>NW_017276280.1:964891-1030356 GCF_001594065.2 Cyphomyrmex costatus
AGAGAGAGAGAGAGAGAGAGAGAGAGAGAGAGAGAGAGAGAGAGAATGAATAAGTGAGTGAGTAAGAAAAACATTTTATATAAACAGTATTTATTTTAGGGTGGAATACTTAAATTTAATGAAACCCTGTGATGAAGCTGGGCTAGATTGGACATTGAAACCTTGCATTCATTTATCAGCACATTGGAGCAATAATAGTATGTATACGCGTAAATAAGTTTATCTTGGGTTGTTTAAATTTATTATATTATAAGATATAAGGTATTTTTGATACTATTATTTAAATTGACGAAGCTATTTTGCTATAGGAAAATTCGTAATTTTCAAATTAATTTGTACAAACTTTCATTAATTTCATATAATTTATCTCTTCATTTTTTGGTAAGACTTTGTTTTTCACAATTGTGACATTAGCGATCTATTAGTGAAACAAATGATACTAGAGAAGTTTCTATATTAAGACGCGAAAAATTATTGAAATACTGTATCGTGACACTGCTTGGCTATATGTAGCATATTGTTATGAAATTTAATTTCAATTAGCAGTATACCTCTGCATTCATTTTTCCGATTAAATGTAAAAGTAGTAAAAAAAATATCTCGTGAAAAAGTGATGCACACCAGGATATTGTCTTCAACCTCCACCATCGGTCCAGTTACAATTTGTCGATGTACAATCGATTTGTTTTAAATCTTCTTGGATGTATGTGTCAATAAGTCAAGAATTTGTAACATTCAAATCGTCCAAATGCTAAACAATAATGTAAGTTAAGACAGAGCTCTTATATCACTATAGATAGCTGCTGTCCGGCATTGTATAAAGTGTGAGGTAGCGCGTACTGTATATTTACTTGTTATTTGTAATATCCGATAAAGATATAAATTCTCTAGGAAATGCAAGCTTTTTTAATTGTTGTTGTATTGTATAAAATAGCTAGTATATAAATTGAGTCACGCATGCAATGAAAAAGAAATGAAGAATTTCATTGAAGGCTGGAAGAAACATCTCTCGTTGAAAGATTTTTGAAAAATCGTGAATACTAAATTTGGACATAAATAAAAATGTTACACACATATACATGTGCTACTACATCCGATATCAAAAGAGGACCAACCGTCTCTTTCCTCTTATCCTATGATACGATTTACATCGCACATATACATATAACGTTAAAGTTATAATAATGAAGACGAGAGTGATTTTCATTAATCCAGTGAGTGATCTAATCATTAAAAAATCACAAATTTGCATGTATATAATAACGAGCATAAAGATTGATCCATGACAGTTAGTTGAAATGAGAGAAAGACTGAAGGACTACATTGCTGTATAATTATGTTCACTTTAACATTGGCACTATAATTTTAAGTGTTTAGTACTGGAAATTATAACATTAATACAAGATTAATACAAATTTATGGAAATGAGAAGTATTTGATACATCGCAAAAATAGGATGAGTTAAAACAGTAGCATTCAGAAATAAGATTTAGCAACTGATTTGTGTTTCTTCTTTGTATCGTTACTTTTTGATAGCAGAGCATAAATGACTTTTATATTCACTGTCTTACAATACAATTTTCTAATTTTTACAGTCAAGATGATTCATGTCTTTGCACCATTATTACTCAAAGCAAATGCAGCACGATATACATTAAACAATGAACTGTACAAATAAAGATTTTTACCTTATTTAAATCATTATGTCGTGCTGCTTTCGTCTTACACAGAAATTTTAATGTTTATCCTTATTTTACGTTATATGTGTAACAAATAATATTATAGTAACAGTAGCTTATAATTAACAGTTCGGTATTTGTGTCGGTTTATTGATATATAGCGTATATACAGCGCAAATCTATTCAGAATTTTATTTAAAAGCTACCAGTAATGTACAAAAGAAATTATTTAATGTGTTTCATTATGTCAAATATTTTATGTTGATAATGTATGTTGTCGTAAAATTTTGTATTGATTTAGAAGCTTGCAATGTGAAGGATAAGAATGTCTGGTAATTGAATAGCAATTCATTGCTTGGAAATTGAAGGTGTGGTAAGGTAATTTTATGCGAAGAGATATTCAATTCATTCCTGATCTCAAAGCAAATGAAAATTGGACTGTCTATTCAACATACCAGAAATATTCATTTTCTCGATGTCAATCGACTATTTAATAAATTTCTCACATTTACATTATCTGCATGGTATTACTTTGAACAGTTAGATAATCGCGATTCCTTCCTCCTCACAAAGTTTGAATATTTTCAATATTATTTTTCATGTTCCTGTGGTAAATATTACATTTCGGATAAATCGCTGTGATTATGCTAAGTTTATATATAAGCTTAATATTTAAGAAGCAGCTTTGGGATCAATATAATCACAACTGAAAAATACCACAAAATATATATGTTGTATATATAGAAATTTTTCTCAAAAACCATGCACCATCCATTACATGTGTAACATTTGAGATAAATGAAAACGTATTGGTTTGATCAAATATCTCCGTTAATATTTTTTGTTATATAAAATACATGTAACTAATGTAAGATGTAATTCTATTTGATATTACATAATCATAAGTAGTCAAAATATATATAGGGTGTTAAACATATATTAATGTATATAGTTGTCTTATATTTATGTAAAAATTGTATCAGTGTGATAACATTTTGATGTTATATATTTTATTGGTTCTCCATTGATATACAATTTCTTTAAAAAAAAAATACATGAAAATGGAAATTAATTACTTTCCATTATATCATTAGATACTACATGAAACACACCCTGTATATTTATAATTTTAGATCATGGTGCTTTGTAATATACGTATTTAACACTACTAAGAAACTAGAAAATTTATTCACATGAGCGACCACCGATTTAATGTGGGCCCCTGCACGCTTATAAAATGTCGAGCGATACGTACAGAAGGAAAACTGTATTAAAGTAGTAAATAGTGCTCTAAATCGAAATTCTAAGGGAGTTATTAAACAACGACGAATGTATTTTGTACCTTATTGAAACGTCGCATAAGTTTCTGTTTTTCTACTTAAAAAACCGTTTACAATTTTATATGTATTTTATATTTACGAAGCCACGCGTCACACATAAATGTGTATTGTATAATTTGCGGTCATCAATTGATGAATCCTGTTAAATAGTTTGTTGTTATCCGTAGCTTAGGGGCCCCGTATGTAGATATAATAATAGGCAACAGAATTATTAAATAATGTCATCGATGCCTTGCGTAGGTAGTTAATGTCAAATTATAGAATAAATATTCGTTGTCAATTGTAGAATGATATAGGCAAAGCCAGCAGCAGTTATTGTAAAGGTTGTTATCACGTACACTCATTGTGCATACACAACAGCTGCGTTCAACTGATATATATACACGCAATATATATATATATATATATTCAAGGTAATAAAAAGAATATTTGAAAAGAAAACTGAACATACATAAATTTATATATTCATCTTTCGATACGCCGATACTTTCTACATGCACATTGTCAATGACAATGTTATTGCTGCTGGTAGAGTCAACTGAGGTACGTAATGAGCAGCCTCTTCTGCAATATTATTTCGTATTGTCAAAATAAAGCGAATTTTCAGTAAACTCTCTCTCAATTACATTCAATTCCACTCGACCTGATTAATAAATCTTTTTCGAATATTAATGAGTTTCGAAGAGATAATCTTAACCGTGAGAGAAATTCAATGTATTATAATTTTCAGAGTACATTTAGGAACATACAGTCAACTAAAAACGCATGTCGGTGTAAAGCTTTTTATATTTTCTTCCAAGACTTTGTTAATAATAATATTACATTCATCACAATCTTACAAATATAACATTCAGTTATTATATCACAATTTCTACTTTGTGTAATGCAGAAAGCTGATTTACTGAGATGTTTTTTGATATCTGTATAAAAATATACAATTGTTCGTGATAATTATATCTACAATATATTCTCTTGGATTATTTTAGGGGGATTTAGAAAGTGTTTGATTACAAAAGCATTGTCATCATTGAATAGCGTTTCGTTACAAGAGCGTATCAGCCTTCGATTCATTAAATATTATTTCACTATTAAATAATGAATAGATATAATAGTAAATACTTATTTGCTTTATATATTCTATCTATAACAAAATATTTTGCTTTTCTTATAATTTTTTTATAATAGGTAAAAATTCAGGAATAGTAAAAAAATGTAATCTAACAGAATTTTCTTACGCATAAATGTGTGTGTATGTATATATATATATATATATATATATATACATACACTTATATGAAAAAAAAAACAGGGAAGAATAAGAAAAATCGTACATTTTATACAATCTTAAATACTTGATCGTTAATACATTGTTATATTCTTACATTTTGTTAAAACTTATTGTTTAAAGCAAAATCATGTAAATGATTGATACTTTATATTATCATCATTACCTGAAGTCCATGATATTCGATAATGCTGTTGAATATCCTATATAATACGCAATTATATATAGTATATATATATATATATAAAACGCAAATATATATATATATATAAAACTTAAACGAATTTATTATATATATTAAATCCATTTATATTGTAAACTACAAAAATGGATAAAACAAGTTATTTCTTCATTATTATTGAAAGGTAATGAAAGTCGTTACCTTTTAAAATCTGTTATATCTATATTTTGAAAAGAGTAAATATACTTTTTAGTATAAGCTAAAATATTATTATTAAATGTAATAAACTTGCTGTAATTTTTCCAAAATGAAAACAAACAAAGCGCGTTTATTTGTTCGTGCTGATCTTTCTAAAGTTTTATAATCATTTTATTTGTTTGTTCATAAATAAATGTTAGACTTTTAATGTTTCAGAAAGCAATATAGACATTAATATAAAATATTTTGTATTTACATAATTTGTAATTACAGTATGATGTTACGAAGAAAAAAAGTTAAGTGATAGTTAAGATTATCATGGTCATTATAGAATATATAAAATCATGTTGCGTCGTTCTAATTCAATATAACTTTCAATCTTCATATGCCACAAGAAATATGCGCGCTTGTAAAAATATCTTTATATAAAGTTTTTGAAAATGTACACTAACGGAATACACTATGGTGATGAAAGTAGTTTGTTATCTAAACAAATGCCAATGAAATTTTCTTAGCACCCAAACTGCGTCCTAAACTTGAACGCAGAATTCATATGTTATTTTCCTGCATAACTTCAATTTGCAGTGACATGAATTCCATCGTCTGTATCTCTGACTATGATGTCGGACGAGAGAATAAGCTTGACTTCGGCGTCTTCATTATGCGGCACAGACGTATCCTTTTGTACAGTAATGTGATGCTTCTTTCTGTGAGACATCATAGTCGACCTAGACACGAAGGTTTTGCCGCATTCGTCGCATTCATACGGTCGTTCACCAGTGTGTAAACGCTTGTGGATTGCCATCGGGCTGAATTGCGTAAACGTTTTGCCGCAGACGTCGCATTTGTAAGGACGCTCGCCCGTGTGCGACCGTCGATGGCAACGTAACGCCGCACGTCGAGCAAACACCTTCCCACATATCTCGCATTTGAAGCTCTTCTCGCCGGTATGCATAGTTGAGTGGATTCTGAGATCAACTCGCGTGAGGAATCCTTTGCCACATACCTCGCAAAGATACGGCTTCTCGCCCGTGTGAATGCGCAAGTGCGTGTTTAGGTAACTCTTACTGACAAACATCTTGTTGCATACCGCGCATGGATATTGGCGATTGTCGGTGCCAGAGTGTATCTTCTGATGACTCTTGCAGAGACCCTTAGTGATGAAACCACGGCCACAAATCTCGCACATGTACGGCTTCACGCCGAGGTGACGATTCTCGTGGTCCAACAACGATTGTTTCGTCTTGAAATTCTGACTGCATTTCGTGCACGAGTACGGTTTCAAGTCTGAGTGTACTCTTTGGTGTACAATGAGATAGCTCTTGCACTGAAATCCTTTGCCGCACGTGGAACAGTTGTAGTCAAATTGACCAGTGTGTGTGGCTATGTGCTGCGCGAGGCCGATCTTGCTGCGAAATGCCTTTTCGCATGTCGTGCATTGAAACGGTTTCTCGCCTGTATGCTTGCGCATATGTTCCTGTAGCTTGTAATTTGACTTGTACTGCTTGCCGCATTCAGTACACACCTTCGCAGTCCACTTCCGTCTTACCGTCGACTGTTTCTTCTGTCCTTCTTGATTGTCATTGCTTTCTTGCAACGATGTTACGTTTAATTGTACGTCCTTCTTCTCCTTACTGACTACTTCAATTTTATATACATCACATTGCTCCTTGTGTAGATTTAATTCCTCGACACTAGTAAAATATAGGCCGCAAGAACAGCAGCAGAAATGGTGCTCGAAATGTGCGGCTAGATTGCTCGTCTCCAAAGCTGCTTCGTTGCAAAACGGACACATGTACCAGTTCGTACCGGTATCATCTATGGTAGGGTTGCTAAGCGTAGACTCTAATAATGCGTGTTTTGTTCTCTTCGTGTATTTAACCATTATTTCGCATGGTACGCCGTTTATCTGACTCGTAGATGGTAAATTCATAGAATCCACATGTTCATGAGTTCCATTTTCATTTATACAAGATTCTTCTATTTCACTTTCCGTTTCAGCTTGGGGAGAGACGAAATTATCTACTGATACCTGAATTATAAATCAAAATAGATATAAAATCATATTATATAATTATATTAAGGGGAATTTCGCCTGAATTGGGCCAAAAATTGAGTGATATTAACCATTTTTTTACTTATGATTTTTTTTATTAAAGAAAATTTGTTACATTGTTAATACAAAATATGCTCTTTCACCGGAAAATTATTTTGAATTGATAGATATATTTTGTCATTTTATTTTTGTACGAAAAAAAATAAAAAAATCCTGTTATAAAAAATACTTCTATTTACAGGATGAATCTCGACAAAAGAAATTTTTAAACATTGCCAAAGCCATTATAATTTAGCGAACACAAAGTACGGGTTTTTTAATTAATTTTTTCTATCTTTGGAGATGCCTAAAAAATGTTTAATTTAAAAAAGTTCGCAGTTTTTTTAGTTTAGTTCTAGCAGAAATGTGTTTAACAAAACCTCTTCAAATTTGAACTCAATTGGATAATTAGTTCTCGCGATACGAATGTCCATTAACTTTGAAAACATCGTTTCGAGAAAAACGCGTTTAAAGTCGTCTGACTTTTTTTAGACATTTTTCTATCTATTATATAGTTACAAAAGCAGAAAATGCTCTGTCTACTTCGCACATCAGCTTTCAATAGAAACCCTCCGTTTAAAAAAGAGAAGAACTTTTCTCGACTCGTTTGGCAGGCGAAACAAGTACTTGTTAGGCAGACCAAAACAGCCGAGAATTATCTTTTACCCGCCTATGCGGTGATCGATTTATGTCAGTTTTGCGAGCATCGCCATAATTATTCTTGAAATGTAAAACTTCAAGAAAATGCAAAAAAATTCGATTTTTTCAACCCAATTTAAGCGAAACCTTTTTTAAATAATTCTTTATTTTTATGGCTATTTTATTTGCTTGTATTTCTAAATAGTAATTAATTTTTTCTTTTCAATTTTATCTATTTTTATTTATTATACTTACATTATTTTTGAGTATGTGCTGTGGCTCTTCCGTGGTTAATCTATGGTACTCTTGTTTTATTGGATCTGTCTCGTATTTTACATTTTCACAGTAATGTACTATCTGCTCCTGGCTCTGATCTTCAGGATTAATAGTAGTAACATAATTTATCCCTAATTGACTCAAGTGGCCATCCAGGTTTCCTACTACAGCAATATTGCTATCCAAATGCATTGCAATCTGATGATTTGAAACCTATAAAATAGTTCACAGATCATAAATTAAAATTCGAATTAAAAAAATAGAATGATATTTTAAATTATTCTGTAACGTAAACATTCTATTTAGCTTTTAGAATAAAAATATTAAATAAATTACATTCTAATTATAACAAAATAGCATAATGAAAAAATATAACTTAGCAAATTTTTGACGACATCTCCATATAACATTAATTCTAATTGCTCTCTTTTGTGTAGCTAATATCATTAATTTAAATTTAAGATATCAATTAAAATTATCTAATGTTACATTGTTTTTAATAGATGGTTTAGTAAGAAGACACAAAATAAACTATTTCACTTGTGTTGTTATAAATTTATATAATCACACATATACACAAAATAATGACCATAAATGATCTGTTTGGTTTACAAAAATAAAATAGATAGAAATTAATTAATTACCTCTCGTATATGTTCATCAACCATTCTCACGGTATCACCATCTAGACAGTCGATGTCTTGTTGACCCATTTCTTCCTGCGTAACTACTTGTTCGCCACCAGCCAGGTCCATTTCATCCATTACCTGCATCGTGTGTATGGTAGATTCTGTAGCTTCGTGAGCTACGGCCGAATGACTTTGTACATTTTCATTATTAATCCGTATGCTAGTCAGGTTTCTTTGAATTGTGCCCATATTATTCACGCTTGCCAAATCGTGCTCGGATAGATGCACAATCTCATCTTTGCCAATTTCCTTCAACATTTCCATAAACATTCCTTCTGTATGTAAACATTTCTCACGGAAATCAAATAATTGGTCCAATTTAAACGCGCATTCTTCACAGACCACTTTGGGCAGTTGATCTGTCAATGACACCTGAAATTTATAAAATTATAATACAATATAATCCCAAAGCAAATTGCTTACTGAATCTTATACATCGCAAATGTTAGGATTCTATTTTGCTCTTGGAATAAAAAAATATAAAATAAATTATATGTTATATTTAATTATGATAAATAGCATAATAATAAAAATATAAGCTATAGCCGAGTTTTAATATGTATTACTGTATATTTTTCAAAGTACTCATGTAACATTCATTAATTCTAATTAACTTTTGTATAGCTATATCATCATAAACTTAAATTTAAGACATTAATTAAAATGATTTAACGCTCCGCAACGTTAATCGAGTCTAGAAGAAAGTGTACACCTCCAATCTGGAAAAAGAACGAGCAGTCGCTGAAGATGCAAAGAAGAACGGATGCAAAGGTCTCGTTCATTTCGATCCGGAGCAAAGACATTAAAGAAAAAAAGCCAGGATAAGAAATGAATTCGTCGCCGCTGTCAGCACGATGCTGCGTTCGCTCATTGCACTGCATCCTTACCTGAACCGGTAGACAGGCCGCTATCTTCTTATCGATGTTGCGCATTTGATCGCCAGCCTCGAATATCGGCAAGCCCATCAGGATGCCAGTCTTGGTCGCGCAGAGGCGGCACAGGTAATCGAATTCCTCGACGACGGCCATGTCGACGGGACCGAGATGCTCTCTTTCCAAACGCGAGTCAACGACGGCGGATGACGCGGACGGGGGGCAGAGGAAGTCCTCTCGTTCTCAGAGAGCGCGGCGGCGATTCGTTAATACCGCGTACGCGCATCCCTCACGGCGACGTGCCGCGAAATGTCACTTTAAAACGCAACGCACCGTGAATCCGAGCCAGTCTGCGCTATACCATCGGCGGGGCTCGTTCTGCCGCAGTCAGGCGGTTCAAGGCAGGGAGTCACAGGGAGTCCGAGCTCCCCTTCTCGAAAAGGTTGGAATTGTGTCGGCGTCGCCTTCCGCGGCGGTTCAGACTCGGAGCGAACTAAAGCCAGTCACGTGATCGAGTGACGGAAAGTCGCGCCAAATCCAAATCGTGCAGGCATGCACGTATATGTATTCTCGAGAAAGTGAAGGAGTATAATTTGAATTTCATTAAATATCTGATTGCGTTGCTTGAAATCCCTAAAAACATTTATATAATGAGATAAATATATATTAGATAAATATACATGTAGTGAATTTGCTCACTTTTGTATTTTGTACAATAATTTTCACCTCATTTCAAAATATACAATTGACCTTCTCGTATATTAAGGAGATATTGTTCATATAAATATTCTCCTTTATTAATTAGTGCGAATGGGATTGTTATTTTGAGTCTCGCGCCATACGCAGTCGCTTTTTTTGGATCCTCTTTTTCCAACGTCGAGAAGTTGGTCCACGAAAAATTTAAATTTTTGAATTTTGAATATTTTCACATATTTAAATATTTGAATATTTCTCCTCTCGGTTTAGCTCATTTCTTGTCGATGTAATGTTCCTATGCTCCTTCCGACAGTCCCGAAGAATTTTACGTAGTTTTTCGTCATTTCTTGTGCAAGAAGTCGCGAGCGTGAAATAATTAACGTAAAGTGGCAGTGATTTGTGAATTGTACGCAACTGCATGCTGTGGACTGCGAGTGGTCGGACGCGTCTCGCTCAAAACGACGTTGAATCGCGCGATTAGACGAATTACACGAGAATTCTTCCTGTTTTGCGTATTCAAAGGAATACACTTGCGACGTGGTGTGACGTTTACCCGCTGCGACTGCAAGTTCGTCGCAGCAGACGCAGGTACCGGCGAATGGAGGTTAATTTAGGTTAGGTTAACCCGAGTGGCGTTCAGTTTGCAGCTGACGGATACGATGGAAAACGCAACTCCTATCAAAAGCAACAATCCTGCTCCTACAGTAGAGCAGATCAACTCGGACAGGATCACCCAGGTATATCTATTCTCGATCGTTTCGCTGACGTTTAACTGCAAATTGTCGAAGATGTGTTTCCCAATGTTGCGATTAGGCAAATTTTCTGTTAATTATTGCTCTTATTTTTATGTTTTAAGATGCTGTATTTCAAATTTTGTAGGGGATACAAAAATTTTAGCTTAGGCAAATTTTCTAGCAATTGTATGCTATTATTTTGTAGATTTAGAATCGCTTTGTGTGATTACCCCAATGTTGCGATTAGGCAAATTTTCTAGCAATTGTATGCTATTATTTTGTAGATTTAGAATCGCTTTGTGTGATTACACTGGATGCTTTCTTTTTGGTTATTTGTATATCATATTAGAAAACACCCCTGGTGTTACTCACGTGTCAAGACAAATAAAAAATTCTTTCCATTTAATGGCTCAAAAAAATTGTTACATTCTTTCAGGAAAACGGTGTTACTCACGTGTCAAGACAAATAAAAAATTCTTTCCATTTAATGGCTCAAAAAAATTGTTACATTCTTTCTTAACATTCAATTAGAAACAAAGATAGGATGACACTTGCATCAACTTGTGTCACTAAGTGGAAAGCACTTAAAAATCAAATTACCATTATGTTGATTTTTGTATCACTAAAATGGAAATTTATGTGATTCTGTTGTTTTCAGCTTGCAAATAAATACTGGGCACCACATACCACAAACAAGCATCTGGCATTCGATTCGCAAGTAGTGGATGACATTTACGTACAGGAAATATGTGCGTCCAAGTTCTCTGTCCGGAGGATCATGATGCTGGAGTTCAGCCAGTACTTAGAGAATTTTCTCTGGCCAAATTACAAGGCGGAGAGTGCTACGCGAGAACACACCATGTCCATTGTAGTCATGGTGAACGAAAAGTTCAGAGAGCGGGTGCAAGTCTGGGAGGCGTTTGAGAAGAATTCAACAGAGTTCGCTGGATTTTTTCAAAAGGTTCTCGAGGCGTGCTTGGAAAAAAGTATAATGGACTTCAATCTGAAGGAACAAACGGCATTGATAGTGTTCTTGAATCATTGTTTCAATTCCATGGAAGTGACCTTGGTTCGAGAAGAAGCCAAAAGACTGGTGTCACTGTCCATGTGGATCTCCTTGCAACAAGGCAGACGAGAACTCGAATTTAGAAAGTATCCGAAATGGAGGAAGTATTGGAAAATTATAAGGAAAAAAGATAATCCCACGTATAAAGAAAAACTCGAATGGGAACGCAAGTTCTTGCATAAACTTATGATAAAATTTATGACGATATTGGAAACGATTCCTGCAGAAGGTATTTATGAGTACTTTTACATATATATTATTATTATATAAATATTTTGTATATTTTTTTTTAGGTGAATATATTTCTCTATTTTTTAAATGAAACTAAAAAGGATCAGAATGAACTAACATACAGAAAAAGTAATTTCAGTCAAACTGGCTGAAACCATGATATTTTGTAGCTTATGAGATTCAGTCAGCAAAATTATAAAAATACACAATTTTTTGTAATATTATTTTAAATGGTGCTATGATATAACAAAATCTGTCCATTTTCTGTAATTGTATCTGTAAAGGCATAATCAATATCTCATAAGTTACAAAACACATATCAGTTTCAATCAATTTAACTAAAACAACTTTTTTCATATGTTAATGAGGAGTCTGTTTACTAAATCTTGTTGACAATAAAATTAAACATTCGAAATTTATCTTCAATTAACAATTTTAATTATGGTTTTAATAGGACCTGTACTTCCGGATAAAGTGCGTTACTGCGAGAGATTTTTGGAGCTGGTCATCGACCTGGAGGCTTTACTTCCTACCAGACGTTTCTTCAATACTGTCATGGATGATAATCATCTAGTGGTGCGTTGTCAATTATCTAATCTGCTGCATCGTCCAGAGGGAAGTTTGTTCGGACAGGTAAGTTGTCGCAGAATATTTGTTATCGCAAAGTGTTGTATAAATGGGTCAGGTTAAATAATTTAATTTACAGTATTGAGTTGAATATTCAGTTGAATATTAAGCGAATTTAATATTTCGTACAAAAAATTGATTTACTATATAGATATAAATATTAAACACAAATACCATTAAAAGTATAAGATCATTTAAGAGACTCGGTGACACATATTTTAATTATACTGTGCAACACGCCCAAACTTGTCCATAAATTAGCGATATTGCACAATATAATAGATAAGTATTATATTTAGACTAAAATCTAAATCAGTACACTTGTGGCAACATGATATGCTATGAACATGGATGAAATGCAAGATACTAGATGTGTTAAAATTGTGAAGTGATAAAAATGTTTCGATAAGCGTACAATTTTATAAGGCAAGAGATTGATTTCGTTTTAAGGCACGCATAATCACCAAACATGAAATACGAAAGACGCACGTAATTTTATCAGTGCCATCGTTTATTGGCTCGAGCTTATTAATCGAAACGCATCATATATCATATATGTATATTTTCTATATGATATGGTACTTTATAAATTTTTTAATTTTATAAGATCTTTTAATGCCTCGTCGACTTTCCTGATTTTTCTCATATTCAACTTGCACATTAATTTGATTATTGCATCATTATTTACAATATTGCCGCATTTTCCGATATTGTCTTCAACATATATGTATCTTTACATATTTTTTTCTTGCACGTTTCATGTTTACTTCTCTAAAGTAACGCTATTACGCGCTTAATACTGTTTTCTTCTGAAATAAAGACATATTCACGCATCTTTCATACCTTCTAGAGAATATCTTTTGGTTTCAATGTATATATGCGCATATATCTATGATATATATGTCTGGTAAAATTTGCGCGTGAAAGATATACGTTTATGACCTATGACTTTGAGATTGCGATCGTACGATATACGTATAAAAAAGTACAAAAGTATATTCTCAGGATCTTCGAATATACTTGTACTTTAACGACTGTATGGAATGCTTCTCACGTTTCAAACATGTTATATGCATTCTTTTTTGTTCTGCGGGCGATGTGCGTTACTTTAATCGTGATTTAAATCGCGCTATTGTCATCACTCGATCACGACTCAAATACAGATCGCACTCGTAACACGAGTAATTGTTCGTAAAGCGGTTTAATAACCCGCATTGATAGCTGTCATCTCCTCGCCCCAGTCGAGGCCTTCGGTGTTGTCACCGGAGTCGCAGCAGTTGCACGTTTTCCCGAGTAGAAACGTGACTCTTCGCTGGCCGAACACGCACACGTAGAGAATGAGCAATGCCTGCAGCAGATTCACGACGATATGGCAGTATATCAGAGCGTCGTACTTAAACTGCGAGAGCAGTAGCGAAAACCAGCCGGTGCTCATGATTGCGTAAAGAAAAACGAACATCCGAAAACTGTACTTCATTTTATGGTGGATACGGCCGTATGTGCTCATCCGCTTGATTCTGTTTGCGGTCGTCAGTATCAGACACAGATCGATCACGATGGTGAATGCGATGCACATGAATATTACGGAGAGCCCGAGCCAGCCTACGGTTTCCTGAGCGGGATAAACTGTGCCGCCTACAGTGGGCTTGTTCGTCTCGAGGGCGAAGTGCGCGAAGATCGCCGTGGCGGCTAAGCAGACCGTCAAACCCCAGACCCAGGACGAGTAGTAACAATACTTCTTGCCGTCGGTCACCCGCAGGAAAACATTGCGCGACTTGAACGTGTTCCATACGTAATAGCCCAAGGCGGTGAGCCAGAAGAAAGCGGCCATCAAAAAAACGTACATGATCGTATCTGAAAAAAAAAGAGACAAAAATTATTTTAATATTGTATCTCCTGGTACACGTCCGGCCTGGAAATTTGTCCTATAATTTGCTTTCGCAGCAGAAGGTCGTTCAAGCGGTCGCACTTATTAATTGGTCCTTCCGTCACGCGCTAAAATATGATTCATTCGAGTCTCTTTATGTCGCTCGGCTTCGCGTGTCTCGCAGATGGAGCTAATGTACTTGAGATGAAAAGGATATGACCGCAAATTTCATTATTTCATACGGCATGCAAGAGAAAATAACCCACGGTAATTCTATAAAATGATTTATATCAAGTATCTCAACGTTGCTGAGTGTGCGATGCACAATAACAGTACATCCATAGTATATTGCTGCATTCGGAAACGTAATAACTATATTTTTATGATAAATTTGAATTATCTAGATTTTTTTTTCTACAGACATAGAACGCAATTTTGTAAAAGAATTAATTGAGCGTTGTTAAATACGTCAGAGATAATCAGATATCGACGCACTGCTTTCGTCATAGGAAAACATTACCGAGAATCATTTGCATCTCCCCGCTCCAAAAGGATCTCTCGAGAAGCCGCGTGTATCGCAGAGTCGCGTGTGACTCAACCACACGAAGAAAATGATTTATTGTTCTCGAAACTTCGTTAAGCGAAAGCAATCATTTGCGATTCACGTACCAGCGACCATAAAGCTGATGTGATTGCCAAACTCTGTGAATATCCTGACGGTGGAGGCACACTGGTTGACCATGAAGCAAAGAGCCATGCTGGTGATGATGTTGCCGACGAGATCGCGCAGCTGTGGCAATACGAAGTAGACCACCGCGACGATCAGATAGCAGGCCATTGACACGGCGTGGAAGGCAGGATCGATCGCATGCTTCATCAGGTAGTTGGTATCGGTCCAGCGTACAGCAACATCCGGCACGCAAAGCATAGCGTACGTCGCCACCATCCGATCTCCGCTGAGCACTACTTTATCCGCACAGTAGTGCCCGAACGGATAGTCGTAGTGTATGGTCGGGTGTTCCCTATCGTCATCATAGTCATCATCGACATTCAACATCGCGACGCCGTAGACGCCACGATTCTCATCCATGCCTTTTGACAGATCAACGATGTAGTGGCGCAACACACCAGTCGGCAGGATCGACAGCCGATCTGGCCCGGATGGATAGTAGTACACGTGCCACTGATGCTCGTCGGAGTCGCATCTGGGGCGTCCGATCTTCAGCTCGTATCTAGGCTCAACGTATCCTGTTCTGCTTGCCGCTGCATCTCGTTCCTTCACGAACTCCGGTCGCCACTTGGTCTCATTGGTCTCCGATAATGGTGTACATCGGTCATCCACTAGCAACTCCTCGGGCTCGCAACATTTACCGATGTTCACTATCGTGTTGGAGCTGACGAGTTGCGTCTCGGCGTCGGCGAGCACGTTCCTCGTCTCCCAAGCAACGACGAGTAGCAACACGATCCTTAGATACATGACGCCGAAACTCGCGCGGCTCTTCTTAAGTTTGCATCCGCGGGTACACACGTTCTTTCGTCTCTTCGCCGTTAAATGAAAAGTATAGAGTTGTTGTTGCGTCCGTGTAGCCGATCGATTGTTTTACGAAGCGTTCATCCGTGATTCACTCAACTCATCGTGACGCGTATCGTGCTTGCTTCGCCATACCTGGCCTCACCGCCAGTGCCTCTCGTCCCGCGGTTGGTTACTTACCTAGCTACCCCTGCCAGCGTCCGCCGCCATGACATTCCCGTTCTTCGCTGCATCGTACCTCCCTAGCCCCTCTGCGTCCCCCGACGACCGCAAGCGAGTTTACCTTCATTCCAGCTGCTCCAAAGACACAACGGCGCGTGTTAGCGTTGCGCTCACACGCGCCTTTATGCGCTCCGTTTTCACTTTCGATGATATATTCTGAACTCTTGAATGTCTTAATCTTTGAAAAATTATTGTGTAAAATTTATTATATTATTTTGCCCTTTTTGTCTTTCTGTAAGATAAACGTTTTTTCTTGTCATTTTGTTTTTTCATCAGATTTATCATGAAGGAATTAATGTGCTTTTATAATTAGCGGTTTTATACATCTCAAAAATTTAATAAGTCTATTCTATCGTACACTTAGAGAGCAACATATAAAGGTGATATCTTTAAGTGTTTTATATATATATAATGCATTAGTTTATTTAACTATATACATACATCAATTTTAAATATTAAACTTATGTAGTTGTCATTACTTTATAGTTGTCATAATGATAAATAACGATAAACATATAATTATATTTTTCTCTGAGTGTATACTTTCACGTTTATTCATGAGATACATTTATTGAATGTGTAGAAGTGTTAAATGAGATACTTTTTTTAGACATGTAAACAATTGATATAATAATTGAATATGTACCTACTTTATGAGTGCTTAAAATGAATTAAATATGTACATATAAGTATATTTGTCTACCATCAGTGAGACAATATTAATTATTTTAACCTGTAGCAAAAACGTCAAAAGATTATCAATAGCCATATCAATGCATGATTGAATGACAGTAAATTGTCAGATTTATTAAAATAATTTTATTAATTTTTTCTTGTTTATTAATGTAAGAACTGTTAAGAAAGAGACGAGTCTCTTTAATCAGTCTGATATTTTTCTTATCAAACAATATTGATAACTCGGAAAAATTACTCAAACTTACATATTTTTTGAAACGATTTTATCTTATGAGATTATCCTTATCGAAATCATCACTTTTTAGCTTTCGGTATTGTAGGTATACTCGTAAAAGGAGTGATTCTCTCCGCGACACATTCTTAATCTTATCTGTTAGAATTATCACAAGGTGAATTAAACAAAATAGTACCATACACAAATCACGACAAGAGTAATATTTCTCGAGAATATTACTATAAAGTATTAGCGTAAATAAGCTTGTGGTAATACGCAATCGCGTTCTTCGCTATCCTTATCCTATATTTTCTTCTCGTTCCATCTTTATATTATTGATTCGCTACTTGTTCTTCGAACATCAATATAAAACCGCAATGGCGTGCATAAAATACGACACATGTTCATATACTCTGAGGAAATATTATATCGCATTAAATATAACTCTAAATTTTTGGGAGTGAAATTACACTCCAAGAAAAGTAATAGTTGCGTCAGTTACTTCTTCAAGAAATGAGTTTCTTAAAAGGGCAACTTTAATTATTAATATTTCGCTTCACGAGTCAGAGTGACGTTTTTTTTCTGCCAGATTCGTTCGTTTTGTGTAAAAACACGTGCAAAATAATGAACCTAATTTTATTAAAATTGGATGTTGGGAGGGTAATGACATTAACCTTCAGTCTTTCTTTTTAAAAAGTAAAATTGTTTACTTTTCGCAGAAATTAAAAATTGACTCTTGCTTGAAGTGATTCTTCACTCTCTAAGAGTAAAAATTTCATTCCTGTCGAACTGACACAACTACCACACTTCGGCAGTGAAATTTTACTCCTAAATATTAGAACTCTCGAAGTCAGATAAAAAAATATCTTCAATTCCTTTGGCGAAATATGTTTGTATTATTATGTGAGTAGAAATTAAGTATACTGGAATATCAATGAAATCTAGATAAAGAGTGTCTATTATCTAAATGCTTTGTCGTATGTTATCAACATTTATTCTTGTTTGGCACTTAAAGAAAGGATTCTCACAATATTCCTTGTGGGATTTATTGATTCAACAATGCTAAAAATAGATAAACCAATAATGATTCTTCTGAGAAAGATAAATAAGGCCTTCCGGACTGTAAGTCTCAGTAATTTAGCTTCTCCCCTTTTTGTCGGTCCATTCTCTTTACAGTCATTCTCAAGATACACGCAGTGTGCGCTAACATGCTCTATTTACGCTTTCAATGAATTATATATGACGACGACGCGTATCTTGCTTCTCTTTCGTTTCGTTGAACAATCGAGTCATTGTAAACTCACACATCTGTATATATTTGTGAGCCACTTACATGAAGAAATAATAACTGTATCTATCTATAGATTTTTCTCTTTTCTTTTTCTCTCATTTTTTATAATTCACCTTCATTCAGTGATCGTTCGATTACACATGCACGTTACTTTATTATTAAGTCATTTTAATTAATAATTATATAAAAACGAAGAAAAAAGTATAAATATGAAATTCTAACTATGTTGAATGCATCTTTCTTCGCATAACAGCATGAATCAGTATTCCAAAGTCCAGTAAAATATTTATCTTGTTTTTAAAACTAAAAATTATGAAAACTTTAATAGGAATTGACATTTAATAAGAACTCTTTTTCCATATGGTTTTGATAGATTTTTATCATAAAAGAATTGCGTTTAAATAGTAATACCTAAAGTGTATTCGTGATTTAATTTGTAGACTAAAAAACAATATGTAAAACTTTTGTACGTTTGTAAATATTTCAAGAAAATATTTCGTATTGCATCTTGCTCGGTCGAATGGTTGCATTCAATGACATTGACTGTCTCAGAACAATCTAATTTGTTTAACAAATTTCGTTTGTGTCGCTGATACTAAGTATTTGTGTCAGTATCAACAAGAATGCACCGCACGAATGTAATCAGATTTGTTGTACGCAGCATTATTTGATACATTTATAACATTCTATTGGTGGAATGCAACATGATTGCACAGAATATTGGCTTGCGGACCATCTTTTTTCAATCGATGGATTTTTCTTTCGATACGACATGAATATTTTTTAAATATTTCATTCATCGAAATTATTTTCGGTCTTGAAACGCGATTAGTAACAGAGTAATAATCATATAGTATAATAAATTAATAAGCAATTTACTAATTTTTTATACTAATAAGCATTTTAGAAAGGTATTAAGAAATGTTAAACCACAAGTCATCCTTGACATTTTTTAATGAATTATAGGATCAGCTTCGAACTGTTCAAAGAATCCACAAGCAAAGGATCTCTAAATCTGGCGCGCTCTATGCAATTTAATTAATGAAACGCATGTCGAAATGGAACGCGTGGAATCAATGGAAGTGGGACAAGCGATGTGTGTTTACATTACAACATATTTACCGTGCCTGCGGCGATAATTTTAACAAATCTTAACAACATAATTATTGCGGTTTCCTTCTTCTTGTTAGTTTAACAAATCTATTGTCTAAACTTATGTCACTGCGTAAATCAGATTTTTATTAGAAGGTATCCTGAATTGACGCGTACGTGTGTTATGCTAATATACGCGGGGCTCATCCATGGTGAAAGTGTCCAGTAGCCTTCAGACTCTAAATACAAGCGGCTTTTGCATCGCAATTTATTGCTCACGGTTACTTTGATAGCTTATCCTTTAATGTTCCATTCTGTTACAGATACGTTAAAATCATGATTGAATTCACTTGCGCAATGTTTTCATCACACGCGAGATATCTCGTGCCGAAGATCCATGCAATACGTCATGCATAGTACTCGCGATGGTTGATAGTGGAGGTGAAAACAACGAGTGAATGAGTCGGATTTACGCATTTTCGTAGGAAAACGTAGGAATGTGGGAACGAATGACTCGTTGTCGTCACGTTTCCGTGAGTGATTTAAACGAGAAATTGTAACTGAATCACGAGCGTGAAATGATATTACACACTGATGAGTAATTGTTCTTCGTTGTATTCTTTCCACGAGTTTTACTTCACACACATACAATAATTTGATCCAACATTTGCATAATGTTTACGGAGATTCTTACACAGTATTTAATAATAATAATAATGTACTCCATTATGCTAACCGTGAAAACAACACGTTCCACAACAATCACATTTAAAACATACATTTACATTACCTAACTCATTATCAGGCAAGTGCCGATTTTTATGTCGCTCTTATATGTACTGGTGCTATACAAGTAAAAGAATAAGTGATAATATGTACGTACGTTAATAAGAGATAAAATAATATTGTCAGTTAAACACTGAACCACGAGTAATAACGGATTAACATAATTGAGACTATATGTAACAATGAGAATATTCGGAGAATAAAATGTGCGCTTATAAATGAGTCAATTATAGAATCAAATTAATTAAACGTTCGACAATGGTCGCGTTATCTATGTCCAATTATAGATAATTTACAAGTAAATCAAGATTGGATTGTCTTTTCCTGTAGGCAACCTTTCTCACATTTAACCCACATGATGAAAAAGAAATTACGAGAGGAAAAAAACATGAGAGTGCCTTAGCCTTGATGAGATAGCTCAAGCTCCTCGGGAAGTACCGCTTCGCACTCCTCGTCTTCGTATGCGGCCCAGGATTTTGGGAAAGCAATACCGCACGGTCGCTTCTTTGCTAACAACTTCCGTACCCTTTTCCGCGTCGCAACGAGAAGCAGGAATATGATGAATCCTTGCAGGCCATTCAATAGATCCGTCGGTATCCTGAAGAAGAAGAACGTCGTAGATTATTTTACTAGTAATTGATAGACATTGATGCAAGGATAAAATATTTTAACGATTGCTTACCAAAACTCATCCATTCTCGATCCGACAGCGAATGATAACAATTCAAAGATCCAGGTAATACCCATGACGAGCACCAGTTTAATATATAGCAGGCACTTAAATCGCATGATTCGCAACTTGCTTCCCGTGTACTCGCGATATTGATGCCACAAACGCCAGCTGGTCATTCCGAGATAGATTATATTTAACATTAACAAAATAGCAACCGGCCCGTAAAAGTACGTCCACGTCTCTGTAATGCCTGTAAAGCGTAGACACGAAATCATAATTTTATCTTATATTAGAAGAACTAATGAACGACCTTTAAACCGCTAAGTAAGCACACTGGAAAAATCACACAGTGATTGAATTGGCTCTGGAGCTTTCTTTTCCCGAGGAAGCTAAACACTGGATTGTTCATCGTCTTTCACTTATTCCGTCTTTCAATCATGATACTGTAACCTCTTTTAGATTGAATGAAAATCTATCCACGAGATTAAGAAAGAAGAAAAAGTAGCTCCGACTCCATACGCCAACTTAAGTTATATTCCGACAATTGAAACAGCAAAGTCACTTACTGATTTTTTTATCAGGTAGGAAAATTTTTTGAAAACTTACCACTGAACCAACAGGTATATTCGCCAAAGCCAGGTCGCAAGTGATTTCCGGATATATGGTGCGTCGTCAGTGCGGCGATCAGAAAACATATTGGACCGCCCCATCCCCACACACAATAAGCGTAAAAGAGCGATTGTTCCTTTACCCTGAAGTTCTTAAACCTGTACAGATTATTCAATTTTAAAGGTATATGTGACCTGTAAAGTGTCTATTACTTATAGGAGACGATTGTTGTTACAATTTTTCGTAAAACAATGTTCCTGATTTATTAACTTAGTTAGCACTTACCACACGCATCGCCATACATTGAAAGCCACGATGTTCAGCCAGAAGAACGCAGACATAAAGGCGAAATATAATATAAATCCTAAAATGCAGACGTATTAATTGGATAATAATTGGAAAAAAATTGGGAAGACGTGAATCGAAGAAAAAGATGAATAAGACTATTTTTCCATACTTTTTAAAATAAGTGATAACTTTTTTATACATAATAACTTTATATGTATAATTATATGTACCGAGAGAAACACAAATGATATAATCGTCGTTTTCCATATTCGGACGTAAGTGCTGAATGGAGAGGACGGTATAGCTGACTGCCAGGGTTGTGACAGCGGCCATCATTGCCTTATCCTGTAACTCTCGCAATTCCGGCAGTATAACATAAATCGCCAGAGTGGCGATCAGGAAGATCGCCGAAATAATGCTGACAATACAAATCAGGGTGTTCTTCCATATCTTCGACATGCTGTCATCTATCAGCTCATCAAAGCACACCAGGGCGATTTCGCCTCTGTTCTGCATTTTGGCTATGCAGAATCTAATAAATAAAAGATTCATTAGATAAAAATCAATGCTCAGCCATGGACTAAGCGCGACATTAATTGACCATTCATTATAGAAAATATGTACACAATACTGCGTAGGACTTATTGCGCAATAATAACTTGTCGTAATAAATAAGCGTCGAGATACTACGTGAGCTCAGAAAATTTCTGAATACCAGGATTTTCCTCATATTTTTCAACATCCAGCTATGTGTATGTGTTTCTCTTTTTTTATTTCTTTTCTACTTCCATGAGCATGTGTATGATAAATTAATTCTTCACAGATAAACGCAATCGGTAAATAAACTCACGCCGTAGTTGCGGAGATTCTACCTGTCAAGCGAGATTTTGTCATGGTCGATGTCTTGCAGTAACCAAGCGGTGTCCTCCTCGTAGATAACAGTGAAGTTGTCATGCCTGCTCACCTCAGGATCCATTAGGAAGATACTTGAACAGTCTAGACGGATCTGTGTGCCGTCTGAGCAATTGGCCGAATGTTGCCATATCGTTCCCTCGGGACAACATGATACATCAATGGATGAACTAGGGGAGATTAAGCTCGTGAACAGACAGAGCCACAGCAACCAGAGACCTGTAAAACGTCGCATTTTGATCGTTCAAGCGCAAATGCAAAATGCAGTCGACTCGACTCTTATGTGAAAAGACACGCTTGCCAAGAAAATATAGCTTAAAATCACAGATTTCTATATATATAATATAGGTATATATATATAATATTTAGATCGCTGTCTCCATAAAATGAGGTGAAGCCAACTTGACAAGAGAGGGGATGACGGCTATCTTTACCCGATCATGACTGAACTATAACATGCTATATTTTAACTTATATATTATAATCGAAGCAAAATATGTACACACTAACACTACATTCACAAAGTAATGTATGTGATGACCGGGTAAATATGGTATCCTGGCTTCAGCTGACCCGTAACAAACTATAGCATGTTAGCGATCTACGTATATTATATAGAAATCTATGCTTAAAATACACTTATTATGTTCTCGTACAATTCAGCAATAACAAATGACAGTTACAAATGCGAAACTGTGACAAGGAATTATTTTTTCTCGTTAATTAAGTCAATTTCTTAGAAAGATTGTAATATTTGTTCAACAATAATCTTGTTATTGCAAGTGCTTTTGTATGTGAAGGTATTTTTTTATGATCTCTTAAATGATTTTTTAAATGAAATATTTTATTTCTGTAATATTACACGTTAAATTAACGAAGGATCTAGTGTATTAAAATAATAATGAAATTTTCATTAACGCTTCTGATTGTGAGTAGTGCAACGTATTACGCATTTCTCAAAAGTGAGTTTCCGCGTGCGTCACACGAGGGTCGGCCTGATACCAAAACATTTTTTATCAGTGATACTAGACCCGGTGTTATCACACGAGTGTATCAGTTATCCGGGAGTTATGAGATTTCTAGCGGAAAATAAAACGGGATTCTTTATAGATTAGGAAAATCAAGCTTCATACGACGCGGTACGTCCTATAGCTCTGTCTACGAATGTCGACATTCTCCTCTTTGAAATGATCCGATCCGGAGGACGCAGTAAGAGACGCAATGGAAAGAACGATAGAAATGGTACCCGTAACCCAGTTCAGTGTTAATGACAGATATACGATATGATACAATCGCTGCGAAAGAAGGAGGGACGGCTCTCTTAACTGTTAACTCTTTATTAACAGCGTTGGTCCACACAGCATACGTACGAGCGTATGCACACATGTATATGCAGGTGTCCTGTCAACGATGTATACTGTTTCATCGCGACTTTATTTTTAACGTTTTTTTAGAGTTTAAGGTATGCCATGCTGAAGCAGCATGAAATTCGGAGAGCACAAATTGATGTAGCGAATAATTCTTATCTTATTCAAATTATTATGAATAAGTAAATTTTTAATATTATCAATAATATTAATCCTTCCACGAATTAAAAAGTTATATTTAATTAGATTTAATTAGACTTAATTAAATTAGACTTACATTTAATGATGTGAGTCTAGTTAGTGAAGTTAACTACGTAAACACGAAGAGCAAAAGCTTCACAGCAAGTGTAAGTGCAAGTGTACAATAATTCACGCATATCACATTGCCTCTATTTTCAACACGGAGAGGTCCCGGCTCTCATGTGCAGGTGGCCTTGTCAGTAACTGAAATGCTAATTTCAACATGTCAAAACATATGTCTAAGATAAACAATCCTTGTCCAATGCCACTCGATCTTTCCCTAAGTTTCTGTTGATATTTACATCTTTTATTTATAATGATATATTGATCTCGTAATCTCCACCGGATAATACTTTTGCGAAATGATTGGCGTCATTTTAATGTATATTTTTCCTTTCTCTCGATTTCTATTTGAGTTTTTTTTTAGTATGATCTCCTGACCCGATCGTAACCATCTCGCCACGATAAATATCGAGATAAACTTTATGAACATGATACTTCCTATCGCAAATCATCAACAGAATCTATAAATCGCGTTTTACGATACGCTGTAAGAGTAATAATCGAACGAATATTATTGTCGTGTGTAATTTCTCAGAAAATCTTGATATTGAAAATAATTTTTACTTTTCAGTAAATTGTAGGATTAACCATGAATCGACAAAAATGTCACCTCGTTTGCTTGCCGCTACATCGCTGCAGGGACAACTTAATTAAAGCGATGTAAACGCCGTCCATGTTTAATTAGACACAATTGCCATATTACGTATAATGAGCGAGCGAAATAAACAATTGTCGCTTTTATGTCTCACGTGTCGTTCTTATCATGTCGCGTTTGTAAATATACGAAAGAAAGAAAAGTATTACATTGACAAATTTCCCGCTTTTCATTAAGATAATAAAATTTGTGTAAAACGAAAATGGAGGCAATAGGCGTGGGTTTTTTTATGATAGTGCAAAAATGAGTTACGAGTAAGATATCCGAGTAAGGCTAACAATAAAATGGGTGACGATCGTTTGCACGAGATATTTTATTTTATTAACAGGAAACGCACACAAACGAAAGCTCTTGATAATTGAAATGGCTTGCTTAATGCACTCTGTATCTCCACATCAAATTAGCTTTTCGAAATGTCACGATAAAGTATTAATCTCATCGTCTACTTTTATTTATAGAGATGGTTGCGACTTTTTCACAATATTGCACAGTGCGCTTATCTTTATATTAGTTTTTAACGACTTTAAGTGGATTCACGTTTTCTAAGTAGACAACGAAATATTTCTCCCAAGACACGTGCACATATGATGTATGCATTAATATTGGCTGCAAGTTGATTATCTAGTAATAATTTTCTTTAGTACAGCCACTTCCTTGTTTAGAAAACACAGACGATAGATTGAAATTGATTTTTTTATCGATGATCATGATATTTCTTATAATCATGCATTGTATAATGGTCCGGTTTTGATAAATTAATTGAATATTGATTTTGAACGGGTATTCTATTGCTAGGACTGTATTAGCTGTAAACGCGAATGATTGCAATTCTATGTAGACGTTTGCATTGTAAAACACCTATGGACTACGTTTGATGATTTTGCGTAAATGAAATAGAGGAAGGTGGTATTGAACACTTCAAATTTTTTTTTTTCTTGCATGGTGAAAATCGAGTGTAACATATTTATATAAACTAAAATTAAATTACAAAATATAATATTAAACATTATTCTTATATTTAAAAAAACCCTTTCAATCGTATTTTTCTAAAAATAAAAATATAAATATGGAATGAAAATATAATTTCATTTTTTAATATAAATATATAATGAAAAATGAAAATACATAACAAAAATAAAGAATAATGATGCTGTTTATATTGATAAACTAAAACGAAATTAGACTTACATTTAATGATGTGAGTCTAGTTAGTGAAGTTAACTACGTAAACACGAAGAGCAAAAGCTTCACAGCAAGTGTAAGTGCAAGTGTACAATAATTCACGCATATCACATTGCCTCTATTTTCAACACGGAGAGGTCCCGGCTCTCATGTGCAGGTGGCCTTGTCAGTAACTGAAATGCTAATTTCAACATGTCAAAACATATGTCTAAGATAAACAATCCTTGTCCAATGCCACTCGATCTTTCCCTAAGTTTCTGTTGATCAATTAGATAAATAAAATGATCGTTTATGAGACGGTAAAAAGGAAATGATTACTTAAATTATTAAATTCGAAGCATATAAATGATTTCTGAATATTTCTTTTAGCAGCTGAATACCTTTCTATACGAAAAAATTATGATATTTTAGGATTGATGAAAAAAAAACTTTAGAATGTGCGGTCTTTTCCATTATCGAAGATTTTTACAACACGAGACTTTAGAGAATGCAATACAACGATCCATGTAAGAAATTAGAAGCGCGGAAAATGATTTTGTAATGACAATTTAATTAATTATGATCAGCTTTATTATGATCGACGTAGATAAAACCGGTTTACAGGAGGTTTCTGTGAAAACATCGTACGAGGAGTAGAGTCGGACGCATAAAGACGAGGAAGCGGACACTCAAAGAAAGCTCACCTCTGATTGATGACGTGCTCAGCTGCCTGCAAATCACGTCGGACAACGACATCATCTTTCGCTCTTGTTACCGCATTTCCTGGTTCCTCGATGTACAAAGCGAGTCCGCTTCTCGCCGATGCAAATAGCTAAGCGACGTCAAAGAAGCTGTCGGCAACACGAATTTCAGAATATTCTCCAAGGGAAGGATCACTTGTTTGGCGCGACACACACGATTAGAATCAACAAACTGGCGGGCCACACTAGCGTTTGTCACAGAAGAAACAATTGTGGTTGCTTTCCGGAGTTCTCATGAGAAGTTCCTCGCAATTGAACGGCAAGATCCACGATTTTGCTACTGGTCGCTTTTATCACAATTTTCCGCAAATAACTTCCTGTCAACGTGATACTTCTTCTTTCTCTCTCCTTAGGCTGCTGCAAACGTGAAGAGCGTGAAAAGATTGTGACGACCTTATCGGCTTCTTATCACTTCACTTTTACTCGAAAACTGATGAAAAAAAGCAGTTTTCTATTTGAATGATCCAGTCCGGATGCACGCGCGTTATCGAAATCACGAGAAAAGCCCTCGACCCATGTCACGTGAGCTTTTATAGAGAAGTCTACGTGTTTTGACGGTCAATACGATTGACTTCTGATAAGCGATTGGAGTAATGAGTTGCGTTAGAGCTCACACAGTTGTGCTGCGAGCGAAACTAAACGTGACGGTAGACTGTTCTCCGGAGCTTACCAGCGATGCGGAGACGGTTGAGAGATAGCGCCGATTCTCTCCCACTTTTGCCTTTGAATGGACTTGAACGTAGTGCGACCAAGTTGCGTATTTTTTTTTTTTTTCTTTTCCTTTCCTGCCTTTTTCCTCACTTAGAACCTTTCGGCTGCTTCGAGGACGTTGGCCAGAACGGAACAATGATCCACTGAATCGTTAGATTTCTTTTTAGATGCACCGCGATACACAAATAGGAACGCGATCGTGAAAGCTGTCGAGGAAGGGGTGGTACTAGAAAAGAAATACGCTGCAAAAAGATAGACATTTAATTAATTAAGAAGAGAGGAAAGGGGGCATTGCATGTGTTATCGTAGTGTTTTATGAACGTCACGCTGCATGATTATTCTCGTAGAGAAACGTGTTAGAGAAGTTATACCGTTATGCATTCAATATCTTTTTTATACACAGAAATTAAAATGCTGATGATACATGCATCCGTAAACGCACTGCAAACACTATCTGTGAACTATTCTGAAAGTTTAGAATTATCCTCTGAAGTATTGTATTATACGCGTACATGCGAACGAAGGCCGCGGTGAAACGGTAGGAAATTCTGATAATTACTAAGATTAATTACTATCGTTAACGTTCAGTGCGATATTTCCTTTAAACCGCAGTCGGTTAATCGCATTCGAAGAGTCGCTTGATATGTGGAACATGCAAACGAGTAACGAACCGTACTAATTGGCACGCTCGTGGCTTATTAAGCACGCTATTAGGCGAATTGATTAATTTATCAATCTTGAAAGTTGTCCAAAGAATATGATAAAAGTTATTACGTTCATGATGTAATGAGAAATACCTAAAATCTATTAACATGTTAAGATATTAAAAATCTTATATATAATAATAATTATTACCTACTATATATAATAATATCTTAATATGTGAATAGATTCAACAAATTTATAAACATAGTTGTAATTTGTTATTATTGTATGTAACATATAATAATTATATATATAATATTATAATAGTTATATACATTATGAATACGTAAACGATATAGAAAATATTATATAGAGTATTTTAAATGAGAACTGTGTATTTTCAGAACTTCTCAGATAGTTTTAAATCTACCTTTTTAAAAATATGGAGCAAATATATAATCTGCATTTTTTAAAGAGTTACAAATTTAAAAATATGATTAATAGTACATTATGTACTATTTTTTTTATTCCAAAGGCCGCTAAATGAATTTTTTAGTCCAAAGGCCGATAAATGAATTTTCAATGCTTCTTGCATGCTGTGATTGCTTCTTGTACGCTTCCCGGTATTCATGCGTAAATGGAGTGTTTACCACGCACTGTGTTTACGGACGAAAAGTCGAGCTTGCCGTTACGAAAAAACTTGTCCATCTCTTTCTTTTACACGTTTTTATATTGCGCGGCCTAAGCCTTACATTTAGTATTTCGCGGTCTCTATACGGGACGCGAAAATTCATTTCGCGGCCTGAGGACTAAAAAAATAATTTTTAAAGTAATGAAATGTATGGGATCGCTGAAAAAGAGAAGGAGACCGTCGCGACAAAATCGATTAACATGCCTGTGGCTGGTCCTCTCATGGTCTATGACGTCAAAGTACGATTATAAATGCAACGATTCTGTTGATTCTGGTTTTATTACACATAGACCTAGCCATGTGTCTCCATGAAAAAAAATCGTACTCTTCTTATAACTTTTCTTGTTTTTATTGTTATGAATTTTTTATTCATTGCATGCAGGTCCAGTGTTTAATTTGAGTTAAGTGTGCAGCAGATTGTTTCTTCTGGGATAAAGAAAGTACTATTTTTTTTCTTCGATGTGCTTACGGAATATACCAAAAAATATAAACTACAATAGAAGGAAAATGTTAAATCAAAATTATTGATAAATTTTATTAAGCATTTCGCAGTATTATATTTCATTTAATTCATTTAACAATAAATATAGCTTAATAAAAGGGAAAAAATAAATTAAATCCCGAATGAGGGATTTAATCAGCATTCTCCTATATAAGCTATGTGATTCATAATATATGATAAATACTACCGGAATAGCCATTCACCCGATTATCTTCGCTTCACTTTTAATTGCAGCTCCTGGAAATGCTCAAGTTCTATGCTCGTTTCGAGATCAGTGAGGAGACTGGCAATCCCTTGACGGATCACGACATGACGGAATTGCATTACACTAAAATTACGTCTCTGCAGGTACATAGTTTCCATCGTTACAATTTAAAAATAATTTTATATACGCGTTAAATAATTTTTTAAATGCAAAGTAATAAGCAAATTCTTGATTTTTATATTATGTATAAATTTTATCTTTAACGAGTTATATAATTTTCGTAAACCGATTGTTGATATAATATCATAAAACAAGAATTTCAGTTATGATTAATCCTATTAGTTATGTCATCAATACTGCATGGATATTATACATAATAAATGTTCGAAACCTTGAGATTAGCATTAACTTTTATTATTCTACAGAATGCGGTTTTCGCGAAATTTCCGGATCTAAGAAGTTTTGCATTGGCCAACGTAGCCAGTGTCAACATCAGAGATGCTTTGTACAAACATTTCGGCTCACTCAGGTGAGTTCTGCATATAATAAGATTATTATAAAAAATACACAAATTATTAATCTCAAAAATAATATTGCAATATAATTTATTATCAGGAAATAATTATATTGATATGTAAAATTATGAAGCTCTAGCTTCGTTGAATCGTTGCGAATACTTAATATTGGATTTTATTTTCAGTCAAGAAAAATTGAGGTCTATCGCGAGTTATTTGAATTTAGTACCGCCTACGGAGCGAGAAAAGGACGAGAATTGGTATCGTCTGGATATAGACTTTTTGCGTGAATTGCTGGTGGGTATAAAAAAAAAATCGAGAGACCGCGAGAGATTTTATGCCAGCAAGACCGGTCTGAATTCAGAGAGCGTGCATTTTAATTTTCAGATATCGCGACACGAGCGTAGGCCATCGCAGCTTGAAGAGCTGAATGAGATGCCTCTTTACCCAACCGAGGGCATCATATGGAACGAGAGTATCGTCCCGACCGAATATTTTTCTGGCGAGGGCTGTCTGGCTCTGCCAAAATTAAACTTGCAGTTCCTTACACTGCACGATTATCTTCTACGAAACTTCAATCTATTCCGTTTAGAATCTACATGTACGTAAAAAATAGTAGAAAAATAGACAGCGTTGTCGTTTAGTGTCGTATCTAAATTTATGATTAAATACATCAGTCGTTAAATGTATTGTATTTCCGCTGTTTGCAGATGAGATACGACAAGACATCGAGGACGCCGTGAGCAGACTAAGTCCTTGGTACGTTAAAAAAAATCACCGTGTTGCCTTCTCTTTTCACAAAAAGTAAAAGTAATTTTTTTTTCCTTCACTTGTAGGCGGGCAGAGGACGGTGGTGTCTACTTCGGTGGATGGGCCAGAATGGCACAACCTATCACGCAATTTGCGGTGGTCGAGGTAGCTAAGCCTAACGTCGGCGAGAACAGACCATCAAGAGTTCGTGCCGACGTAACGATAAATCTTAGCGTTCGTAAGGAGATTAAATCAGAATGGGAAAATCTTCGTAAGCACGATGTGTGCTTTCTTATCACTGTTAAGCCGCCGAATCCTATCGGTAAGATAAGACGGATATTAAAAGAATAATTTGAAATTATTTCATAAATAAGAATCACACAATTATTGAGAGAAAAACCTGCTGACATATATTAATAATTTGTAATGTTATAATTAACGACTCGCTATAATAATAGAAAAATTAATTACCTTATTGTCAAAATTGTAAATTATTGTGTTGTAATTACAGAATTTATTTGCAAAGATAAATTATCTCATTAGAAAAACAGCAAAAATTTTTCTATTTTATTATCAATAAAACACGTTTTATTACAATCAAATGACGATTATGTCATCGAAGTTTAGCCACTTTTATAAACAGCAACAATTTTGCTATAATAAAATTTGTTTATTGTAATAGCCTTATATAATAATAATAATAATAATGTAAATCAGAGTTCACAGATAATTGTTGTATTATCGCAGGCACTAAATACAGCCATAAACTCCCCTTTGTGCCACAAGTGGGTCTAACGACGGTGCGCGGATGCGAAGTCGAGGGTATGCTCGATTCGAACGGTAGAGTGATAGAGGATGGCCCTGAACCGAGGCCGATTTTACCAGGCGATTCGCGCACTTACAGAGTATGGCTGGACTGTAATCAATATCGAATCGATATGGACAACGCTAGTCATGGCGGTGAAGACGTGTACGAGGGATTTAATATCATAATGAGGCGTAAACCTAAGGAGAACAACTTCAAAGCTGTGTTAGAGACTATAAGGGAGCTTATGAATACTGAATGCGTTGTGCCCGATTGGTTGCACGACATAATCCTCGGATACGGCGATCCGGGTGCAGCATGCTATTCTAGGTAATCTCTATCTATTATCTATCTATACACTTACCAATAATAAAGTTGATGGTGTATTTCTTGTTTGATTGCTTGGAACGGCATCGATTGTAAACGGATGAATAAATCTGAGATTTTCGTAGATATATTTAATAGATATGTTCCTTCTATAATTTAGTAGATATATTCTTCTGTAATATATTCTTCTGTAATTATATTTTTCTGCAGTATTTCCGCCTTCCAAGTAATATAATTGTTTATCTTAATTATTTGTTCGAAAAATACGTTAACATTTTTGTACTTTCTGTAATAGTTCGCACAATTTATAATTTACATTCGTAATCTAGAAGAAATATATTAAATTCGTAATGTTTATAATTGAACACTAAAAAATGTTTGATGCAACAGAATGCCAGATGAAATCGCAATGATAGACTTCAACGATACGTTCCTCGATATCGACCATCTACGGGCCAGTTTTCCTCAGTACGAGATCAAAACGAATCCGGAGGACGAAGGAAATCTGGTGCGGCCGTTTCAGTTAACTTTTGAGGATGTCCTTGCAAAACACAACAATGATCCGATCAAGAAGGTTATTACAATTAAACCACACGTGCCGCCCAGTAGAGGTCCATACAGAGCGAACGAACCGAAAAAGTTAGTATTTACTTTATTTGTTGTTGTAGTGTATTAATAGCATGTTAAAGCGTGTTATTTATTGAACGGAGGAAAACCATATTGCTACGTTGCAGAAATCAGATTCCCTTTACGCCGACGCAAGTTGAAGCTATACGAGCTGGAATGCAGCCAGGTTTGACGCTGGTCGTCGGCCCGCCTGGTACCGGCAAAACGGATGTCGCTGTACAGATCATATCGAATCTATATCATAATTTTCCCTATCAGAGAACGTTGATCGTGACACACTCCAATCAAGCGCTCAATCAATTGTTCGAGAAAATAATGGCCCTTGATATCGACGAACGGCATTTACTGCGTCTTGGTCACGGAGAGGAGGCTTTGGAGACGGAAAAGGATTTTAGTCGCTATGGTAGAGTCAATTACGTTCTTGCCAAACGTTTGGATTTGCTCTTGGAAGTTCAGAGATTACAGGTATATTTCTTGAGTTATCCGTTTGATTATGTCGAATTGTTACAATGTATAATATTTCTTTTTTTTTTTCCAGGAATCTTTGAATGTAAAGGGCGATGTCGCGTATACATGCGAAACAGCGGGTTACTTCTTCATGTATCAAGTATCCACGAGATGGAATCGTTTTCAGACCAGAGTTAAACAAAGGCAGCACACAAGTGAAAAATCCGATTTATCTTCTATAATTGATGAGGAATTTCCCTTCCACAAATTCTTCGACAACGCCCCGCAACCACTTTTCAAGCGAAATTCATACGAGGAAGACCTCAAGATTGCGTGCAGTTGTTTTAGGTAAAAACACGTACATTAAACTCTTAAGTTTTGAATCCATAATATTAGAAATCGCTTCAAAATCTTGGACAAAGAAAGAATTAGTAAATTACATTTGAACCATTTCGTTATTTGACTAATGTAATCGATCAGTTCTTTCTCCAAGATTTCGAAACAATTTCTAGCATCGTGGATACATTTTATAAGATGAGTAATCATAACTGCTTCTCATATCGATATTTTCTATGCAGATATATTGAGAGGATATTCACGCAATTGGATGAATTCCGCGCTTTTGAATTACTGCGATCGGGACTCGATAGATCGAAGTACTTACTCGTGAAGGAGGCCAAAGTAATTGCTATGACCTGTACACACGCAGCGCTTAAACGTCGCGAACTGGTCGACATGGGTTTTAAATATGACAATATCCTCATGGAGGAGTCCGCACAGATTTTGGAAATAGAGACTTTCATACCGTTGCTATTACAGAATCCCCAGGACGGATATAATCGCTTAAAACGTTGGATAATGATAGGAGATCATCATCAGTTGCCACCGGTCATCAAAAACATGGCCTTTCAGAAATATTCGAACATGGAACAATCGCTGTTCGCGAGATTCGTAAGACTGGGCGTACCCACTGTCGATCTCGACGGCCAAGGTCGTGCTAGACCCAGTATTTGCAATCTCTACAACTGGAGGTATAAGAAACTGGGTAATCTGACGCACGTAGAACGAAGTCCCGAGTATCTGGTAGCGAACGCCGGTTTTCTATATGACTTCCAACTAGTGAACGTCGAGGACTTCAACGGCGTTGGCGAGAGCGAGCCTAGCGCCTATTTCTATCAGAATCTCGCTGAAGCCGAATATTGCGTCGCGGTATTCATGTACATGCGCCTGCTAGGATATCCGGCGGACAAGATCAGTATTCTGACCACGTACAATGGACAAAAACATCTAATAAGGGATGTAATAAACATTCGGTGCGCGAATAATCCTCTGATAGGCCGACCGAACAAAGTAACAACGGTCGACAAATACCAGGGTCAGCAAAATGATTACATTTTGCTGTCTCTGGTCAAGACGCGCGCAGTTGGTCACTTGAGAGACGCGAGACGTCTAGTTGTGGCGATGTCGCGTGCTCGTCTCGGTCTCTATGTCTTCGCTCGCGTGTCCCTCTTCAAGAACTGCTTCGAACTGACACCAGCGTTCAACCAATTGATGCAGAAACCGTTGAAACTACAACTACTGCCGCAGGAACTCTATCCCACCGAGCGACCGAACGACGCTGTGTCCTCGATTGTCCCGATGGAGATCGAGGATATGCCGCACATGGCTAAGTTTGTTTACGATTACTATATGGAAAAAGTCAGTGGAATGAAGGTAATTTATACTCATAAATTAAGTTACATACACATTTCTTCATTATAATAATTATGTCTCTTCGTCATTTTTAGGAGTCGCAAAAGATGTGGCAGAAACCGGGGACCATGCGGACAATGGGTAGTCCGACGCATAAGGTTTCTGTTCATCCAGGTGCCGATGACGATACTGACGACGAAGAAGAACTCAATCAAGATAGCACTGAAATGAAAGAATCCAAGGAAGAAGTAGCGGCGAACAAATACGAACCTATAAAGAATTTGGTCGAAGATCCTCCAAGCGAGACCGAAGATGACCGCTAAGTGACTCTATGATGTGTATGCATAAGACTGGTACAAAACATTAGGAAATTAACATTTCGGAAGTGAAATAATCAATTTTAGCACAAAAATAAGATAGCTACTCGCTACAGTTATCGTAAACAACATTCGTTAACAATCAATTCATTGACATCATTGTATTATACTTAGCAAGAATAAGTATTTTATTACGGATATTACTATACAATATATAATGTATATAGCCTTATATATCAAATTAAGATAACTATAATTTTTACAGATGTCAGTCGTATCAAAATTTATTTTCTCTCCTTGCAAAATTTTCTATAATCGCTTTGAGCACTTCATACATGTGTACCTCACGAGAAGAGGTCCATCTTTTTCTTGTCTACTGCCCTCTTTCGACGAGTCTCTAGTTTCTGCAACTTTGACTTCTCTTGCTTGTTCGAAGTGTTTTTCGAGTCATGTGATACGTTCCGTCGTACTCTCGAGGGCACGTAACTGTCGTCGAACTTCATCAGTTTACTCGAGGATTTGAAGTCAGGTTCATATTCTTCTATGGACGGATTGAGACCCTTGGAATTAGGCACGTATTCCTTGAAAACGCTGTCTGGTATCACTGTGGTGGCACACGGATCGTAAATCTCATAATTCGTCTCCAGTTTCTTAACGGAGTTCGGCACATAGCTCACGTTTTCCACGACGAGGCTTTTGCCTTTACACAGAGTCGGCGTGTATTCGTTCGACGTTAATCGCATATTCTCCAGTGCACTCTTCCGACTGGGCACATATTTGAAGTCTGAACATGATTTCTTTGTCTTCGGTGCGTCCGGAATATATTCCTCCAACGGCGCGTTCTCCAGATCTTCGAAGAGTGTATATATCGAACTCTTCTTCCTCTTTAAGTCTTTCTGCTCCTTCGCGGTAGCGCTCGGAATCTTAGTCTTCTTCGGGGTAGTCTGTGCTGACTTCTCCGGTGTCTTCTTCAATCGATCGGTTTTTGTCGGCGTTTGAATAGGAAATTTTTCTTTTTTCGTTCGTTTCGCTGTACCGTCCTTCGTTTTCACTTTACTCCTTTTCGAGGTCTCGTCACCTGGTTCTCGCTTCACCGGTTTCTTCCGGGCTGGTGACACGTGCACCTTGATCGTAGGCAAAGACGGCATGCCGTTTGTGTTTTCTGGCAATTCGAAAGTATACCTGTTAAATGAAATTAACGAATTATATCATATATGATATGTATATACATTCCTGATTGCGATAAAATAACAATTCGTAATCTTATGGAATATTGTTTCTATGTATAGCAAACTCAATTTGTCATCGACTTTTAAGAAATGCATACCTATTTTTCATATTAAACTATTAAAAAAATATTTTATTCGGGGAATTTCTAAAGTTATATATTCATATAATATAATTTTTCTATAACTTTTATCTCTCCAATTCTTTCTTCTCTTTTGAAATTAATTTCTTGCGAATTTTCATTAAGCATTAAGAAAAGATAAACAGTAATTTAAGTCTTAAATTAAAAATTAATCTTACATTCTCAGAAAAAGTTCTCGAAGACGATTGCATTCTTACGTGACTTCCAGCTGACGGGTAGACTTTCTCCACTCGCAACCCCGACTCTCGCGATGCGATCTATCATCCTGACGGCCGTTCCTCAGAACCGCTCGCTCCAGTATCTTGTAAAGAGCCGCCCAGTCCTCGATTTGCAGCCACTTGTTTGTGATGACCTTCTGGTTCTTGATCTCCACCGTTCTTTCCTGCACGGTGACCACGGCAGTCGCTAGGCAATTGTCCGAGGCCTGCGGACACGTTGCAATACGATATAAGCAATAAGCTCTGTATAAATCACTGCGTGTTCGTTCCAAAAAATTAATAATCGAGAAACGCTCCGCTATAACTCGCGATAATTAAAACGCACGAATTATCGGGACATTATCTCCTATCTCCGACCGTCAAAGAGCGAATCCGTACGTTCTATATCGTTCACTTATTGCAGACGATATTTCTCGATGGTTTGATAAAAAAAGGAAATAGGAGGAAAACCACTCGACGTGATCGTAATACCATTTTCTACTTTCGACCGTACAAAACGTGAATCGTACATTCTATCGTTCACTTGTTGCAGGCGATATTTCTCGACGGTTTGGGAAAAAGAAGAGGGAAACCAATTCGTATCGTTCGATTTTCGTAACAGATGTTTCACAAGCGCACGGCGCCTGCTTGTGCGCGCGCGCGCGCGCGCTCTTGACAGCCAGCTGTTGACATCTATTGCACGCGGTACCTTGATCACTTCCAGATACTGGCCGTCCCGGAACATATTCGCGCTCGGCACGCCGCTCGGATCCCGGTACGCCTCCACCGCCTCGCGTGGTGGTCGACCCGCGCGATGCGATAATCAAGGACGTCTCCCACGGCCGATGACGAGCTGACGTCTACGCTATAGGCGCGACTCGCTCGCACACTGCCTTCGTGGCGCACGCTCGTCGCCCTCGTCCTCGCCGGGCGGCGCGGATTTGGAGACTTTTGGAGTGCGGGACGACAAGTTCGACTTCGCTCTTTTACTCGCTCGCTCGCTCGCTCGCTCGCGTGTGAAGCCACGTCTTTTTTTATATTCATATAATACCGTAACAAATTTCTCGAAACGTTTCCATTCGGCCGTGTCTCCCGCAGGTAAAACGCAAAGTCAAAATTAGGTCATAATTAATGATACCACAGAATGTCATTTGATAACGTCGCATTTGATATTTAAAAATGAACTTAAAAATGGACAAATGAGATCATCGTTTATGAGATTATTGTTTTGCTGAAGTGCTATGTCGAAATTAATTTTGAGCAAACTGCTGGAGTTAAGTATCGATATTTTAGAAAACATGAGTATTTCTGTATTTAGCAAATATCTGTATTGCAGTAGATTACAAAATTTTATGCAAAATTTTGTCATTATGTAATTTAATATTAATATATAAACGTTTTATTGGAGCAGGTAGAAAACACAAAGTCATAATTAAATTATAAGACGTCTTTTATTTTCACTTAAAATGAATAATTAATTATAACTGACAAATAAGGTCATGTAGATATGACATATATTCCGCGAAACTTGTGCCCATTTCCACAAATATCTAGAATTAGGTTTTGAGATTTTTACGTTCGACGAAGGAGGAAAGAGATCGATATATTTCCGCGTCGATAACTCACGCATTTATTATTCAGCGTTATCAGTCGAGATTAAAGCTCGCGAAAGAATCAAAGTTGCTCGAAGAAAAAAGGCGCCTTTTTTTTTGTCTGATTAAAAACTTGCAGAAAGACGTCTTTGATGCAATGTGGAAACGTTCATGATGGTGATTAGCGCTTCGATAATTGTTATCACTCCTCATAAAGGCAAAATCAAAGCTAAAATAGAATATATATTATATATAAAAATCAATATAATAATAATAGCATTATATTGCGATCTCCAGTGTGACAGGGAAATAGAATTAGAGCGCACATATATGTCTGCATTTTTTTGTGAAAGCAGCTTTTAGAAAGAAGTATATGTCGTTAGCATAAATTGCAATTACAATATATAATAAAATTATTAAATTGAAAGAAATAAAGCAACTTGATAATTTTAAACTGATGATTCTCCTTAAAAAAGAGCCCTGTATATGAATTCCCGATAAACTGATGATTATGTCATTCATATTCGAAAAGAAAATTTCACCAATTTAGCGAACAATTATGTAATCGTCGCGGTCGTAATTCCTTCAAGGAAGACTGTTCATCTCAACTACACTACTTTTCTGTTATTCTCTCTCTCTCTCTCTCTCTCTCTCATACCTCGGTATTGGATACAACAGTGCAGCTGATGATCTGGGTGCACCCAATGGCTTCTCAGTGCATTTTATATTTCGTTTCAGATACAGACGGTGGGGTGCAGCTGAAAGATGTGGATCTCTCGCATAAATTGACCGGGAAATTTAACGTATTTAATAACTAATCAGTTGCTTTTCATTTTCACATAAGTGATATTATAGTCTAAGGTCTAAAGTTATGTATTTTTTATCTTATATACAAATAATGATATCACTACTTTGATGATAAAGTATAATAACACAGTTTATAACCTCACTTTCAACGCGAGTCAACAAGATTTAGTAAAGAAGTAGCACACGGTCTCAAGTTTGTACAGACCGTATAATTCAATTGTGTCACTTGTCAGAATAAAAAGGGACGTGCATTCAATTGAGGTATGACGTCACAATCACAAGTGAGAATTATCTGGTTTAGTGTAAATGGAAAGTAACTAAAAATCTCACGCGAGGTCAGCCAGAGACAGTCGAAAAGATATTTAAAAAATTTACGAAAATTATTATGGTGAAATCGCGCATAACAAGCATTATTTCTACAGTTGGAAGGTGAGGATACCGAGTGTGAACTGCGAGAACAATCATAAGATACGATAAACAGTGTTGAACGATCACGCGATTACAGTCATCAGCGTGCACTACGAATCAGCTGATCGCGCACGAACGACGGAACGAACGTCCTTGCACGTCCTTTGGTCAGGATCGCGTGAACCATGGCGCGCAAGGATTCTCCTTCGATCTTCGAACGATTGCAGATCCTTATGGAGGATGAAATGGGACCAGGAAGGGTACGCCACATTTTTCTAACCCGCCTCGCCGCGCACTTCTTAGTTTGTACAAAGTACAAGATACAAATTAACAAATGTTAATTAACTGTATGTTACACATAGAAAATATCATTCATTTGCTAAGAAAAGTGATTGCTTAATTTACTTTCTTTTAAGAAATTATTACCTTTACAAAGAATATCTTATTGATAATAATTTTAAATTTACTTATATTTTATATATACTATATATGTACTAAATTTTAAAAAACTTATTAATTTCCTATATAATAACGTAATTATTATATATAACATATGTTATATAACATTTATATTGTTGAATGGAAAATTATAATATTGATGTAATTATTGAGATTTATATTTTGCAGGCTTATACTTGCTATGTTATTTATTATATCTTTTTCTTCTTTAGCTTATTACTTACGGAATCGCCAGTGCCGGCCTGTTTGTAGCCCTGTACAAAATTAGACCAGTGAGTATAAATTGAGTCCATCTAATTATCTGTCTGCCTCCATGGACCTTAGGATTGATTCTTTTTTGTTGCATTCCAGTTCGCCAAGTTCACAAAACCATCTAATGTCCCATTGCATTTCCTGCAATCACGAGTTCCACTTCAGGGTACTGTACAGCGAGTGGAACCAAGCTCTACCAGAGTTCTACTAATGGTCAATCACCGACCTTTACTGCCTTTTATTCACTTTAACAGCAAGACTTATTTGCCTGTCAAAATTGGTGGCGTTAACATTACAGGCAACGGTAGGTACTGAGTTGATCACGAAATCTATAATATAATTATTTTCAAACTGTGAATCAATTTTATAGGTGTAAGTTGGTTGCAAACTGTGCTCAATGAAAAACTCATCACGTTTGTGCCTATAGTTAAAGAAAAGGAGTATTTGGAATGTGTGGTTGCAATGCCACAGAAAAATCAAGTGAGAAAAACAGATTATATTCATATTTGATGCTTTCCAACAAGACATAGAGACAGTATAACATATTGATCACTTTATTTTTGTTTAGCATTGGTAACAAGATGAAAATAGGTAAAATTCTAAAAAACTTTTCAAATCGTTTCAAATAATTAAAACATAAGCTCGATAGTTAATGAGAGTCAAAGCATGGTAATTTGAGTGCTAATTATAAATGTTCTTTCTTCAAATAACGTCAACAACTATTGATCACAATTGATACTTCACAATTATTGATATATAGATTAAATAAAAAACATTTACATTAATAAATAACTCTTCAATTATCGCGCTCTTTCGATCTTATGACCTAATTTTTTACATTTTATCTTTATTCAATTTATTTGATTGATTGTTTTGACTCTCCTTTGAGACATTTTCAACAATAACTTAAATACTCCCAAAAAATTATTGCTAAAAATAAAATTTTGAGCAGAGTCGAAAAGTTCATTCAAATAAATTAAGAGTAAAGACATTTATTTTATTAATTAACACTCCAATTACCACACTCATTAGCCCTCAATCTTACGTTTTATTTTCGAAAATGAAATAATTTACTTGTGTCACACTGTGTCATGTATGTTTCTTGCTGGAAAGCACCCAACATTAAATATTTATACTGCATTCATGTATCATTTGTATAAATAGGACTCGTTAGAGATTGGCGAGGAATTAGTCAAATTAGGCCTAGCTACAGTACATGAACCTTGGATAAAGCTAAAAGATAAGCAAGTTCTAGCATATAAAAAATCTTTAGCAAATGCGCAAAAATGGGCAGTACGTAGGAGAAATGGATATTGGCATTTTGTTAAACAACCAACTGTTCTATGGAAGACACAAATGTTCATGATTGATAAAATGAAATCATTATTGCCCATGAATGTAGTGAAACGGCTTGATTTGTAAGTGTTCGACGTATTTCGACAATAAACTTCCAGAGTAATATATATTTTTTAATAGTTTATACAAGAGAGAGAGACAATGTATATATCATGTACTTAAAAGATTTTTAAATAAAGGTTTAATAAAAATTTGTTTTTACAATCAAACTTCGAAATCTTTTGAAGCTTTCAAAGTGGTCAAAAGTAACAGCTCTAAAGTAAATATCTGGTTTATTAAAACAAAAAAATGACACATTTGGAGGTACAAACCTAATGTTGAATTTTGTTCTTTGGCACTTCAAATATATATCTTAATTTATTTGATATAAGATATGTATAAATACACATTTACATGTTGCAAGTAAAATTTTTGTTGGGTGAAGGATTTTTGGAAAGTCTTAGATATTTGCATAAGTAATAACTATCGAAAAAGATGATTTATTTGTATAGTTGTCAAACTGTACAATTCTTATAATTATCTTACATCTTGCACCTGACACCATATAACAAAGTTATTATTTATAATAATCGATTAATTTAACAAAAACACTTATGTCAGTTCTTTAACTATCTATAGCACTTGTTTTAGGATTTATTATTTCTCACTTGTTGAAACTTGTGTAAATTACATTTTAATGTCCATGACATTATGATATAGTTACAATTATATGGATATTATCCATACTATAAATAAAAAAGATATAAAAAATTACAGAAAATTATTTTGCAAGCATCGATGCAAAATAACTTCAATATTTTGACAAGATTGTTGCTTGTTTCCTTAAAAAAAAAAAAAATATTTGTGCTGTGAGCTAATCATTTCAATATTTTGATATATATTTTGCATATTTGAACTGAAAGCATAATACAAATAAAGCTATAGATATTCAGTCTGAAGTCTAAGAATAATAAAGATTGCGAAAAAAAGAATACCAAATTCTTTTTATATCATATCGATTTAGATACAATTAAGACATAAAGTATAAAAATTAGTACATATACTATATGAATGAAAAACGTATAATAAAATTTGCAAAAATCTTTCAACTTCATATATACATTACAGTCACCAACATACAACTTTTTCTAAATTTTTATCCTCATTTTTAGTCACTGTAATAAAGCTGATAGATTTCTCTAATACATCTTTCACATTCTTATCTCTGGAATATACAAGTTATTCATTATCAATATCAACTAGGAATGTGATTTTATATAAAAAAAATAAAAATCAAAGTATGAAACTTTTAAAAGCAATTAGTTTAAAAAATCAAATTTGAAGATTAAGTCAATTTTTTCAAAGATTTTCTCTTAACCTTAAGGCTCCCATAAATTTTAATAATCTTGATTTTGAACAACTTATTTTTTGTAAGACTTATGTCTTAAAATCATAGCACCTATAATGGATCACATAACTCGTATACACACAACTTGTATACGTATACTCACGTATATATACGCACACATATTATATACGCATAACTCGAACATAACAATGTGGATAATATAAATGCATAAGCAAAGAGATGAGAGAAACCGTTAATCTATATATCCTCAACCTATTTTTTAGTTTAATGGAATGTCTGAAAAATATGGAGTGTACCGTTCAACAAGTGTTGGTGGTATCACAAATATATCGTGGTTTATTTTTTTTTTTATTACAGATCGTCTTTTGGACGGTTTGTTTCCCGTTTAACTTTCTCGGATTGTGATTTTTGCTCTGTTTGTTTTGCAGAAGCATTCTGTTCCACTTTTACTTTCTTTTCGGATTGTGTCTTTGCAGTATCCTCTTTTTTATTGCTCTTTTCGAATTTTGGGGAATTTGATTTCGCATCGTCAACTGGTTTTGCATTGTCCTTTTTGACTTCGGCATTCGTAGATGATTTAGTTTCCGATGGTTTCACATTGCTAGCTGTAGCCGTAGGTTTATCTGTTTTAGGAACTGAAGATGATTTTGGCGCAGCAGTGGTTTTTGGTTTAGGTGTGGTTGTGGGAGCAGCCGTTGGTTTAGGCGTTGTCTGGGAAGCTCTGTTCGACTCGATCGGTTTTACTGTCGTAGAACCGGTATCTCGTTTGACTCTTTCTGTCTTCGCACCAGAAGCAGCGACGTTTGACGAATGCTTTTCGCTCCTTGTATGAGAAGATTGTTTTGCACTATCAGCTAAATCAGGGAAAGCTTGTTTCAACGGGACTCTACCGAGATAGTTTTTAAACGGAGTGCCAAACCACAAAAATCCGTTATGTATATAAGCTGAACTTATATCATGAGCTGAGCCATCGTCTGAAGTAAGTATTTCAATAATGTTACCAGATGCATCTATTCTTAACACCAAACTTTTTTGCTTTGGATCACTTAAAAACTCTATGCCTTGATGCGATCCAATTGCATGCAAAATTCTCTCCGTGTAGGGATTAGGATAAACGTCATTTAATAGTTTAAATGGCAATTCCATCGTCACAAACAATCGTACCAACATTTTTCTCAAATAGGGATGTGGTATGAGAGACTGGTATATTTGAGGAAGCTCAGGATTATTAGTAGTAACAATTAAAGAAAGAAGAAAACCACCATGACCATCGCTGTGAATATTGTCCGGTGCACCCGGTAATCCATCAATGAAAATCTCGTGCTGCCCTGCCTTCGGTCCTTTCAGATTATATTTCATAATACGATTTCTTACTGTTTCCGTCACAATTACGAAACTTTCGTCATCACTTAATACAACACCATTTGCGAATGCAAGATTTCGTATCAATACTTCGTTTTCCTTCTTAGCTGCATTATAACGTATAAGTCTGTAAATAATACAATTAATTTAAATTTATATGTACATAAATATATATGAATAGTGTAAAACATTTAGAATTTGCATCTTTTTTTATTACCTTCCTGATGGATTCATTAGAAATGTCATTACTAAATCATTAAGAGCAAAGTCTGTGCTACTGTCAGTCCAATACATATCTCCATTTTTTGCGATATCTATGCTATTTGGTATCCGTGAAACTTTTCCATCAATCGGTTTGGTAACGTTCACTATATTTGTATATTCTCCGGTTGCAACGTTTACTTTAAAAATTCCATAATAAGCGTCCACTACATATAAATTGCCTTTCTCATCAAACTTTAATCCCAATGGTCTTCCACATTTTTGTTCTTGCCAAATGCCATCTGTAAATTTCGTAAAGAAAAATACGTCAGTGTTTTATTTATATATTATACTTTGATATACTTAATTGTATTAATTTTTTTATTACACTAAAATTATTTATATTTATTAGTTCTGTATTACTTTAAATTTAAATACATATATGATCAAGTTTTATTTAAGCTAAAAAATATTAATTTCATTTAAATGTTTTATTATTTTGGTTTATTATCCTTTTTTTTCTTTCTCTCTATGTGTGTGTGTGTGTGTGTGTGTGTGTGTGTGTGTGTGTGTGTGTGTGTGTGTGTGTGTGTGTGTGTGTGTGTATATGTGTGTAGAATATAGAGTCAATAGTATTAAGGCGCTTCCATAATATCGCCAATATTAGCAAATATACATATACATAACATATATATAATTATATTGAATGTAGTTGAATATTTAGCGAATGTATATGTATGCACAATTGGCTTGTAATTAATCGTATCATCTGGAGGCGCCTTTACATAAGTATTATGTAAGTATTATTTATCATATTAGTATACGCAGTTTAACGAAATTTATCTCGTATCAAATAACTTTTTTCGTTACACGCTGATTTGTTTATTCTTTGAACTTTGATTCAAGATATCGAAAAATTATTTTTCATGCAAAAATAACTGCTCAATATATTAACTATATTTCACGCAGTGTCTATTTTAATAATATTTCGGAGATAAATAACGCATTTCCTCCAAACACGTTTCAGACAAAAATTGCTTAGTTTCAAAAGATATGTAAAGTATTGACCTTTATTTTACCTTAGAAATCTTTCAGAAAAGTTATATCAGTGTCAACTAAATTTTTGTAATTATCTTTTGGTATATCTTAAATCAAAATGTAAAGAATAAAAAAATTGGAGTGTATTATTTGAGAAAGTTTAATTTCTGAGATTTATTTCTGAGTCCCTTCTATGCAATTTGAGTGATTTATTATTTCAATTAAAAAAATTGTAAATGTCAGTGATATTTATAAAAGCCTTTTTCAACATGCACTGTTATTACATTACTAAACATCTATAGTTCATGTTATATATGTATAAGGAGTCTAAATTTTCAGTAGTCAGTGTATATGAGAACATTGCTAAAATCATACTCATCCTGATATTTTCTTATCTATATATCTAATCGTTTATTCACAAAAAACAACTTTGATTAAAAAAGATTCTACCGATAAAGTAAATATCATTTTGTTCTACTTCTTTGTTCAAGTACAGGCGAGTTTTTAAATGCAATCATTAATAAATATGACTTGTATATTTCTTTTTTATTAATAAATAAATTAATGCAAAAAAGTATAATTTAATCGATAAAAATTGCATTTGTGATTAAGTTAATTGATGTTTAGTCAATTTATGCTATATATAGGTCTCATTAAAATATTATTTGAATAATTTTATTCTGAGAAAATCAAACGTTCCTATCTATATATATATAAAATGACCATATATTTTTAAGAGAAAATAAAGAACAAACTTGAACATTGTAGGATTTTATTCGTAAATATTTATAACTAATTTTTGACTGTCAGATTGCTTATTAATTTCTGAAACTTTTTTGCGCAATTTAGCTGAAATAACTCCTAAGTAAAACATAAGTTATCATAACATCAAAATAGATTATTAAAATTTGTTAGTCATTTTTCAATCAATCACGACCCATTTTTATGTAATTTTGACGTTATCATAATTTTGTTCTGCTTGAGCTAATATCCTTTTTGCATAAAATTATAAATTTCAGTTATTTCCATAAACATTCATTAGTGTAACGTTAGACATTGAAATGTTAATTAAAAAGGAATTTCCCTTAATATTATTAAAATAAAGGACACACTTTAGTTTAGAGAAAAAATAAGTTTAAAGGGCAACTACTGAAATAAAGAAAATTGTCTTATATAATAAAGGACATATGATCATCGTATCTATTAAAACTCACCGCATTTCTTGCCGAATTTGACAATCGGCACTATGTCATCCTCCTCGATCCTGAGGACGTAACCACCATGGACACCGGTGTACAGCTGTCCGTCATAGGAGCCGAAACTTTCCGGGGCATTAATCGCACCATCGAACAACTTCTGGATGCCGTTCAGCCGATTTTTCGGGCCTACCTTGGGATCGAATTGACGCGGTGGAGTTATGCTGCAAGGTCGGAAGATCAAGATCAATCAAAGTCATAACGCTCGGCCATGATTCAATAATGAATTTTCTTTCTTCACGATTCCATTGTAATACGTACTTGTACTCCACGAACTCAGCCTCCGGTGGTAGACCGGGGATGAACGTGATCACGGCCAGGATCAGACCGATGTAGATGACAGCGGTGCCGACCGACTTTAGGTAGCTCATCTCGCCGGGCCGCGGTTCCTCGAACTAAAAGCCTCGGCCGCCCCTCGGGTGTCACTGCGATGTCAAGATCAATCCGTATTCCTCTGAGACACACGGTGCTTCCTCCCTCCTCCCTGCCAGATCCGTCACGCGAGAATATGCGTCTCGCAATCGCTGCGCTGTAAGATGACGTTATCACCTAAGAGCGATTGTCGCGGACGCTACGTTGGATTCTAACGTTGTTAATAGCGTCTGTCGCGATCCGTTCGACCGTGGACGTCGTCGGGGAGAATGGGGGGACGAACGGCCAGTGCGGTTGCAATTTAACTGTTCTTCGTGATACGCGACTAACGGCATTAACGTGTCCCTACCGATTCAATGGCGTTCACGGATACCTGCGAATATCCGCTTCTTCTTAATTCGTGCATAAAACGTTATTGTAATATTTCCTGTTTTCGGAGAATTCTATAAGTCACGGCGGAAGATCCGGTGTCAGAGATCGTTACATTCATCACGCGGACGGAATTCGTCGGAATCATCGAAATTCATTTATTCATTTTAATACAAAATTTCTATAGAGTCACGGTGACACGCATTAATGTTTGCTCGAGCGAACCGGCCAATCGCGATATGCAATAGATCTTTTTTTGCGTTATTTGAAATCATTAAAAATTTTGCACGTTAAACGAGATAAAAATATATTCGTACGACGAAAAGAGAGAAAACGAAAATGCTGAGTGCAAAAGGTGCAAGTCACGCGCACGTTTTTTATTCCGGCTCGCGGTTATCTGATTTCCCGCCGTGAATGCTTTATGCAAATAATGCATTCATCCGAATAGGTTCGGTCGATTGTGTATCTTGGTATTCAAACCATATAACTTTTTCTTTAAATGGAAACGTGAAAACTTTTATGTATGTATACGCATAAATAAATTTCTCTTTTTACGTTTTCGCTCCAAAAAAAGTTACGTGATTAATGAGATGAAAAAATTACAAAAGTAGAATATTTATATTGAAATCCTTAAAAATGTTTGCACTCAAAGTGAGATAAATAGATACATTTGGGCATCGAAAAGAGAGAAAGCGAAGATGCTGAGTGCAAAAAGTGCAAGCAACGCGAATGGACCTAATTTCAATTGGTCAACATCTAGTGAATTTGTAAACGTTCGCGTTGCACTTTTTGCATTCAGAATCTTCGCACTTTCAAATAAAAGATATATGTAAATTATGCAATAATAATATATTGATTTGGTACACTTATAAAAAAAAATTGTCAGAATAAAATAAAATGTGTTTAATCATGCAACAGAATTGCTCATCTATCTTATTAAATGCAAAAGGTGTAACGGTGCAGCTATGAAGAACAGAAAATGTCCCTTTGATGGCGGGACAAGTATCAACATATTCTTCAAACTCTACAGTTTTGACAGAATTAACGGTGCTTGATGGTTTCATTGATTTCGATGCTGTAAACAATCAATCTGACTTTTACAATTGCTCCAACATACTTCCAGAAATTTTGTGTACGTGCTTTTGTAAAAGTCAAACTGAAATTAAATCTGGAAGTGATATGAATTTCAACTCTTTTGAATCAGTGAACGAAGCGAAGCATAGTTTTTCGTTTTTGCAGTGCAATTTTCAGATACATACATTCAAAACGTTTCACTTTTTATAAAGTGTTTTAATACATTTGTATTGCATTTGTATTCTAATATGCTCCTTATTTGTTTTCTTAACAGACCTGAAGATCTCAGGGATGTAACCTCATCAAATGTGAGAACCAAACTGCATATAAAAATTTATAGAAATGGGTAAGTGTTCCATGCCATGCTTTATTATTGGAAACCTCAGCATCAATTTATAATCAATATTTAAGACTGATTTAAATACAATTTTAAAATGTCAATCTAGTTGTAGACCAGTATATTCATATAGTAGGTTCTTATTTTAAATCCATATTAAGTAATTTTTAAAATGCTAATATTTCTTTCCAATTGTCATGATATCTTAAAATTGTCTTAAATATATATCATAGTAATAAATAAATATATTTTAAGACTTAAGACAATCTTAAATATAAGAATTTTAATTATGAATATCAGAGCTGTATTAGCATCGTGAGATATTACTTAAATTATAAAATATATATTAAATTATAAATTATAAATTTTAAAATAAGAATAAATTATAAACCGACCTTGGATTCCTTTCCAACAAAATTATTCTAAATTGGAAATATCTTATATATAGTTATTTATAACATTGTTCTGAATTCAGATGATCTCGAGCAACAATGTGAAGAGGTGGTATTTGAATTGTGTGATGCTAGAGAGAGGTTTCCACTGTTGTGTACAAAGGAACTAGAGAAATGTATCAAGCTTACCAATGAAATAAATGTAAGTGTTCTTCACATAACTGATAATTATTATTTTACTTTTTATTTATCACTAGTGTGATTTGTTACAGATGACAAAGATTCTTGTAAAACCAACAAAAAGTCTGGATGTTCCATCTTTTACAAACGAGCACTCAGCAATACTTACAAAAAGTTTTGGAGAGACCACTGAATTACTGAAGACACAAGAACATAAATTTCAAGCGATGATAGATAAACTTAATAACTTGACAGTCATTTTGGATCAAATTAAGAGAGATAAGTTATCTGAAATGAATAAGTTGTTGTGGGATTAAATGTATTTTTTCTTAATGTAATATCTATCTCTCATATTATACATTTATTGCTGTATGTATTGTATATTAGTTGTATAAATATCAGGAGACGCGGTAGCGTCTCCGGCCATGTTCAAAAACTAAGAGACGCTACAAGTCTCTTATCCCGAGCCACCAAAGTTCATTTTTGGGAGTATATGAATATACAAAGTGTTCTGAAACTTGAAGGTAATATTATTGCAATGTAAAACTATGAAAAATTAAATATTTAGTAAAAGTGTAAGCTATTTTTTTAATAAGAGTTTTTATAAACGTTTAAAATTGGACTAATCATAAGTGTTGGTTAAAAAGCACATTATAAAGAAATAACTTTATATCATATATATATATATATATATATATATCTGCATTATATGTTATTTAAGTTTAAAGGCAACGGATCTAGTCTCATGTCAAAACAGTACCCATGAATGCATGCTAGCAGTCACATGTTGTACATATATGTATACTATACTATATCACGAAATAATACTGAATAATACTAATTAGCTATTAATGTTTCCTAGTGCTTCATTATAACTTCTGTTATGTCTACGTTCATAGAAAATGTGCATATAAAGGATGGAGAGTACACTAAGATAATATATATAATGGTACACAATGAACTATGCATACACATATGTATACATTAAAAAATGTTTTTTAAAATAGATAAATCTAAAGTCAATTAAACAAGGATCAAGATAGTCTTGAAATATTATTGTCTTATTGATTTTTATAATCTTCGAAATTGAAGAAATAAATAATTAAGTATTGTATTTCAGATACGAGAACAACGATATACGGAATGTATCAAAGTTTTGTTAAACCTTTTAGATTCTCATCCTAATGTATGTATGCTATAATGTAATATTGTTTTTCAGTTTATGTAAACGTCAATACTGAATAAAGTGCTCTTTCAGTCCAGACCTTGTTTATCCCTTCTGGCCCATTGTTACTTTTACACACAAGATTTCATGGCAGCAGCTCAATGTTACGAGAAGCTGGTTCAACTGTGTCCACAGGAGAATCTATATAAGCTTTATTATGCCCAGTCTTTGCATCAAGCTTGCATGTATCCAGAGGCATGGACAATTTGTTCGAGCATTATCAATCAAAGCAACTTGGAATTCAAGGTAAAGAAACTACAGGCAGCTATAAAGTATGGACAGGAAGACATGGTAGCTGCAAAAAATCTCGTGGATCATTGCCCTGTCGATGACGTAGATACTGAAATTAATCTAGGATGTCTCTTGTACAAGGTACAGATATTTATAACACTCCACTAAATACCAATAGCTTATAACATAGCTTAGTTGTTTATTAAGTTAGTTGAGCGTTATTAACACAGATGTATATGTCCAAATACATTTCTAGGAGGAGAAGTACGAACAGGCCCTCAAAAAATTTGCAAATGCATTACAAATTGCAGGATTTAGGCCTCACTTATCATATAACGTTGCTCTTTGTTATTTCAAACTGAAAGAGTATGCAGCATCCTTGAAACATATTGCCACTATTATCGAGCACGGTATAAGGGAGCATCCAGAGTTGAGTGTAGGAATGGCCACCGAGGGTATTGAAGTTCGAAGTGTCGGGAATACATTGACATTGCACGAGACAGCTCTGACGGAGGCGTTCAATCTGAAAGCCGCCATCGAGTACCAATTGCAAAATTGTAATTTTGATATTGCTGACATTTTAGAAAGGTTTTTTTTTACAAATTTTGCTTAATATTACAGATGACGCGGCAAAGGAGGCGTTAACGGACATGCCACCGCGTTCCGAGGAGGAACTCGACGCCGTTACTTTACATAATCAAGCGTTAATAAACATGGACACAAAGCCAAGTGAGGGATTTGAGAAGCTGCAGTTTTTGTTGCAGCAAAACCCATTCCCACCTGAGACCTTCGCCAATTTGTTACTCCTGTACTGTAAATATCAGTATTACGATCTCGCTGCCGATGTCCTGGCTGAAAATGTACATTTGACTTACAAGTATCTAACGCCAGTAAGTTTAATCTTTAACCAATTATTTTTATTCATCAGACTTTAATTTGAGCATTTGAAACGATTTACAGCCTTATTAAGTATATTATTTTATATACAAGTTATTTGTAATGCAAGGTATACTGAAACTAAATTATATCTAAAAAAGAAAGAACTGGAATAATCAATTTGAATGTTTGGTTTTCGAATGTTTGCATTTTTTGGTGCGAGTTTCGTGAGTATCTGGATGTTTCCGTTTGTGAGATTTTAGGTCGTCAGATGATGAGCTATCAGAGGAGTCGCTCGAACTGCTGTTGTATTTCTTTTTATGCTTCTTGCGTTCTTTGGAAAATTTCTTTTTCTTCCTCTTGCTTATCTCCTTGTCTTCTGTATCACCGTTGTCAGTAGACTGTTTGCTCCTTTTTGACTTTTTTTTCTTCTTTTTCGATTTGTGTTTCTTCTCCGCCTTTTTCTCAATGTTTTTACTATCTGGTTCTGGGACACTCTCCTCTTCGATCTCTGGGATTAGTTCATACTTCTTACCATCAGGAGACATGAAGCAGTCCTTAGACAAGTGTCCCTTGGTCCCGCATTTGGTACATGTGGTATTTAATACAGCTTCCAACTGTATGGCCTTGTGCTGAGTCATTCCTGGGTTTCTTTTCCGTTGTGCATCTCTTTGCAGCTCCACCCCGTTGGGGTCTAGATCCGTACCATTTCCCTGATTCACATGTTTCATGGACAGCCCTACCTTGCCGTCTTCTCCAACCGAGATCACCTTACACCAGACTCGTTCACCCTTTTGCAAGACCTCTGCAACATTGTCGACATGAGCTGTGCTTACCTGACGGAAAATTGTATAGAAATCAATGGATTACATTACAGCAGAGATCATTATTATTAGTATTTATTATATGAGCCTAATTATACATACCTGCGAACGGTGTATTAAGCCTTGCTGCGAAGTACCTGGTATTCTAATAAAAGCTCCATAATTTTGTACGGACGCGATTTCACCCAGAAATATCTGATTTAATTCACATTTCGTCATCTTTAATTTCTCATCGAAGGAGCATCCATATGCGAGTGATGACGTTTCAACAAGTGTAAAATCAATAGAAAGAAAAATTGCGCACGCTAATATATAGGTTAGATTTCTATCAACAAACACAGGGCCGTAATATCAATATGTCCGTAGCAACATTTTTAATTACCTTTTAACGAGATATTTAAAATTTTGATTAAAGTGTTCAGAAATATGTTAAAATTCATAGAACAAGGCAACAAAAGTATATGATATAGAAAATGTAATAGTAGATATTTTGCAAAAATATAACAATTAGATTTTTAAACTGATTTCACAATTACAATTTTTTACATGTAACACATTCTAATACTTATTTAATTTAATATATTCTATTTAATTTCATAGGAAATAGATAATCAAGATAATAAAAATATAAAACAATGTTAACTTGTAATATAAGTATAGGTCCTTTCAGAAACTATAGTAAAGTATTTTGTTCTCAGCTTTAGAAGTTTCAAAATTTTACACTACAGTTTTGGCTAAAATTTATATACATTATTTAAAGTTTAAAAATTGATTTATGGCATTTGCTATGAATTACCCTTTGCTTCTAGACCCCTTTAAATTTATGTATAATGTCAATAATCAATAGAAACAATGCAGATAAAAGAATTCTGGATAAATAAGAAAATATAAATATCTAATATTTTAGCCAAGGCTATATATAAAAAACTTAAACTTATAAATACAGTATGAATAATTAGTTTATTATATGAATAAGATAAAGCTATGAGAAATATGATTGTAAAATATAAATAAATTAGTAATTTATCTTAGTAATCCAATTATGGATTAATAAGATATATATTTCGCAAAAATAGAGATCACACTTCGGAAAAAATTTTTTAGTAAATTTCGATTAAAAAATTTTATATATTCCTGATATACAGTAATGTCTTATTTATTGATGGTATTGGAATTATTTTTAAATTTGCATTATTTTTCCAGTATTTATACGATTTTTTGGACGCGCTAATAACGCAACAAACTTCGCCGGAAGAGGCGTATCGCAAATTCGATGATCTCGCTAACAAGCATACTGAAGCACTTCGCAAAGCGACCAAGCAAGTCCAGGAGGCGAGGTTAAATCACGACGATAATGCTGTGAAAAAGGCTGTGAACGATTATGAAGAAGCTCTCGATAGATATGTTCCCGTATTAATGGCGCAGGCGAAGATCTACTGGGACCTGGAGAATTACACGCAAGTGGAGAAGATCTTCAAGAAGAGCGTCGAGTTCTGCAACGATAACGATGTGTGGAAGCTAAATGTGGCACACACGCTCTTCATGCAGGAGAATAAATTTAAGGATTCGACACGCTTCTATGAACCGATTGTTAAGAAGAAATACGACAGTGTTAGTGAAGCAAAGACCATTTCTCCACATAGAACACAAAATCGTAATAAGATCAAGATGATCAAATACAAGTAGTCATTTTGAAAAAAAAAATGATTTAATATTTTTGATGATAATTTTGTGATGAATTCTGATTTCTGATATTATAATTTCGTATATAACAAAGCATTTGTTCTTTTTTTCTTTGTTATATATAGTCTGACTCTTGTAATCTATTTGCAGATCCTGGACGTGAGCGCTATAGTCCTTGCAAACCTCTGCGTCAGCTACATTATGACCTCGCAGAACGCAGAGGCCGAAGAGCTGATGAAGAAGATTGAGAAAGAGGAAGAGGCGGTGTCGTTTGAGGATCAGGACAAGAAACTCTTTCATTTATGCATCGTAAATTTGGTGATAGGAACGCTGTATTGTTCCAAGGGTAATTACGAGTTCGGAATATCGCGAGTGATGAAGAGCCTGGAGCCCTACAATAAGAAACTCGGTACTGACACCTGGTTCTACGCGAAAAGATGCTTTTTATCGCTCCTGGAGCAATTGGCGAAACAGTTAGTGGTCTTGAAAGATTCCACATTGCAGGAATGTGTTCAATTTTTGGAGCATTGTGAAGGTATACAGGTTTTTCAATTAAAAATTATATTTAGAAGTTGTATCAAAAACCAATCGACACCAATTAAAAATAATATAACATCAATATTATATTATTGTACTTAACATTTAACAATATAAATGTTATGTAGTATCTGAGTTGCGTTTGCTATTAGCACTATTTGTATCTCGTTCTATATTTTTAGCATTCATTAAATATAAAATAAAGATAGAGTTACATAAATAGACGCTAATAGCATTTGCGCTTTATAAACCATAGTGTTAAATAATATTTACAGCTGTTTAGCTTAAAATTATAACAATGATGTTATAACATTTATGTTACTTTTAGTAGATGTCGATTGGGTAATTTATAACTTAATTAGCAAGAGTTTGGTTGATCTTGTAAATTTTAATTATGCGACGGACTTGTATGCTTTATCTGAAATTTCAGTTTACGGCAAGGACATAATGACGGTGATCGATCAGCCATTCGACGTACAGGACATGTTGAACATTTCACCTCAGGGAAAACGAACGGTCATTTACGAGGCGCGATATCTCAAAGCATTATTCTTACAGTTACAAATGTCTTAAATTTATATACTTTTTTTGTACACTTTGTCTGATAATATCTTGTGATTACATCTTAATTAGCATAATATAGAAACAAAAGTAATTTGTAGTGCTAAGAACTACAAAATTCAAATAGCTGTAATTTTGTTCAAAATGAACGAAGTTTAAATAAAAAAAAGTTTTAAAACTTAAATTATTTTATTCTCTCTCTATTTTCGATAAATTGTTGGTTTTTTTGAGTTTCTATAAATTTGATAATTGTTAAATACAGAAAACTACAATTGTACTGAGAATATATAATGATTCGCTGTGTTATATTCCGTTACATAATCATTTTATTCAATTTTAATGAACTTTTTTTTAGATCTGTCATTCCTGCATTGGACGATTGGGTGATGTAGAATGTGTGTCTTTGGACTGTCCTGTTTTATACCGAATGGCACAAGCTCGTAAAGAGCTCGCGCAAGTTTCCTACATGAATAATATTATTTATGGAAATAATTCCAGTGGAATCAAGGAATTAAATGCAGTTGCTGAATGGTATTGAGTACAACGGAAACAAATTCGTATGTGATATGCGCGCGTAATTAAAAGAGAATATTAGTGCTCTAATTTTAATTAAATTACAAATATTTTTTGTAAAATAGTATTATTATTACTGTAAATACTATAAGAGTCATTTCTATATAAAAGTAACATTAATTTTGGTTTAATTTATAGTTTAGCTTTTTCTTCGAAAAATGAAAAAAATCAATAAATTAAATCGAGATTAAAGTTAATCTTACATTGATGGAACCAGGTTTTAGTGATATGCATTATTTTTTAATTAAATATTTAAATTGAATACTTCTTGCAGTTTAATTCCCATTATCTCAGTTATTCGTTTATATATTTTTATTTATCTATACTAAATAAAAAATAAAAATTACTTCTTGCTGTATATATATTGTGTTAACTAATAATAATTTATATGTATGTGATAAGGCTCAATATGTATTAAACAACTAATATAAAGAGATAAGGGTAATGAGCCAATTTTCGTTAAAATCTTTAAATCAATCTAATATATTGCGAAGAATATCACGTAATTATGGCGTTTCGTCCCAACTTCCACTACTGGACTCATCAGTAAGGCATTGCAGTGGAAGCCTATCTTAGACGCCTGTTTAAGTTATTAAATCGAGATTCTATATATACAGATATAAGCGTATCAAGCATATATGTAATACTCATATATGCTCGGAGTTGACAGTCAAGTCAGGGTGCGATTACATGGAGCGCGGAAACACGGAAAAGCGGAAGACAAAATTATCTAGATTTTACTAAACTTCCGCGCGTTTCGTTCCGCCTGTTTTGATCTTCTAATGGAGCACAATTTTCGCGGAAAAGCGGAACGAGGAATTAGAAATTATTAATTTTTAACGATATTTATTGATTAAAATACTTGTATTCAATGCAGAAGCTGAAAAGATAAGCATATTAATAAAAATTGCAATGCATTAGAAAAAAATTTTTTTAAATTAATACAAAAGTGTATTTGTCACTAAACCATTCCGCTTTTCCGTGGAAATTATGTTCCATGTAATATTAGGAGATCAAAACGGAATCAAGGCGGAACAAAACGCGCGGAAACGCGGAAATTTAGTAAAATCTAGATAATTTTGTCTTCCGCTTTATATAATTATATACAATTCTATAATATAATTCTATAATAATATAATTATATAATACTCATTATATAATTTATAATAGAAAAATAATAATTGTGTTATATTAAAGGCAATAAGAGTAAAAAAAGTAATAAACATTCGAAAACTAAATTATAATAAACATTACTAATGCTCATTTCCACCAATGCAGATTAACTTTAATCTCGGTTCAAAATTTACTCTTTGTCTTTTTCTAGTTATAAAAATTAGAAAAAGATAAACAGTATAAGTTAAACCGAGATTAAAGTTAATCTTTATTGGTGAAAATTAAAGTAAATACTAAATAATTTAACAGAACTAACAAAAATATACATATTGTCTAATAACTAAATATATACATAGTCATGTCTAATGACTATAGGTATCATATCACTGAATCATATAATCATTAGACAATATGTATATTCTTTTAGCTCTATTAAATTATATTTAGTATTTAGTAATGTTTATTATAATTTAGTTTTCGAATGTTTATTACTTTTTTGACTCTTATTACTTTTAATATCACACAATTGTTATTTTTTTAAGATTGAGAGTCCTTTATTTTCTTTATTTATTTTTATAATTAATATATAATATAAGAAATAATTCTTAATATTATTCAAAAACAAACATTTACGCCAATATTAAATTAATTATATGTATAAATATCAAATAATTAATTTATCAAGATTTTTGCGTCGTCTTACATAATTTTATTATTTTCTTTATATAATAAATTATTATACACTTTTCACATAAATTAGTTTGTGCTAAGGGAAATAATTAATTTCATCATTCTAACAGTATATTTATCATGATACAATTCTGTTGACAAGTTTGTTAGTTTCATTTTTTTCTCCCTTTGCGTTATGCATAATTTGCAGCTGTGGCACACTGTTAACTAAACAGTTAATTGGCATTAATGCTTCTCAAAATATCGAATTGAAGAGACTCTTCTGGCTGCTTACTATTTCAGCACTTGCGAGAATTTCGCAAATATCGATAGACATCTGATGGCGAGTCTACGTGGTAATATTCTTCTGAAATACACATATATCGCTTTATATAGAATCTTGATTTAATAACTTACACCGGCGTCTTGTTGGGTACAATAACGTAGGCTTCCACTACGTTACCTTACTGATGAGTCCAGTAGTGGAAGCCGGGACAAAACGCCAACTTGTGATATTCTTCGCAATATACTAAATTAATTTTTAAGAATTCGGTTGCGGCTGTTGAGGACTCTGTGAAGTCGAAACTTTCCGTATATACCGGTGTTATTATTATAATAAATTTATATATATTTCTAACAACTAGTATAGCTCAATTGTTCTTGACCTGGGAGGTATATTAAGTTTAATTTGAAAATTTATTTGATACTAAAATATTGATCTTTTATTGACATTAATTCCACAAAAAACATGTATACATTTGATATTTCACACACATACACACATTTATTTAAACATTTTATACCAGAAACGCGCTGAATGTGTGAATTAATCAGTCTTAAATAGATTTTAAGTATAAAAAGATGAGTGATTTAGATTCGTTGTAACAAGTTCTTTCTTAGCAATAGCTAAAATAAACTCATTACTCATACCAGAAACGCTACAAAGTACATATATTAGCAGATGTCTAATTTAAATTAAGCATTAAAAATTAAGCACTCTAAATGATTACATTCTAAAACCACCCAGTCATATCGAAGATAATTTTAAACTGGTCAAATACACATCGGGACAATGATTTTGTTTTAATTTCCTTAGACGTAGTTTCATTGTTTATAAACATACCAATGGATCTTGCCATCAACAGTGTTCCTGAAAGGTGGAATTTTATTTCAAGGACACCTAAAAGAATTTTTAAATGCACTGAAGTTGGTCTTAGAATCAACTTTCACCTTTGATAGCAAGATTTACAAACAGAAATTTAAGATGCCCCGCCATGAGCTCGCATTGGAGAGACTTGAAACTGAGTTACTCTTCTTCTTTAGATATGTAGATGACATCGCTACTGCGGTATCTCACCACTTAATTAATAAATTTCTGGACATTTTTAACTCACTACATATCAGACTATAATTTAGAATATGCAGGAGATAGATTAAATTTTTTAGATGTCATAATCATTACTGTTAATGGAATAAAAGTTTAATTTATATCACAAACCAACTTTTTCGGTAAGGTATCTCAGTTTCTTGTCTGTTCACCCCCTTTCACAAAAAAGGGTGTTCTAATAAGCATGGTGGATACAGCATTCTTACTATCACATCCTAAATACCATAAAAAAATTTGAGGTTTATTATCGAAACCTTTCTGATTAACGAATATCCTATCCAGTTTATTTTTGACACTGTTAACTCTTGGCTAAGATCCTTATTAAAACTAAAGACACTTAAATAAACAGATTCCACAGAACCAAAGAATGATGAGAAAGAAAAAAAACAAATGAGTTATAATTCCATTTCTTCCTTGCCTTTACGGAAAATTTAAAAATATTACAAAAAAACATTACAAAAACAATAATGTTAAATTATCTTGATTCAGTATAAATAAACTCAATGGGATTATCAAGACACAAAAGGATGTCCTTCCTCACGATTCCAAGAAAAATATCATATATAAAATCAATTGTAAAGATTACAATGCCTCATATGTAGGACAGACAGGAAGAAAACTAAAAACAAGAATTGCTGACCATCTTAATATCGATAAAAAAAATCGGTCTGTCATTACAGAACACAGAATGCAATTCAAACATGAATTTGAATGGGAACGCACTTGCATAACGAAATAAATTATAAGAGATTGATTTCTCTAAAATGCTTTATATCAAATTTCAAAGCTAATGATTAAAATTAAAAATCTGACACTAAATTTTTGCACCATGCTTATACGAACATTATCAACAAAATGTAATATAACATAATCACTTTTAATATTATTTTGACTATATGTACTTTTAACTTATGACAACTTTCTACTTCGTAACATTATTTTGACATCAATCAACACATTTATTTAATTTTATAACATCTATTAGATGTAAGTAGAGATACATGTCAAGAAATAAAACGTTTTGTCTTTATAGAGAGTCCATGAATATAATAAGTTAAAATTAAATTTTAACATGACATATATCTCACACATCTATAGTGTTTATATCTTACATCATTCCAATATTACATTCATCACAACACAGTTCTTTTGATAAGTTCGTTAGTTTCATCTATATGCTGAATAAAATTATGAGAGTGAATAGCAAACGATAAACGATTATATTTTATAATTTTAAAACAATGATAATTATCATGATAACCATTGTTTTAAAATGTAATTTTTACCGTCTCTACAGATTCTAGTATAAAATGTAATTATAATAAAATATAATCTCGTTTGTAGTTCTACTATACAATTTCATAATTTTATTCAGCATACAGATGAAACTAACACAAGCTTGTCAAGAGAACTCGTGATGAATATAATATTGGAATGATGCAAAAGATATAAAAACTATATAATACTTATAATTTAATTAGTTATAACTTAATACACTTACAATTTTATTCAGTATTAAGACACATTCAGCGCAACATGAACAAATCAATTCTTATTATTTGGATTATCCAACTTACTAGAAGGAATCAAAATTAGCTTAGGTATCATGCTGGGCGGTGTTAAGAACTGTTGTGTGCTCTGTAGTTGGACCACAATATTCTATTTCCGCCTCTGTGTTTGCAGATATTCAACTTGATATCCGTTTGCGCGTTAGATGGTCATTTTTTCACAGCCTGTGCCATGCTACCAAAAAATAATTCTATACTCTTATATTTGGGCGCTAAGTAAAATTTTTGCTTCCCGTTTTTTTTCTCCATATTTTTTGCTTCTTTCACAATCATATACGGTATGTCAGGTAATATGATGTTAACTGGTATGTTAGATAGTACTCTAGGACGTGCTCTAGGACGTACTCTAGGAGGTACACTAGGAGGTACACTAGGAGGTACACTAGGAGGTATGCTAGGTGGTACGGTAGATAGAACGGTAGATGGTAGGATAGGTGATAAGCTATGTGATACGCTACGTGATATGCCACGTGGTACGCTACGTGTTCTTTTCTCAAGAATAGGCTCAATCACTGTAATATCACTTACATTTAAATTATCGATCTTCAAGGAAGACCTTGTTATTCTTCTACAGCTAGGTGATATTGGAGAAGTATTTCTGGTTTTCAATCGTTTCGTAGGTGTTTTACGATTCTTTGACCGTTTTTGATTAATATTGTTCACATCCTCCGTAGGAATCTCTTGTACAATCACCACTTCTTGAGCGACTGTCTGTTCATTACTGTTGCCCAATATTTCTACTGTTCCTACTGTTTCTATTGTTTCCAATGTTTCTAATACTTTTATTGTTTCTATTGTCTCTTCAACGGGTTCTAGTATAACTGGATCAGCTGATGTCTCTTCAAGAACTGGATCGGCTGATGACTTGTCAAGAACTTCCAGGGATTCGGAATAGTCCTCACTTCGGTCTTCTAACAGCTCCGACAAACCTTCGGAAGTCAAATCTTTCGAATTTATCAGTTCAATGCTAGGTGGTACGGTAGATAGTACGGTAGATGGTAGGATAGGTGGTAAGCTATGTGATACGCTACGTGGTATGCCACGTGGTACGCTACGTGTTCTTTTCTCAAGAATAGGCTCAATCACTGTAATATCACTTACATTTAAATTATCGATCTTCAAGGAAGACCTTGTTATTCTTCTACAGCTAGGTGATATTGGAGAAGTATTTCTGGTTTTCAATCGTTTCGTAGGTGTTTTACGATTCTTTGACCGTTTTTGATTAATATTGTTCACATCCTCCGTAGGAATCTCTTGTACAATCACCACTTCTTGAGCGACTGTCTGTTCATTACTGTTGCCCAATATTTCTACTGTTCCTACTGTTTCTATTGTTTTCAATGTTTCTAATACTTCTATTGTTTCTATTGTCTCTTCAACGGGTTCTAGTATAACTGGATCAGCTGATGTCTCTTCAAGAACTGGATCGGCTGATAACTTGTCAAGAACTTCCAGGAGTTCGGAATAGTCCTCACTTCGGTCTTCTAACAGCTCCGACAAACCTTCGGAAGTCAAATCTTTCGAATTTATCAGTTCAATGCTAGGTGGTACGGTAGATAGTACGGTAGATGGTAGGATAGGTGGTAAGCTACGTGGTATGCTACGTGGTACGCTACGTGTTCTTTTCTCAAGAATAGGCTCAATCACTGTAATATCACTTACACTTAAATTACCGATCTTCAAGGAAGACCTTGTTGTTCTTCTACAGCTAGGTGATATTGGAGAAGTATTTCTGGTTTTCAATCGTTTCGTAGGTGTTTTACGATTCTTTGACCGTTTTTGATTAATATTGTTCACATCCTCCGTAGGAACCTCTTGTACAATCACCACTTCTTGAGCGACTGTCTGTTCATTACTGTTGCCCAATATTTCTACTGTTCCTACTGTTTCTATTGTTTCCAATGTTTCTAATACTTCTATTGTTTCTATTGTCTCTTCAACGGGTTCTAGTATAACTGGATCAGCTGATGTCTCTTCAAGAACTGGATCGGCTGATGACTTGTCAAGAACTTCCAGGGATTCGGAATAGTCCTCACTTCGGTCTTCTAACAGCTCCGACAAACCTTCGGAAGTCAAATCTTTCGAATTTATCAGTTCAACGTATTCCTTGGTCAGTTCTGCACACTGTGGCTCGTAATCTGTTTCACATCTGCCAAAGTATTTTTAATTGAGAAAACGACACATAAGCGCTAAAATCATCAATAATCATAGATATCACTTACGGGAATTTTAGGAAGCTCAAGAGATCCTCAAAGATCCATTTTTTTCTTCTCACACCGTTTGCCTTAGTCTTGCACCTCAAAATACTTAAATAAGTATCCATTAGATACTTCCATTTTAGTCTAACCAATGTAGCTACAACAGACAACAATCATTGGTCGCATTCAGCAGACTTAACTGTTGCGGAGCAGATTCATTAGCGCTCACTGCTATTGGTATATTCTTTTAAATCATTCAATAGCAGCGAGCGCTCAAGGATCCGCTCTGCAACAATTGAGTCTGCTGAACGCGACCATTGGGTGCACTCAGCGGACTCAACAATAGGGGCTGCGTTCCGTTATTCACTGCAAGTACTGAAAATTTATAGTTCGCGTTACGTATACTACAGATTTTCAGTACTTGCAGTGAATAACGGAACACAGCCTGAGTGAGCACTCGCTGTTATTGGTGTATTCTGCTAGATCTATTTCAGAATTCTGAACGAATGATCTAAAAAAATGTACCAATAACAGTGAGCGCTCACTCAACTGTTCTGTTGAACCTGCTGAACACACGCAATGGTCACATTTAGGAGATTGTTTATTTTACAGTAGATTAAAGTTTTCTTCATTTTGATTGGATTATAGTTCTAGATCTAGAAAAATATATTCATGTCAGCAAAGAAAACTTTCAACAATTGCAAAATAAACAAGGCTGTGTTCTGTAGAAAAATGTATTCAGTTAGCATTTATTGATTTCTTAATATAATTAGTCCTTACATTTACATCCAGTGAAGAACTAAAAGCAAAAAACCAATCATATTAAAGAATCACTGAGCACTCATTGAGTGCATCCAGAAGCAAGACCACTGACTGAGCACTTAATGAGATCTTGTATCTGATTAGTTAATGCTCATTTCCACCAATGCAGATTAACTTTAATCTCGGTTCAATTTACTCTTTGTTTTTTTCTAGTTATAAAAATTAGAAAAAGATAAACAGTAATTTAAACCGAGATTAAAGTTAATCTTTATTGGTGGAAATTAAAGTAATTCCATTAGATCTAAAAATGTAGACCAAACAGGTACAAGAGCTCAGTAAGTGGTCATGCTTCTAGATGCACTTATCAATCAATTAACTTTTGAATGCAATCATTCTGCTGAATGTGATCACCGATTGCATTTAGCAGAAAAAGTAGGTTTGCAATTGTCATAAGATAATATTTAATGATTGGTTTATATATTTAAATTTAATGATCAAGGACTTGGATTCTCATGCAGACACCAAGCGCTTTGGTGAAAAGCGGATGAAGGATGTAAATTTTACCTACACACAATTGTTTTTTACCAATCAACATTTAGGCCCGTATTCAGAACGCACTTTTATTATCGATAAAAGCGCGCTTTTATCTCTGAAATTCTATAGTATACGTTACGTAAAACTATAGCAAGTTATCGCACTAACATTATTGTTAGCGCGTTCTGAATACAGGCCTTAGTGTCAAAGCATTGTTGTCTATGAGGTTTCATACTAAGAACATCAAATATATTTAAAAAATGTAACAACAGTTGTAAATTTGTTTTTTCTACCGTATAGTTTCTGACTGCATTTAATAAAAAATAATAATTTCACTATTATTAGATATTTACGTTGTTCTGAGTAGATTATATTTTTAAATTCATAGGAAGTTTTATTTCAATGAAAAAACTTTTAAAGTTGTAAAATATATAATATAGCCAGTAGCATAGTAAGTAAAAAAAGGAAACGACATATAAAAACTTACAGTCCAGCCCAAGTTCGTCACAGACATATTTCCAGACTTGCTGTTTGAATTCCTGCAGCTTCACCGGCTCACCCTTCACCTCAGTACAATAAAGTACTGGGTGTTCTTTGACAGCTTCTATGATGTTCACTGAGATCTGATAGGAATCCGGTGGCACAGCCATTGTACGAATCGTCGTTTAACCTGAAAAAAGGAAATATTTTATTATTACAATATTCCAATGTTAGTCAGAAACAACTTTTATTCCCGCTCGAGCTACAATCTCGCGCTCCAGTAATGACGATGACAAAGTTATAGTATAGTTTAGTATAGTGTGTAAAAATTCGTCGAAAAATTTCGTCATGCACGATGTTCGGTATGCGTATGCATCATGCAGTTCTTATTTCTCTAGTTCATCGTATACTTTAAAAAATAGATCTAATCGCGCAATATAATATTAGACGCTACTTGAAAATCACACAATGGACGAATGTGAATAATTCACACTCATAACTCATTCGACAACGCGCATTTCCGTCAAAAAGTGGGAGGAGGCTACATTTCCGGTAGAAACATTTTAATTTTTGTATTTTACATTTGTAAAATATATTATAGCATC
>NW_017276281.1:0-219 GCF_001594065.2 Cyphomyrmex costatus
TGTTGACATATATACTAACCCAAGAACAGTTCCACAGATCAGAATACTTAAAGTAATAACATGTTGTGTACTAGTTGGCAAAATTGCCCAATATATTTTTGATAATATTCTCAAAATGGACAATATATTGAAAATAACAAAGTCAAGAAAAATTAACGTTGTCAAATTAATAAACAAGATTGCAATCCATCCAATTATTATTCGAATTATCAAGTTACG
>NW_017276282.1:0-290 GCF_001594065.2 Cyphomyrmex costatus
ATTAAACAATCACAGATTGAGTCTGAATCTCAGAGTTTGAATAAAAAATTTTGGTTCACAATAATGATTTGCCAAATATTTCAGATAAATTTAAAAATATCATAAAGGATCTAGACATTAAACTGTCTTTCTATAGTATGAGCAAACTTCAATCGTTTATAAGACCGCAAAAAGACAGGTTACCGACTATGGAGAACAAAAATGTGATATATGAAATTTGTTGTAAAGATTGTGACGCAACATACGTTGGTCAAACAGGCAGAAAGCTTAAAACGAGAATTGCGGAACAT
>NW_017276283.1:0-1514 GCF_001594065.2 Cyphomyrmex costatus
GGCGACCACCACAATTCTTCCCGCGCGAATTTCCCGCGACGTCAGCACCCTGTGACGTCATTTCCTCCCCACCATCCCTCTGCGCCGTCACCCTCCCCCTTCCGTGACGTCATACTCCTCTCGCCCTGTGACGTCATCACCTTCCCCTGCCGTGACGTCATACCCTTCACTTATGCCCGTTTCTACCAACTTTGGTTTAAACCGTAGGTTATTAAAACTTTGGTTAACAGAAAAGGTTAGAGAGTTAGCAGCACCGATTGGTTTCTACCAGCATTGAATTTTGTAAGTTTAACTAAACCTACAACCCATGTGATATAACTGTAGGAAACTCAAGAATACTAAATGCTGATTGGTTCAGTGCCCGCTCTAATTGGCTGAACAGATTTTTTTACATTTTATCCACGTAGCACACCAGCGCCTTCGAAGCTCTGTTCAGATTGTACCTCCCAAAAGTGCTGTTAATTATGCACTTTTATTGCATGCGGCTAACTCGCTAATTTCAAGTCATATTTGATCAAAAGTGAACATGCGCGTAAAAAGCGCTTTGAAAGCGCTCGCTCTTGAGAAACGATTCAAAAGCGCTTTTTTAGCAGAAACATCAAAATTTTGTAGATTTTATTTAACAACATTTTATATTCTTAAATAATATCTACAAAAGTATTTTGGATTGCTGATACGATAATAAAATTAATTAATTTATTTATTTATTGAAAATTTTATTAAAAAGCATAAAAATTTATTTATAAATATGAGTGTCTCGGCTAGTTACTGCGGTAAGTATATAACTCAACAAAATTACCTTTTTAAAAAAAAGGAAAAAAAGGCGCCAAGTGTGTAAGCCTCACAAAATAAAATGAAATCTTTTTATTATAGATTGCGCCAATTGTGAAAGGAATATGTTTTCTTGTCACATATATAACATATATACTTTATTTCAAAAAGTAAAAGTACAAAAAACTTGGCGCTGCTAGACCTCAAAATATACAATAAATTTGACTTTTCATATTGTTTATTTTTATATAACGAATCCTTATTTCTTTTTCTATTAATTTTTTATTATTTTTCATATTCGGAATTATTTAATAACCATCTTATTATTGTATATTTTGAGGTCTAGCAGCGCCAAGTTTTTTGTACTTTTACTTTTTGAAATAAAGTATATATGTTATATATGTGACAAGAAAACATATTCCTTTCACAATTGGCGCAATCTATAATAAAAAGATTTCATTTTATTTTGTGAGGCTTACACACTTGACGCCTTTTTTTCCTTTTTTTTAAGAAGGTAATTTTGCTGAGATATCACGCATTTTTTGTAATGTTAAATATTTCTTATAAATCTGTATATAAAATATTAAAAAAAAACATTATAATAAAATATAAGGTAATTATGCACTATAGGGGACCCAGCTCCGATGACCTTGAGCTTGACCCTCAAGAAGGTCAAAGTTATTGACCATTCCCGTCGCTCGTCCTTCGTTAAAAAGTTATTAACAATCATAGTTCTAAAATAT
>NW_017276284.1:0-759 GCF_001594065.2 Cyphomyrmex costatus
ATGTTACATTATTAGATAATCATTTTAATTTAGAAAAGTTCAAATTTTTGGGGATAATTTTCACAGGTTGGAATTTATTGGGTTTTCTATTTTATGGTTAGGTAATCGTTTTAATTTAGGAAGGATCAAATTTTTGCGGTTAGTTTTCAAAGGTTTAAATTTGTTGGGTTTTTTAATTTGCGAGGATATTATATAATACTAAAAAAATGTACGTAACGTCTAGTCAGTTCAGTGTACGAGTTCTGTTAGTTAGTGCGGCAACATTACGTGTTTCTTTGATCATGTTCTGTTCTACACTGACAAGTGGCAATATAAAAATTCTAAAGTTTACGTTACATAGATTTTTAGTATTGACAATATTTGTGCACAGAAACATAAATGCTTTGCCATGCCTTTCCAAGCCTAATGATTCCATTTTTTGCTTTTCCAAGTGCAACTTTGATAGATGGTAATAAGAATGCCTAATCGAGTTATTTCACTTGGTGTTGGTTTGAAGTAATAAGTGTGTTTATTGTAGCAATTTACATACGTTTTAATCCTACTTCGGATCACCTTATCAAAGTAACCATCTGATTAATTACAATTCATTGTACTTCCTGGAACACTTTATAATATAATAATAATAAGATGAATTGCTTAATATGAATACAGTTGTGTGTAAATTAACAATGTTGTTTTTAATATTGTAGTCATATATGTAAATGATTATTGAAGAGTATAAAATTACAATATAAGTGTATTTTTGTGTGAAGTAGTACA
>NW_017276284.1:2389-2820 GCF_001594065.2 Cyphomyrmex costatus
AAAAAAAGTGATATTACTGCGGTAGTTGTTTAATTGTTGCGTTGTAAGTCTGGAAAAAATTTTCGGCACGTGATTGGTGACTACATACGCGGTATATAAATTCACACATTATAATAAGCATAGTAATCTAGCTTTGACCGTAGAGGCTTAGTAAATCGTAAATTATTACGGTTTCCCTATTCTTGTTAATAAAGCTTGACTCTTATACCACAAGAAACATATATGCCAATAAAAAAAAACCATTTTGTATTAAACTTTAAATTAAGTTAAACCTCTACGGCCCAGTTTTCGATCGTAATAACAGGGCCGTAGATGTTTAACCCCATTTTATACAAAATAATTTTTTTTTTTTTTAATTTGCATATATAGTTCTTGTAGTGTAAGATTCAAGCTTTAATTTGTGTATAGGTAGAAGTCTCTAGCACATCTAG
>NW_017276285.1:0-4843 GCF_001594065.2 Cyphomyrmex costatus
ATTATAATAATAATTTGTAAATGTATACTTATGAAGATACACGTGATTCAAAACTGGTTAACTTACATTCCAAAACATTGAACTAGGTCAGAGATCAAACTATAACAGGTTTTTTATATTTTAAAAATAAAGCACAAAAGATCAGTATTAATTTTAAAAGAATTCTTATGCCAAATTGTCTATTTTAACGTAATACATTTTATTATTGAAAGATAATGAAATACCATGAAAAATGACTCATATATTATTGAAGGTGCCAGTTTAAAGTAACATGCACCAACAGTTCCCAACTTTACGTCTGACTTGAATACCTCATTATGTATGCCAAGGTTTTTTACCATTTCATTATCTTCCAATAATAAAATGTATTACATTAAAATAGACAATATGGTAAGACAATTTAATAAGATTTCTTTTGAAATTAATACTGATCTTTTCTGATTCATTTTTGAGATATAAAGAACTGTTATTTTGTTCTCTCACCTAGAATATTATATTTGATTCAAGATTTTGGAGTACATAAGAATTCTTTTGAAATTAATACTGATCTTTTCTAAGAACTATCTCAACGATTATACTTTCTCTAACATTTACATTATACGGATGTATCTCTGTTATTTTCAGAGGACCCAAATGAAAGATTTAGAACGTCTATATTTTTTCTTCTTCTTGAACATCTTGTTTTTCTTTAAATAAATGAATTTTACATGATTACCTTGTGTTTGCTGACATTGGCTTTAGATATTTATTTTATGATTTAATCTTTAGAGCGTTCGATCACAATATTAAGAACATTTTATTTAAATAGAAATTTTTAATATTGAAAAATGTTTTGTACTTGTCCTAAACAAAAAGTTAGAGATATACTGTGACGTATATACGTGAACTACACATTTTTGGTATTACCTGAATAACGACATTACCTAAATATCTACCTGATCGACCTTTTTCTCTTTTCTCCGATCTTTTATCGAAGATAACTGTAAATCTAAATTATATTATTATAATTTAGTGTATACAAAGCATGTCAAAATCCGGACAAATTTCAATTTAAATTTTCCACTATTGTACCTCCCGAGAGGATTAGAGAACCTCTTCTACTAGAGGTTCTCTAGAGAGGATTAATGATCAGAATTTTCGAGAAAGTCTGATGCTTCTAGGGATGACTTACTTCGTCTTCTTCCAATTATTGGCCAGGTAGCCAATCAAGCTGAAACTAGGCCACTGAGGTCCGCAGAAAATATTGATAAATCGAATTTTAAACTCAAAAGCACCGGCCGCCTCGAAACCGGGCAAACACGGGTATAAGTGAATGATGCAAGATGCAAAAACGAATAAAATGGCGCGCCCTCTCAAGCACTGGACGCCTGTGGCTACGACGCCCGTAAAATGTTCTCCGCACCGCACAGCCACGCGCCGAGACAAATGAAGGGACTGTCGTGATAAGAAATGAAGGCACAGTCGAAGTCGGCAACGTCAAAAATATTGGTCGAGGCGCAATATAACTCGAGACGGCGAAACACGTCCGGCCCGCTCGAGTGCCTCACAATAACCTAGTTTACACCCAGTCGTCCAATCCCGATTCACTTCGAAGTGAAATGAAATTTCTTGGGTGTAAACGGATTAGTTTCGACTGATTTCAATCTTCTTTTCTCAGCGGAGTAGAGCGAATCCAGTAGACATTTCATAAATCCACTTCACTTGCCGTCGTGTTAAGGTGCCATTTTATGCAGCGAAGAAAGGCATGGAGGACTGGAGAGAGCATTGCGGTGGTGGGGGTATAATCAACATAGGTTGTCCAAGATGGCCGCTACCGGAAACAAACTAAAGGAGGTGAATTTAAATCGAATTTTAGTCGATTATTGTATATCATAATAATTTTCTTTTTGAGCATACATAAGGTTCATTCGGCAATGTAAATCTGAGATGCGAGCTAGCAGATGGTGAGCTTGATTACGTGATCTTCGAGCAAACCGAGTGTCAAAAATTAATGCCGGACGATACAGAGCTGTTATAGTGTCATTTAAGGTTATGGTAAATGTTAAGAAGATCCCAGCTGCCTCAATTTTAATAAAGATGCACTCAATCGATGTGTTATCGCGCAAAAATAAAGACTTGACAAGAAAAAGAAGCGTCGCTCTGTCCTGTGAACTGAGATATTAATCATTATACTCAATCGATGCGTTTCCTTTTCGCGTAAAAATAAAGATTTGATTAAAAAACTTGGTATCGTTGTTGCATCTATATAATATATATTTGTATAGGTAATATGGCATATAAAAAATTAATCAAAATTAACTCGAAAAGACAATCCCTAATACCATATTGTTAATACGCTATCTACGTGAGGAATTGAGAGTACGAAATAACTTTTTACAATTTGTCAACTTCTCCATGTATGATTCATTGTATAACTCACATGCTTTATTTGTGTAATATGTATTCATGGGACTGCATCTGGTTTGAGGCGTGTTATATTTATTGATGTTCTATCAAAGCAATTTTCTAAGAAATGTCTTGAACATAAAACCTGATTTCTTTGTGGTTTCCAGTTATTTCTTCCAACAAAATTAATCCATACTTCACGTCTACTTTCATTTTTGAATGATTCTTGGGAAAACTGAGAAATTAAAGATAATAATAACAAATAGTATAAATTCATATGCTTCATGAAAGTAAATTCTAATAACAAAGCTCTCGATGTCAAAACAATAATAAGGATAATGTAAAGGGTAAATCCAAGAATCATCGAAAATTAAAAATTACGAAACTGATACATATAAAAAAATTAGATATATCATTAAGCATTAATGTATGCATTCTATATTTGTTTAATTATATATCTAATTTTTTTGTATATATTAATTCGTAATTTTCATTTTTCGATGACTCTTGGATTTGTCCTTTACATTATCCTTATTATTGTCTTCATGAAAGTCATAAAAAGTACAGTTTATCATTTATTAGCGTTTATTAGTGTTATCACTATTACATACGAATGAAAAGTAAATCTACAATTTTTCGATTTTGTCACAGAGCACGCCGCACAACTAACCATGATTCCAATACGTTTTATCTAATTTACAATAGTCGTCTACTAATTTTGCTATTGCGAGAAGATAGTAAGATACGGCATCGAGATACGACGGCATAAGATGGAAAAGGATAAGTATATATCGATTACAGCGCTACTTACGGTTAGAAAGCGCGTTTTTAGGTTGTCTCCCATCACGCACTTCCGATTACAAAATTCATACCACCATCACCGCAATGCTCTCTCCAGTCCTCCATGAGAAAAGATGACGCTGAAGCTAGTTCCTTATTCTAGCCACCTCTTCGCGCGCGGCTGTCGAAACCCAGGAGCGAATCGCGGTCGGGGCCCCGGGTTCATAAATATCGAAAAACAAACAAGCAAAGAATACAGAGGCAAACATATCAAAAAGCAATCAATCAGATAATGATTACGATGTAAAATAATCTAAAACATTTATTTAATTTAAAAAAAACATGTTTCTAAAAGTTAATCAAAATCAATAAAATATTATGTTATTTGTAACTTCAAGCGCCAGAAAGGCGAGGATAAACAATAAATATCACAGAATTGCAGTAAAAATACTACTAAACAATATCCAATAAGTGAAAACTAGACACACACGACCGATAAATTTGTTTAAAAAATTGTCAAACTTGCAAAATACGGATTTTCGGGGCTGTAAGTGAGATCTTTTTATTGTTACAAGTCCCTGCAAGGTCGGGCGAAATAAAAAAAATTACAGAATTACAGCAAACATACTACTAAACAATATCCAATACGTGAGAACTTGGCACACGACCGATAAATTTGTTTAAAAGTTGTCAAACTTGCGAAATGCGGATTTTCGAGGCTGTAAGTGAGATCTTTTTATTGTTACAAGTCCCTGCAAGGTCGGGCGAAATAAAAAAAATCACAAAATTGCAGTAAATATACTACTAAACAATATCCAATACGTGAAGCTTTCACGTACAGCCCCGAAAATCCGTATTTTGCAAGTTTGACAATTTTTTAAACAAATTTATCGGTCGTGTGCCTAGTTTTCACTTATTTGATATTGTTTAGTAGTATGTTTACTGCAATTCTGTGATATTTATTGTTTATCCTCGCCTTTCTGGCGCTTGAAGTTAAGCGAGGAGCACAGACTTTTGCATAACGCATAAACCATATACATAAAGAATTTGATTGGTCCATTGACTCATGCATGAGAAAATGGGCCAATGAAATTTCTTATGCACATGCTTTATGCATTATGCAAAAGTGTGTGTTGGGGCTCTTACAAATAACATCATATTTTATTGATTTTGATTAACTTTTAGACACATGTTTTTTTTAAATTAAATAAATGTTTTAGATTATTTTACATCGAAATCATTATCTGATTGATTGCTTTTTGATATGTTTGCCTCTGTATTTTTAGTTTATTTGTTTTTCGATATTTAGGAACCCGGGGCCCCGAGCGCGATTCGCTCCTGGGTTTCGGCAGCCACGCGCGAAGAGGTGGCTAGAATCATAGACTTATAAGATAGACGGAGCGTTCTACGTGAAAAGTTGAAGACAACATTGAAGGACAGCTCTACTCCAGACTAGAGTCCTAGATATCAGAGAAGCGCAACCGACTTAAGTCAGTATCGCAAAATTACTAAGAAAAGTATTAAAAATGGCGTCGTTTGCAGACGAAATATGAAATCCACCAATCGTCTATTAGTCAGCCATTTTTAATACCACTGAGTGAATGTCATGATTGGTTGACAGTCAGCTAATCAGGACGCGGAACATCGGTTGCGCTTCTCTGATATCTAGGACTCTACT
>NW_017276285.1:6693-9893 GCF_001594065.2 Cyphomyrmex costatus
ATACGATGCATGAGGCGAGACGAAACAGAAACAGAAACTATGAAGTTTGTAGAGCTACAATCAGCTACAACTTACAGCGCCACTAGAATGAGATAGCATGATTTTTTCTCTCTCGCACAATTTCGACGAATAATGGCGGACTTCACGTGTCCAGACTCTTATTAGAGGGTCACTACTCCAGACATAGTTGTGTTTCTCTCTTTCACAGTGAGCGGTGGAGAACCAATCAGCTCGAGCGTATTGCGTAGTGTCACAACTTTTGGTTCGTGTGTTGAGAGGTTATAAATTCGAGTGTGTGTGTTTTTCAAAGATATAATATTTTTTAATTATTATTCGAAAATAGAAATACAGCAACAGTTTACGCTGAAGGTTAATTTTTTGAAAATATATAAATTAAAATAAATTCTATAGAAATATATATCAAATGATCTACTCGGAGGTGTATAATTTTTACTGTCTTGTATGAGAAAATAAAGATTCATAATAATAATAAGTAATAACCATTTAATTGCAAATGCAGCAAGATCGCACCATTATAAAATTGCAATTTTTGTAAATTAATCAATAATCCGCTACAATCTGCCAAAGCTCTCGCTCTCATGTCAGTCAACTTAATACTGTCGGTCTCGGATATCTATTTTCGTTGCTCTCGGCTACTCCCCGATCTGCCGCGACGACCAATCAATTCACTACTAGAAAAGAAGAGAATTACTCCGCGACTAGACCCCTGCGCCGTTTTATTTTTTATCGGCGGCGGCGTTTCAGGTAAAATAACTCGGCGGCGGCGGCGTTCGGCGAAAATTTCAAAGTTGGCGGCGGCGGAACCGACGGATGATAATTTATCGGCGGCGGCGGCGTGGAACGGCGTAAGTATAACATGCTTTAAAATTTTAAATAAAAAGTTTAAACTTTAAATTATTTGAATAAGCAAATTATTATAGAGATATATTTTTAAAAAAGAGAAAAAATTAAATTATATAAAGTTAAAAAATTATATTTAAAAAATTATGATACTTATTAAGAAACATAAATATATAATTTGATTGTAACATCTGCGTTGAACTCGATCGGACGAACTTATAATGATGGTCCTGTCTCACATGCCTTTACAATACACTCACATTGAGAACAGGAATATCAATCCGAATTAGAATATATCAGCATGTCTGTAACGTTACATACGAATACATATCTGTTCAATGACGCAAACATCTGTTAAGAATCGCTGAAGGACCTGTAAGTCTCGAAACGTACGAAATTTCGACATTTTTGTTTGGTTAGTTTATTTAAGAAACTAAGCTTGCGAAATTGTCTTCTTCTTCTTCTTAATTAATGGCTCCTGCCTCCCTGTACTCTTACGAAATTGTCACCTAAGGTCTAACAAGAAAGATATTCCAATGATAATAAACAGCAAAACAGCACGAGAATTGTGTATCAATCAAGTCACAGTATAAGTAAGTACAGTAGTTTCACTCCGTGTCGGTACCTTTGATCTGTGTCCTACAGTCAGCCATGTTGTTGGTTGTGCGAGGGCTTTGTTTTCACTGCACACATCGACACCACAGTGACACACAGTGACACAGTATCCATACGTGACATCGACACCATGATGAAAGTGGTGCGATTCGCGCACCCATAAATTTTGGAGAGTGAAACTACTGTACTTACCTATACTGTGATCAAGTATATGTTACAGTATGGGCGCGTTCAGCCGATTCAACAGTTGAGTGAGCGCCCGCTGTTATTGGTGTATTCTTCTAGATATAAAATTCTGATTAGATGATCTAAAAGAATGCACCAATAATAGCGAGCGTTCACTCAATTGTTGAGTCCGCTGAACGCGCTCTATGTATTGCGGTAGATGGCGTAGGAACTTGAGATAGAATAGAGATCCTATAATAAGAGTTTGGCCAAAGCGGGCTCAACTTCTGATTGGTTCTCTACCTTGGTCCATTCGGCATTCTTCGGATAGCTTTGTCATACATTGTCGGAAAACGAGTTCGGAGAATAGAAAGAGACACATAGCGTAATACGAGAAAGAAAGTAATATCTGTTATCTCCTTCTATCCGCCATCTTTGGTCCGCTTTGGCCAAACTTTTAAGGATCTCTAAGGCCGGTATTCATAGTCGGTTCTTATTTCAAGACTGTCTTAAGTAATGTCTTAAGATGCTAAAGCGGCCCTCTGATTGGTTCGTAACTCCTCAAGACTGAACTTACGACGGTCTTGAATATAAGAACTGACTATGAATACCGGCCTAAGATAGAACAGTAACAGGCGAAAGAGAGATAAATATAAGTTCTGTTCTTTTTCTCTCTTTAAGTTGAGCGCGCAGCATCGGCTGACATAAATTTTTAGCAAAATCACCAAAACTGTATATCGATCTCGATCAAGTTTGGCCGTCGCTTTGTCGATAAAATCGGCGCGCCGAATTAAATTTTCGGCGGCGGCGGCGGCGGCGGCGGCGTTCGGCGGACATTTTAAAATTGGCGGCGGCGGAATCGGCGGATAATAATTTATCGGCGGCGGCGGCGTGAAGCGGCGGCGCAGGGGTCTACTCCGCGGCTATTTCTCTCTCTTTCTATCAAGTCTTCAGCTTCTCTCGTATGAACGCTCCGTCTATCTTATAAGTCTATGGCTAGAATAGGGGGCTAGCTTCCCTTCAGCGTCATATTGTTAAATTTATAAACAATTTTTAAGCCCAGAAAAAAGCACTTTTCGGATCATATGTATGATTTGCTGGCCGATTTAAGATAGGGTAATTATACAGAATACCCCCTCCACCTCCGATTTCGATAAAATTAGGCTCATTCGACGCGTTTTTGCATAAAACGAAAGAATTTTGAAGAAATAAGTGTCGCTCTGCTCTACGAACCGAGATATTTAACGTTAAAGTTGACGACTATTCAGGTTAGGAAATCTGTCTTACCGACTATATGTAGTGCTACGAGTATGCTTTCTTCATGCTCTCTGACCTCGTGCGCATGCGCTTGGTATGGTTTGAGTCCAATAGTATGCACGATATTTGAAATTAACACTGCCAAACAAATATAATATATTGTTGTCAGACGCAAAATTCTACAGCTTTCCCTGTTCAGAAACGTTGAACTTTCCACGCGAAGTAACTTCCCCCCCTCCTGCACAGGGGCACACGACTTCTACGATTGTACTGTCGGGACAGACCTCTGTCCATCTCTCCCT
>NW_017276285.1:10320-18356 GCF_001594065.2 Cyphomyrmex costatus
GCCGAGGGACAGCATTTCTGCCGGTGCGTGTACACGAGGTCAGATAGCATGAAGAAAGCATACTCGTAGTACTAAATACATGTCGGTATGACAGATTTCCTAACCTGAATAGTCGTCAACTTTAACGTTAAATATCTCGGTTCGTAGAGCAGAGCGACACTTATTTCTTCAAAATTCTTTCGTTTTATGCAAAAACGCGTCGAATGAGCCTAATTTTATCGAAATCGGAGGTGGAGAGGGTATTCTGTATATTTACCTAAGATAGTTCTGAAAGGTTTAAGGTACTTATCATGTAGATCTGACTCTGTCCTAACAAATTCCGAAGAGTTCAGATGACAAAAATTATTTGTTAATTTTATAAACAATTTTTAAGACCCCCGAAAAAGACATTTTTCTAGTGATATGTATGATTTGCTGGCCTATTCCAGATAGTTCTGAAAGGTTTAAGGTACTTATCCTGTAGATCTGACTCTGTCTTAACGAGTTCCAGTCGTTCTTAAAAAAGCTCTTAATTCTTAAATGCTGATTTCAGATGACTCTGTCACAAAAGAAATGTATTTGCGCATTCTAATAGATACAGTGAAGCCATGGATGGAAATTGTGAAGTCCGGAACCAACGCTTATTATTAGTCAAACTTTAAACGTTTATACTTAAGAAATTATTTCACGAAAAGAAATGGTTTGCACTTTCATTATCTAGTTTTTCATGAAGTTGCAATACGGTTACCCTTGAACACCCTGTGTGTAATACACAGATATATGTAAATTTATGGTGAATGATTTTGTACGTGTCTGTAAAATCATATTGCTATACATAAATTGTTACACACTTTGCGAATATGATAAACGACATCACTGTCTATGCGTACATCCGTAAATCATATGGAAATAAAACTCTAAGGTCGATTTCCCTTTCCACGATATGCGAGGTGCCCCTCGTAAAAAAGTACTACTAGTGTCACTATTAGTGCAATATGCAGAAGTAAATTCGCAAAAAAAAAGATATAAAAAAATTTTGATTAAAAATACGAAATGATTAAAATAATTGATTAAAACCGATTTTTTAATTCAAATTTGTATTAAAATAATTTCCGCAAATGCGGGAATGCGATTACTGTAAATTGCACTACTCCCAGTAGTGATACTATTAGTGCCACTAGTAGTAAATTTAATACTGCACTTCTATACTACTAATCACGAGTAGTGTTACTACTGATTACTACTCGTACCAACAGTGACACTACCCAGATAACAAAATGCGCGCACAATGCTCTCACAGTGCATTCATGCGTGCAAGATTATCCGCACGCGTGAGTGTCATGCGCATGACAGTTGTGTCCTCATTTGAATACCATATTGCTCTCACGCATGCGGACGCGCACAAAAAAAAAAATTAGATTTCTTTCTCCATCATTTGTGTCCTCCCCTTAAGTCCTGAACTGACTAATAATACCTAGGAAAAAACTTTTAAGTCTGATAGGATTTGAACTTGTGACTCGATCCACGGTCCAGTTCTGAGTCGTTCACTTAACGTACTGCTCCACTGTTACCTTATTGACAGAGATGTTTCGAATGTTCTATATATACTTTTAATAAAACTATTTTATCTACCCAAACAGATTATTTTGTTAAAATTACTAAAAGAACACTTATTTTGTAATGGCAACAAAATTTTACCTTGTTATTTACAAAAAGTAAGTAAGCAAATAAATTTGTATCGTTAAATAAAAAAATTTACAATATTTTGTTCATTTAACAAAAAAATTGTATTTTGTTATTTTAACAAAATAATTCAATGATAATCAGCTCGGCGTATGATAAGATGGCGGAAAGCGCGCGATTTTTATTACTGCATGCATGAACGCAACATGAATGCGTTTTTGCACGCACGTATGATGATCATGCGTGAAGATAACGTGAATTTTATGTAAATATATTCCTTCACACATGACTGTATAATGCTACCTTTTACGCACGTACTCGTGCTTCTCTCACTTAGTGAGAGTAACATGGATGCGTTATTGCACGAACTCATGACAATCATGCCGTGAGAGTAATTATGAGCGCTCACCAATTGTTACCTGGGTAGTAGTACTTTTTTACGAGGGTGGTCTCTGAAGGTTATTATTCGAATGATTATGTAAAACTTATGCGAAGCAGAGGTCGGTTGAAAGCGACGTAAAACGTCAAATGTATAGAAAACGACAAACTGAATAGACGAACGAGGCCGTTGCACAGCAAACGTTAAATAAAATCGCATCTCCTGGCGTTAAATTTACAATACATAGGCTATTGGATACATAAGACATAAATTTTAAAAATATTCTTTTATACGTCAGTCATTAATTTTTACATATTATTAAAATATATCATATATTAAATAATCAAATATTAAAAAGGGCGAGTGAGAGTAAATTAATGTCTACGCGGTTGACAATGCGTTGATATGGAGATGTTTAATTATCCAAAAAATATATATATAAAGATTAAAATTAAAAATTACAATATCGTACGTTTCGACTGAATTCCAGTCATCTTCAGCAAAATTAAATTACAAAAAAATATATATTAATTCGCAAAGAACCACAATCTAACCTTCATGATAATACGCAAGGAAGCGAGTCAAGCTAACGTGAATTTACTCAATTAAAAAACACGAACGTCAAATTGATTGTCTCCATCACTCCGATCAAAAGGCATCTCCCGTAGTTACCCCTTCCAATGACGGTTGGAGGCATAACAGCATTTTTATTTATTTTTTTTTGTTTCAATCAGATGATTGTTAAGCGTTGGAATTCGACAAATGCTGTACTACGGGAGTCTATCAGCGTCGCGGGGGGGACTACATACGCAGTATATAAATTTCACACAATATAATAAACATTAACATCTTGTTTTCAAGACTCGATTAGGCTTTACACTTTCCTCGCTTTTTATTATTTACTAGAACATAACTGCATAATACATAACATAACTGCATAACATAACTACATAAATTTAATGGCGCTTCGCGCGCGCCATTAAAATTTTCATTTAATAAAAAATGACGTAGTAAAGCATAAATTTTTATTTACGATTAATTTTCTTTTTTTTTAACATCTTAAGATCGTTTCGAATATGTGAATCGACTATAAATATTGATCTATGACTATTGGCTTTTTATTGACTTTTTTTGTTAATCATACACATTCATTGATATTCTTAGCTGCTCTGATAGAGGCCTTATAGTTATGCTTACCAGATACAAATATTTTTCTTGGAGACATAAAATGTATTAATAAATATAAAATATTAATAGTTTTTGCATTTTCAAAGTCTAAAGTTATCAACTCATAGATTGTAGATATTTATAAAGTTTTCACTTTCCACTATTTTTGATAAATTTTTGTCTTTACATTGTTTCAGATTTTTAAAGCGAACTGAGTAACACTTTTCAATGTTTTATTGTACTATATGTATATGTATAATACTGGCTCAGAAAACATACACATATTGCTACATATAGCTACATATATTCCTAAGTAGCTTTTTAAATAACATTTTACATAATAATTTTTTTATTTAAAAAAATTTTTTATACAAATATTAATAATTTAACAAAACGTGTTAATTGTGACATGCTTCTCTCCTATAATGTTGAAAAATTTAAAAATGAGGAATTTTTTTATTACACTTCCAGCAAAAGTGACAAAAAAAATGACAAATGTGACGTATTTTTAACAATTGTAGCAATTTGTAGGAAAATCGACAGTATCAATTAAATTAATCTTTTGAATAAAATTTTTTCTAAATTTTTATTTTTACGTACTTATACTTTATCTTTATCAGGAGACGCGGTAGAGCCTTCGGCCATGTTCAAAAATTGAAAGACACTACAAGTCTCTTATCCCGAGCCACCAACCCATATAGCAAAAATTGATCCTAGGTACATCTTACGAATGTATGTCAAGGGATTTTCAAACATCCTGAGTACGTATCTGAATAAATTTAGAAGGTATTTAGGATATGCTGAGGATGTTCGTACGTCCGCTTATTCTACATTCATAGGACATTAACGTTCAGATATTATTAGAATGTTTCTGAATAACCAAATTTCGTCCTGTCTTTATCCAGCGGATATCTTAAAATATTTTTAGGATGTTTAACACACAAAAATGACCTACTCTCTAAAAGTGAATCAGTGTATTATCACTGGAAAATAGTACATATAGTCACTGATGGTAGGAGTTATAAGTATAGCACTGTAAATCAGTAAAATTTCACTGAAAGAATTAGCTGATAATATTGACTATTTCGAAAAGTAATATTACACTATTAAAAATAGTGACTGTCTACTGCAAAACCAGTTATGTGAACTATTTAATTCAGTAAGTGTAACAGTGTAAACCAATACAATTTAACTAAAAGAATTAGTAATATTGACTATTTCAATAAATAAAATATTATATGTAATAACACTATTAGAACAGTGACTTTGAATTGCAAAACCAGTTACGTGAACTGTTGAATTCAATAAATATTTCAGCAAACATCAATTAATAGAAGTAATCTTAATATTATAATTTTTTATTCAACAATTTAACTATTATAACATATACAACATGTCATAGTTTCATTCTTGAATATAAGTTATAACATTATGATTATGTACTATTATTGTTGGTTGATATATGCTGAAAATTATGCTGTGCAAAGAAAAGAAAAAAATGGTAAATTGATATTAAAATTAATATTAATTTCATATAATTTATATGTAGAGGAAAGCCCCCTATTATGAGATAGGCGCTTAACATGAGATAGCGGTGTTTCTGCTAAACTAATAAATGTTATCTGTTGATTCTATTATGAAATTATTGCTCTTGGATTGAAAACTATTTAGTGGAAAATTCATTGTTAGATTATGCCTACAGTAATTGTAAAATAAAATTTTAGAGTTTGAATGTTTTCAAGTTTCATTGAGATAAGCCTTTAATCTTTGTTTATTATTTAATAAGTAATTATTTGGCAATAAATTCTTCATGTAGTAATAGAGTAAGATCGTACTGATAGAAAAATACGAAATATGTTGAATTGTTTAATTAAAGAAGTTAGATTTGATAATCGTAAAATTGTAAGACGTGATACTCGTAATATGAGATACCCAGGATATTTCTAATATGAAATAATTTATACTTCTGTGCCCAAGTGAAAATCGATGTTTAAAGTATAAATGTTATTGTACAATAATAAAAAGAATAACCGGAATGAACATTGAGGGTCTGTTTCTGTAATACTTCATTCCAATTATTACTGTAGACAAATCCTGAATACAATGCCTCACATGCTCAATTTACGCGCATAGGCTGTACTCGTTGATATGTTAGAAACATCAAATAAAGTTTTTTTAATTCTAATACTGATGTACTTTGTGCTTTATTATCGATTTCTCGGGATATCTCATACTAGGAGCACAATTTTTCGACTTTGCGATTTGTTCACCTTTTACATTTCTTTAATTAAAAAATAAAATAAAATTTGAATTAAATTTTACATAACACTATCTTAAAGCTTATTAAATTCTCTTCAAAATGACCTATTATTTTTTTTAATTCTACCAATAAACATTTAGTAATTACACAAAATGAACTCGGTATCTCATAATAGGGGCCTCTCCTCTATATTTATAAAAATTTTACATATTAAAAAATAATTTGAAAGTAACCAAATAAATGCTACATATGTTAAATTTATTTGGTTACTTTATTTATTTGGTTACTTATAATAAATACAATAAGAGTACCCGTATAGCACAGATATCCCAGGTAGGTGCAGAACGTTCTAGGGATATTGCAATATCTTTAAAACGTTCTGCAGAATGTCTTTGGGATAACAAAACATGTATCTGATTTGTTATAAAATAAAATTTTTAGAAAATAATTATAAAAAAGAAAAACGGATTCATTTTACATCAATAGTTTAAATATATTGAGAAGTAAAAACTTGTCAGAGGAATAAATTTAAAAAATTAACCGTAAGAATGTAAATGATGTGCAATATTATTCAATGTATTATGATATTAAAAATATTAATATGTCGAAGATATGAAACCGCATGTTGCATCTTAATTTAACATAAGATTGTAAATGTTATGCAACATTATCTAACGTAATATTAGAAATATTAATATGAGTAGAAGATACGAAACCATGTTGTATGTTGTTTGATATTTTAAAACAATAGTTTTCTAAAAAATTGAAAAAATAAATTAGTGTGTCTGGACACTTCACGTCAAAAACATAATATGTTTTAAATAACAAATCAAGTGCTATGATAGATGAGTTATTATTCAAAGTAAAAGTATGATTGTCAGCCTGAATGAAATACTGTTCAAGCTGTCCCTTCATTAAAATAATATAGGATTGGATAGGACCGCATTGGCTTCACTTCTAATCTTCTTAGCTTGTGCTTCTATGTTTGTTCCTTCCTGAAAAAAAGTTCTTACTGTTAGCAAATAAATATATAAAGATATAAATTTAAATGAATAAACCAAACTTACAGGCCATATTCGTAGTAAAGAAGGATTTGGAAATGTTGCAGGGTAAATTTCATGTTCTCCCAATCAATATTTTTCTAAAATAAAATATATAAATATTTAAATAATGTTTTAACAGTTACACATCAATTTATGCTTGCCAAATTACAAAAATAAGAGATATAAAATATTTACTCCTTTTGATAAGTTTTCCATGCTTGTTCCTTTTCTTTTTCTTTTTCCCTCTCTTACAGCATTTGATACAGGAAGTAAATCTGCCAAAAGAGTTAAGGCACGAAGAGCATCTAAACAAACATAATAATTTAATATTTTAATGTCTAACATCTATTATTATAATAATTATGAAGTTAAAGATAAGGAAACAGAATTTTTTTCGCCAATTGCAATGAAATTTTACCATCTTTAATAAAAGCTGATTTTCTAAATAACTCTGGTCTTGCTGTACTGCAATATATAAGGATTCTTGGTACATAAAACGAAACAAATCTTGCTAAGAATCTATCAGAGGCCCCTTTGTGTAGTCTCTCAAATTCTTCATCAATCTACAAAAATATGTGGATCAAATATATTTAGTAATAAATTTTCATCAGATATATTCTTGAAACACAAAAAATATTCATAATATACAATTATAGAAAAGAAGAAATATATTTAGTTGAACCTTTGTGCATATTTTTATAGAAATATAGGATTTTCTCTTAATATTATATTTAGTTAGCAGTAGAAGCGTTCCCTTTGACCACATTGTGATTAACCACAATCATTCATAGCGATTAAACTTTTTCGACTCGACTAATCAATTAGATTTATATCAAATTGATCAACTGGTAATGTTGGCAGTCAGATGTAACCCGTTAACAATAAGTGTAGAACACAAAGAAAAATTTCGTAGAGAGGTTTAAATATATTTTCTTCAATATAAAAAAAAAGCTGTAAAATTAAGGCATTATTATTTACCATTTCGCCAGAAAAATCGCCTAATCGAGGAAACTCATCTAATATTTCATCTATTGAAACAGCATTTTCCATCATCCATTTTCTTCGATTGTTCATTGTAATACTCATGCATTCTGATATAGAATACTTATTGGCAATTGATGGCATTTTAAATTTCATCCATGAAACCTGATGAAAATATCATAATATAAATATTGTCTCTCATGCTATGCAGCTTTTATATTATATCAAGCGACGCGGTAGCGTCGCGACGCCAAGTGCATAAAATAAAAATATAACCGTTTGACATGATGACATGATACTTGATGCGTGTATATGTTCATGTCGATGTCAAATTCACGACGCTACCACTAGCTTTATCTCGAGTTTTCGCATCTTGAAACTTTAGATTAAAATTACTCAGAATTTAAAAGCACAATCAAAAATCTAAAAACACTTTTATTATATAATGTCATCGGTATCTTTCGATTGCGACCAGTCCGAATAAAATTGGTGCAGCCGATACCGAGATCTAGAGACCGAGTCCCGAAAAGGGTACGTTTCAGTT
>NW_017276285.1:22456-23289 GCF_001594065.2 Cyphomyrmex costatus
CCAGTTGACAATTATAGTCACTTTTGGTCTGTCTTATGTGACTGGCGTAATGAAGAATACACTTGGTCAATTATATTTATCTCATATCTGTTTTTGATCAAGAAGTTCAGTATCTTTTATATGCACTTGGCGTATATTTTTTTCTTTTTTTAAAAAAAGGTTTTTTATGGGATTTCCATAAAGCTGAATGCTATGCAGTATTATTACATATTCTCAATAACATATGAAAAACGATAATAATATGTATAAGATTACAATTTGGTGAAGATTCTTCTGAAAGTTTTTTAATTGTTACTATATATATAACATACCTTTTCTTTATATACATTTTCAGGGAGTAAGTCATTATGTACGTCATTTGAATCTCCTTTACTCGTATAAATGTTTCGTTTTTTCAGTGCTGCCTTTGTATATTTTTTTTTGGTAGGTGATAAATGTTTTCTTATGGTCCAAAGACGATATTCAATAAAGCCTTTTTTTGTAAGAGCGTCATAATAAAGTTCCTTAAAATTGTAAAAAAAATGATGATTAATAAGTATTAATCTTAATTATAAATAGAAAAAATAATAATATATTTTAGTAGGTAGTTTATTACATGTCCATTCATTGTTTGATCTCGTAATTTTGGGAACTCTTTTACAACATTTTCAGCGAGAGCTATTTTAGCTTCTTCAGGTGGATAACTGAAAAATTACAAGCAATTATTTTTTATTGTACGGTCTAGTATAAATTTCAAATTAAATCTCAATAACCAACTTTTATATTTTGTGCACTAAGAATAACATATTGCAGTTATTTTCTAGAAAACTGTAATATACAAATTCTAATCTGTT
>NW_017276285.1:23931-24288 GCF_001594065.2 Cyphomyrmex costatus
GCGCTATCATACTTAAATCGGCCTTTCCTGCCGAAATCATTAATTGATAGGCTAGCGTGACGAGAATACGAATTTACTGCGCATCGCGCGATACTCGCTGATCCGCGTTGACACATAGGGCGAAAACCTATGTTGAAAAACTAAAAGACGGTATGCGGCCTTATCATAACGCCTCCACGCTTGTTAACGAAAAACCGACTCGGTACAATGATTTCGATAAATATGAACTAAAAGCGTACTAAGTATCGAAGCGCTGCGCTCATCCAGTAAAGAGATATTAAATATTCACAAAAATGATTTATGACCCATTTTTGGGGGAAATTCGGCGTTTCCACACGCCGCGGCCACCAAGCTGGT
>NW_017276286.1:0-303 GCF_001594065.2 Cyphomyrmex costatus
CTTATTGCACTGCCTGAACTGGTGCAGACAGTGCAGGCAAAAAGAACAAGCCTATTGTTATGGAAAAATTGATGTCAGAAGCATCTTTTAGGATGGTACTGATTTATACTGCCATATACATGTATACAATACTTTGTTACAAATGCCAGAAGCACCTGTCTTGTCAGTACTGGTCTGTATCATCATATGTGTGTATACAACATTTGCTAAAAATGCCAGAAGCGTCTCTTTTGACGGTACAGGTATATAGAACAAATATCAGAGACGTCTAATCAGATGATACTGATTAATATATTTATCAAA
>NW_017276287.1:0-232 GCF_001594065.2 Cyphomyrmex costatus
TAAGGGCTGCAGCGGGGGCCATGAATACTGCACCAACTGAGGCGCTGCAAATAGGACTCAGTATTCCGCCACTAAACCAGGTGATTAAATACACAGCCAGGCAAACAGCATACAGATTAAGATGTCAGGGTGAGTGGACGGAAACCAGGACCGGTCACACAAGACTGGAACTTTCTGACAGACACCCTTTTAATCTAAAACAAGACAGGATCCCCAGAAGACATCAGTTGGT
>NW_017276288.1:0-6574 GCF_001594065.2 Cyphomyrmex costatus
GTAAAGGAGGCACGACAGTGTCGCGCGCTTGGCTTAGCGCCGAGACACTACCGTGTCTCCAGACATGGATGTAACATTTTGTATAAAAGAGTTTAGGAACTACGAGAGTTAAAGTATGCAGTCTGTATGTATATTCGCGTACAGTATATGCGAGTGAAATACATAAAAAAAAAAGTAAGATGTATTTATTAAATGTAGCATTTAGATTATGTTTACTATAATTTTTAAATTATCATTACCCTTACATATATTTGTATTAATTATTATAGCTTTTAGATAGTTTTCATTGCTTTTCTTATTCGCTCTAGCAGCGCGAAGTGTTTTTACATAAAAAATTTATCTATTTAAATAAACTTTTTCCATTTTGTTTTTAAAAATTAATTGTGTTATAATTTTTTTAAAGAAGAATTAAATCACTTGGTTTTGAATAGGAAGATCTTTTAATAAGAATACAAAGGCATATACTTAAATTGTATGAAGATAAAGATAATTCCATTTAGGTTTTACTTTTTAATTTAGTGGAATTTAAATAATAGTACTATATGGGTTCTTAAAGATTAAAGGTACCATTTGTGTTTTACTTTTTAATTTGGTAGAATTTAACTTGGCGCCGACTGTTGATATCAAATCTTGTATACAAGTGATAAATGTCATTAAAATTAAATAAGTAATAAAGTAGAATAACTTGGCGCCGACTAATGATATCAAATCTTCTATACAAATAATACATGCCATTAGAATTAAGTAAATAAAGATAATATCACGTAGGTGATATTATCTTTATTTACTTAATTCTAATGGCATGTATTTTAAAGATGGTTCTACTAAACAGCAAATGTGATTGATCAGTTTTACAGTCGATTAAGTAATTGACGTTGGTGAAACTGGCCCAAATGGTTTTTTGGCAAGCAGCACCTACTCTTAGCGCTTTTTTCTACCTTTTTTTTAAAAAGGTAAGTTTATACATACAGAAGATACATGTCATTAGAATTAAATAAGTGTATAAGGATGGTACCTCTTAGATCTTTAGAGATAGAATTTTTAAAGACTAGTTAATTAAGCGATATATTTTATGGGAAAAATCCATATTATGTGACAAGATAGTGAAATAAAAGAAGGAACGATGTGCAATGTTAGAATTTAACTTTGTGTACAAATGATACGTGTCATTAGATTTAAGAAAATAATAAGATAAAAAAAACAATAGTTCCCTCCTCTTCTTCTTCAGTAATACCCAACAGTTCCGAACTTTCTGATTTGACTAAGTTTAACTGGAACATGTACTTGAATACCTCATTATATATGCCAAGGTTTTTTATATAGCTTTGACCAGCTTTGACCGTTATAGGCGGTAATTCTTTCCTTGTTTGTTTGACAATTTACGGTCGGTACAAAAATTAGTTAATATTATTATTACGCGTTGCCGCAAAAGACGCTATTCCTTAAAAAATAAATATGGCGAAAAATATCACTTCGTCGACTCGCCTTCAGAGGTCTATAGTTATTCTCAATTTCTTGCAAGTACTTTGACACACGTATAATACTTCATACAGTACCTCGACTTAACATCTAACACAGGCGTATAAGGTAGGCTTCCATTACAATACCTTACTGATGAGTCCAGTAATGGAAAGCCGGGACGAAACGCCAAAAAAAAAAACATTGTGATATTTTTCGTAATATAAAGAATAAATTATTAAGATCCAATTTATTTACGGAATTTTAAATTATCACCTTTATATTTAATTTGGAATTAATCAAGTATTTATCGGTGATATCTGGAGACACGGTAGTGTCTCGGCGCTAAGCCAAGCGCGCGACACTGCCGTGCCTCCTTTACGCGACACGGAGAATTTTTCGGGGTCGAGATGATCAGATCTCAGTAACGACTAACCGATCAAGTTCTACATACGCTCAATCGACAGGAAAAACTTGAATTATATAATAAAAGTGCTTTCATTTTTTTTTCTACGTGCCCTACGAGCAGAGATATCGCAACGCAAAGTCCGGATCTGTGAATTTTCACGTTTCATTTTTAAGAAACGTCGTCATCAACGTCGCCGACCAGAGAAATTTACTTCTCGTTTTTTCGATAATAGAGGGCCTTTGACTTTATATGTTATCTCACTCTATTTCTATCATCTCACTCTATCTATATCTGACCAGCAGCCCAGTGTTGCATGGTAACATATATGATGACGCGCGCGCGGTTTAAAATCTTATAACTAAAAATAAAATATTATTCAATATAATATAAAATATTTATTAATAATATCTATATAATGTTATTATATATATATATATATATATACCGGGTGACCCATTTTAACTTCCCCACCGGATTATTTTGAAGGGAATGCATTTTCTGAAAAGTAGATTCAGATATAAGTTTTAGTATTTTTCCCTGGCTATTTAATGGCGATATTGAATTTGACCTCGATTGTGAATGTGAAGGTCATTTAAAGGTCAAGTTAATTTTTTTAAATGGGAACCACTATTTCTTATCGCAGATTTGGAAAGAGCGGAAAATTTCACGTCCGAATATGACCTAGACAATAATCTACAGTTCAACGTCAAGGTCATTTTAAAGTGAAAGTTCCAAACGTCCGTTACGACAAAATATCTCGGCGGGATTGCATTGTTTGGTCATTTCAAGGTCAAGTATGTTTGACCTTGGGGTCACATTTGAAGGTCATTTCAAGGTCAAGTATGTTTGACCTTGGGGTCACATTTGAAGGTCATTTCGAGATTAAGTATGTTTGACCTTGGGGTCACATTTGAAGGTCATTTCAACTTAAAACGGATTGGACCCAATAACCTTGAAATGTGACCTTAAACTGACTTGACCTTGAAATCATCTTCAAGCGCGAGATGATGAAATTATTTTTAATTACAAAATTATATGTCTGAATGCAGAATTTACCGCTCTTTTTGATCCCGGATTCAAAAACAGTTGGTCCCATTAAGGACAATATTTTGACCTTCAAATGACCCCTAATCTTGGTTCCAAGGTTACTTTCAAGGTCACCACCAGGTAGCCAACTCGAAATACTGAAACTTATGTACGTAACATTTTTCCAAACAATGCAATCCCGCCGAGATATTTTGTCGTAACGGACGTCTGGAACTTTCACTTTAAAATGACCTTGACATTGAACTGTAGATTATTGTCAAGGTCATATTTGGACGTGAAATTTTCCGCTCTTTGCAAATCTGCGATAAAAAATAGTGGTTCCCATTTAAAATTAATTAACTTGACCTTTAAATGACCTTCACATTCACAATCGAGGTCAAATTCAATATCGCCATTAAATAGCCAGGGAAAAATACTAAAACTTATATCTGAAACTTTTTTTCAGAAAATGCATTTCCTTTAAGATAATCCGGTGGGGATGTTAAAATGGGTCACCCTGTATATGGGACATTCCACGTCAACTCAGACAGACCTCCAGACAAAATTTGGCTTGATGGATTTAAACGTTCAAGGGCTTAAAAAATTTGTACATCTGTGTACTTTTAAATGCCGATGGGCTTTTCTCAAAAATTTTACTGTCGGCGCTATTATGGCTGATAAAAGTCAACAAATTCCAAAATTTAAAACGAACTTCGTACAATAAAACTCGAAAAATTCTTTAATTATTCTGAAATTCTTTATCTAAAAGTTTTTTGGGTCGCCGAATGTAACTCTGATGTCAGTTTTCAAAAATTCAAAATGGCAAATCCAAAAATGGCGGACAAAGAGCCTCCGCAAAAAATGCCCGTTTTCGGTACCTCGATTTTTGAAACTTTTATTATGCCAAATAGTTACATATGATGACCCAATAATCCCTGTAAAATTTCAAGATGAGCATATAGCCCGTTTAGGAAATAAGTGGGGGGTTAAAGTTGACCATGTCCAATAAAAAAATATAGCAATTCCACATTTGAATTCGAACAATAACGTCTAAAAAATTCAGCCTAAATGGATCTTTTAAGATTTTTGGCTGTTGATTATAAATATGAAATCATATTTACGAAATTCAAAATGGCGGATCCAATATGGCGGACAATTTTTGTTAAAATTCATTGGATCTACTCAAAACTTGTTACTCGGGGTTTTTGGAGTCGCTGATTACGAATTTGAAGTCAATTTAAAATTGACTTTTTGTTGGGTGGATTGTTTATTACATCTTGCGCCTTTATTGGATGTATTGGATTCGCCATTTGTAATTTTTTTAAATTGGCTTCAAATTCGTAATCAGCGACCCCAAAAACCCCCGAGTAACAAGTTTCAAGTAGTTCCAATGAATTTTAACAAAAATTGTCCTCCATATTGGATCCGCCATTTTGAATTTTGTAAATATGACTTCATAGTTATAATCAACAGCCAAAAATCTTAAAAGAACCATTTAGGCTGAATTTTTTAGACGTTATTGTTCGAATTCAAATGTGGAATTGCTATATTTTTTTATTGGACATGGTCAACTTTAACCCCCCACCTATTTCCTAAACAGGCTGTATGCTCATCTTGAAATTTTACAGGGATTATTGGGTCATAATATGTACCTATTTGGCATAATAAAAGTTTCAATAATCGAGGTACCGAAAACGGGCATTTTTTGCGGAAGCTCTTTGTCGCCATTTTTGGATTTGCCATTTTGAATTTTTGAAAACTGACATCAGATTTACATTCGGCGACCCAAAAAACTATTAGATACAGAATTTCAGACTAATTAAAGAATTTTTCGAGTTTTATTGTACGAAGTTAGTTTTAAATTTTGGAATTTGTTGATTTTTATCAGCCATAATAGCGCCGACAGTAAAATTTTTGAGAAAAGCCCATCGGCATTTAAAAGTACACAGATGTACAAATTTTTTAAGCCCTTGAACGTTTAAATCCATCAAGCCAAATTTTGTCTGGAGGTCTGTCTGAGTTGACGTGGAATGTCCCATATATATATATTGTAAAATATCGAAATATAGAGAAATTATGTGTCCAGGTATTCACTATCGAGGAATTAAGTGTCTAGATGTATGTTCGTCGTCGAGGAAGTAAGTGTCTACGTGTTCGATTTTGAGGAAGTGAGTGTCTAGGTGTTCGCTGTCGAGGAAATAGGTGTCTAGGTGTACGCATTCGAGGAACTAAGTGTCTAGGTGTTCGACGTCGAGGAAGTGAGTGTCTAGGTGTTCGCCTTTGAGGAACTGAGTGTCTAGGTGTTCGCCTTCGAGGAACTAAGTGTCTAGGTGTTCGCCTTCGAGGAATTGGGTGTCTACGTGTTCGACGTCGAGGAAGTGAGTGTCTAGGTGTTCGACGTCGAGGAAGTGAGTGTCTAGGTGTTCGCCGTCGAGGATATGGGTGTCTAGGTGTTCGCCGTCGACGAAATAAGTGTCTAGGTGTTCGCCGTCGAGGAAGAAGGTGTCTACGTGTTCGCCTTCGAGGAAATGGGTGTTTAGATGTTTGTAAGAAACAATGTGTCGTCGTCGCCGTCGTCGTCGTCGCCATCGTCGTCGTCGCCGTAAGCGCAAGAGATATAAATGTTTATCTATAATATCAATCGCTGCGATCTGTAAGATCGATAAAGTCGGATTATGAGTCTCGACAATAACAAAGGATTGGGGTTAGGACATCTGTCACATCGATGGCATAGAGGCATAGACGAATACGGAAGTGAGGTTAGAATGAAGCGCCGAGACACTACCGTTTCTTCAGATGATCTCTGCAATCTGTGCGATCGTTAAAGTCGGATAAAGAATCTCGGCAATAACAAAGGATTGAGGTTAGGAAATCTGTTACATCGATGGTATTTTCTGCTTTAGTACACAAATTCTCTGCTGTAATTCCGCTGTAAGAATATCTACAAATTATTTTCTATATAATTATTTTTTTTTTATAGCATTTGGTTACATTATTTATTTATCGAGACACTACCGTGTCTCCAGATCTGTTATTTATTTATTTGGTAGATATCTTAGTTTGTATTCTCTATTCCTTATATAATTATAAAAGTTGTATGTACTGTATACTGTATTTTATTTTCATATTTATTGAAAGAAAAGGCCTGAATCTAATCTGTCTGTATATATACCTTTATACTTTATATTTGATAGTTATCTCAATATTACTCTATGAAATAATTTATTATTTATCAAGTCTTTGTTACAACTCAGAATTATCTTATGAAATAATTTATATTATTTATCAGGTCTCTATTACATTTGTTCCATTTTTTACAATATCTTTACAAGTATATCCTGATAAATAATACATTATTTCATAGAATAATTTTGAGATAACTACCAGACAAATGAATAATATTAAAGTAAAAGGCAACTCACAAACTAAACACAGTGATGAGAACAGGGAATGGAAAGTTACTTTTTAAAAGTAACTAGTTACAGTTACTCGTTACCGAGTAAAAAATGTAACTAGTTACAGTTATCGCTTTTTAAAAGTAACTCGTTACAGTTACCGTTACTTGAAAAATAACTTTTCGTTACTTTTCCGTTACTTTTTTAAAATCAATTTAAAAATGTACTTTTGCATTTTTTTTTATATGTAATACTGACAAATATATAGTTTTATTTAAAAAAAAAA
>NW_017276288.1:7420-8291 GCF_001594065.2 Cyphomyrmex costatus
AGAAGAAATTAACAGAGATTCTAAAATTATCTGATATAATATTGATTCCAATCATTTCAGATACGTTTAGAATTTCTAATAATTTGTTTCCTTTACTATTCTTTATATTAGATGTAGTAAAGAGAAATCTATTATTTTTGCATGAAATTGAAGGCATACATAATGGATTTTTATTTTTACTACACCTAATATAATTGTAAAAGAACTGATTCTTTGTACTGTCTTTTTTTTCAGATTGAAAGAAAAGGCCGTTATTTTTATTTTTTCAAAATACTAGTAGGTGAACTTTGAATCTTCCCGATTTATTTAATGTAACTGTCTGACGTGATTGCTGACTGATGATATCTCTTTGATACATTCACACATTTTTAAATCACCAAGCACGCTTCTGATTCATGGAATTACCACGAAATTATTAAAAGATCTCTTCAATATCGTATCAGATAAGTTTTCTAATATTTGTCCTCTTTTCTCTACATAATTAAAAAAGAACTAATTCTATGTACTGTATTTTATTTTCAGATTTATTGAAAGAAAAGGCCTGAATCCAATCTGTCTGTATATACCTACCTTTATACTTTATATTTGATAGTTATCTCAATATTACTCTATGAAATAATTTATTATCAGGTCTCTATTACATTTGTTCTATTTTTTACAATATCTTTACAAGTATATCCTGATCAATAATACATTATTTCATAGAATAATTTTGAGATAACTACCAGACAAATAAATAATATTAAAGTAAAAGGCAACTCACAAACTAAACACAGTAATGAGAAAATCATGATTACGCCAAATAAAAAATTATTTGTTTTTTTTAGTACACATTGCCTTTTAAGGACATTGACAAATAATTTTCTGGATA
>NW_017276289.1:0-220 GCF_001594065.2 Cyphomyrmex costatus
CTTTCGTGGAACTCTATTTATAATCTATTTACAACAATGAAAAAATTATCTAGGGATCGATTGTTATGTTAGAGTCACGTGAATGATGTGATCTACGATTTTTCGTAGAACTATACCGTGCAAAATTGTCGCTGATGATGAGTTCGCAGTTGAGAATTTTGTTAAATCGTAAAAGTAAATAGTTATCGGTTAGCTCATAATTTTTAAAATATCAAACGGG
>NW_017276290.1:0-441 GCF_001594065.2 Cyphomyrmex costatus
CAGTTACTTTTCGTGGTTAATATATTATTATTAGATAATCATTTAAAAGAAAAAGAGAAATGCATAATCGAGTACACAGGATGTTAATGTGTGTTGATACAATTTATTGAAAATATACAATTTTTCTTACGTTTCGATCCTCGGTTTGGATCCTTATCAAAGAACTTCTAATATAGAATACACATTGTGCTACCTTTAGAACACTTTATATTAAAATGTACCACGAAAAGTTAATGATAGATTATTCAAGATGCAAATTCAAAATGAACATACCTACATATAAGTAAAACAGATTACAATAAAAATATTACAGTGTTCTAGAAAATAACAATAACTGCAACATACATAAAGTATATTTTCTATAATATGTATATTATCTTGAATATGTACCACGGAAAGTAACTAATAGATCATTCAAGGTGCAAATTCAAAATGAACATA
>NW_017276291.1:0-11452 GCF_001594065.2 Cyphomyrmex costatus
TAGTTCCCGCAAACGTTGGTGCCGCTAGTGTACGGGCAGTTAGAAGCATTACAAGAAAAAGGCGTCCATGGCCGCTCTCAGGTTTCTCTCTGTTTGTATGAACAGCAAATTAAATTAAATGTAAAAAAACTAAAAAAAATAGATTTAATATTTTAATGCATTGCAAAATAAGAATATATAAAATTATATAAATATTGTACCGACAATCCTAAGATTCAGACGTGTCTAATATCGCTTTGATACTCGATTTTTTTTAAATTTTTGACATTGTATAATTGTATGATCATTTATCTTGACTTTGAGAACATTTTGCGAGAGGATGATCACTATAACGATCCATTTGTTATGGACAATTTGAACATGATAAAACACAGTATCAATCGGTCGTGCAATCGTTTTATTCATCTAAACGATTTTATCCAGTCCAAAATGTCCATCGCAATCAATTTAATTTTATATGGATAATGCGGTTTATAATATAATGAAATAGATTTTTGTATTGCGAGATTTATTTGAGCATCCGCTGTGGGCTGAATCATATAGCCGAAATATGTACACTAATTTAGCCACAGAAAACAGACTTAATTATTTTAAAAAATGTGACTGGTCACCTGTATAATTTCACAAATTAGATCGCACATTACAAAAAAAATCATATAATTATAAATTTATAATTAGAGGAATTCTATATACAATTTTTTGCGTGTATAGTGATATACAATATAAAAATTACAGATTGCAATCGATTTGATCCGCTTAAAACATAATAGGTACAAAGTATAATATAAATCATTACATAGCTGTACAATAATATTTTACCACATGTTTATCTGGTATTTTTATTTAAGAGTCCTTTGCAATATTATCTGTATCACAGTCTTCGCCATTCTGTACCATTTGTCCCTGTAGAGCACGACGTTTTTGCAGACGTGCACACCGTGGACAGCAATGATTGCGCTTGGTCCAACAAACGCGATGATACACTGCCGAGCATTGCTGACAGATAATCGAGCTTGCGTCCCATGGATAGATTATTTCATCATTACCACATATTTCGCATAAGTGTCCCCTAAGAAGCAGAAATATTTCCTTTAAACTTATTTTTGGTATTAACAGGAGTCTCTTGTATTCCTAATTATACACTACGCGCAACAATTAGGGGATCACTTTAAAACCTGCAAATTTGTCAATATTTCAGAAATTGTATCTCCGCTTCTAAAGGTTGTAAAACAATTTTTCTGGATGCGTTTTAAAGGGTGAAACTTCTACTTTGAAACAGTTAATTAATATATTTGCCGTTCCATCAAATGATCTTTTTCGCAAAGATCAGAAGCAGGTCGTGTTAAAATTCTGAAAATTTCACGACATTCCAACTTTTCACGGGCAAAGCATGAATAAGCTAAAAAATGTCATTACATTTTAAAGTCTGAAACTTTTCCTTTAAAATGAGATCTTGATTCATTATTCTAGCATGTCTAGAAGCTGAATTATCAGGTTCCAACGGAAACTTTACATTTTGCAAGATTTTAATATAAAATCATATAAAAAAGCTGACATTAGAACTGAACGGACTGAATCATATAGTAAGAGAAATATACAGTTATTAATTGCAATCATAATTAAAATAACTGTACATTTTTCTATTATACGGTTTAGTCTCGACGTCAACTTTTTTATTAAGTTTGAAAACAATAATAATGATGAATCTTGACATATAAATTCGGCATTAAAAGTAAGTTATATAAGTAAATAACGGAAAAATGTATCCTTTCTTTTTTTAAATATTCACCTTGCCTTGCAGAGCTCGCATTGCTGTGTAATGTGCGCGTGCATTGTATCGTATGCGGTACGAAGCTCATCCAAGAGAATGCCATTTTGAAGATCAATGAGATCCTTGATGGAATAGTTACCCGAATTTTCGATCATATGTGTGCGCAACCCAATCTTCCACGGTAATCCCTGAGTGCAAGCTTCCACGCATAAAACTAAATACTTCTTCATCATTTGCATTTCCTCTCGCATCCGCTAAAATTTAATAGTAACATACTCAGTGTCTATCTAGATTCTAGATAATATTATCATTTAATAAAATGCACATATTAAAATAATTGTATTTAATGAAGAAACATTTTTTTAATATGATACTCGCATATGTACATTATAATTAAAAAATATAATTTAAGTCTTTTAATTTCATTTTGATAAAAAAGAAACATTTAATTTGCAATGCATAACTTATATCTAATAATTTTTAACTTAATTAATCTATGTATTTTATAATTGTATACATATTATAGTGGTATATTTAAGACTCACCTTTACAAGTGACAAATCTGGAACCAAAGTAAAGAGTTTCGGGTTTAATTCTTCCAGTGGTAGTACAGAACGATCCTCCAAGAGCATCAAAAGCTGCACTGCGGCGCGAGATACCAGACGCGGCTCCATATCCCAGTTTCTGATTACTCTCGCAGGAATGACCATAGCTGTGTTCCAATGGCATCTTTGACAGTAATATAGACCACTGTAGTCGCAAAGTCGAGGCTCTATCCACACTGATTCTAGAAATATCACTATTTTAGTTATCAGATTGCATATAATTAATTTAATTATAAATATCGTGATATAAGAGATATGCATCTATGAAAAAATTCTATGTATCGTCACAATGTGTATTTAACCACAAAAATTTAGGAAAAGATGCAAAAAATGTATTCAAAATACCCTATTGTATCTTAATATATAGTTATACATGATAAAATTGAAGTAATAAAGATGTAAGATATTTATATTGAGGTAACGTGTCTTCCTGACGTTTTAATGTATTAGTATAATACATTACTATTATATATTAGATACCTGTATTCTTAAAGGAATTGCCGAAGCAAGACAGCGATAATCCTTTCGAGAAAGCTTGTAGGAGGACAATACATTCATTATCTTATGCAATATTTTAAAAGTTATTGAAAGAACAGGATAATTAACAAACATTAAACAAATCAATTTATTTTATATAATTATTTACAATTAACAAGATACTTTAATCTAATCTATTAAACACTTACTGAATGTTATTCGTATTTTACATTCCGCGCAACGATAACGTTGCTTTGAAAGACCTTGCTCCGGACAGATATCCTTCGTGTGCGTGTATCCGCCAGCTTCACTGGCAATCACATGCACGCATATACGACACACATTATTCAGACACTTCCAGTGGCAACTAAATTTGCAATCTGAATAAATAAGATGTTTGTTACAAAATTAATGTATTTGTTTTATGCTGTTCTTTTTTTATGTTAACAGATAAACTCGTAACAAAAGTTTAATATTTTTTGCTTAAAATCCAGCAGCAAACACTGGTATTTTCCAAAAAAAATTGACAAAAAATTGGTCTCTTCTATTAAAAACAATAAAATAAATAGAAAATCTCTTATCGATATTCTTACTCAGCTCAGATTTATATCAGTAAAAAATTTTAATTCTGTTACCCTATTACATTTTCTTTTTTATTAAAAAGTAATATAAAATTTAATAATATTTATACATTTAACTCTGAGGCACCTTTGTTTTAAAAATATATTGCATATACTAATTTTAATTTATCCTAATGAGTCAAGGTATAATGACAACTATAAGAACATAAGGACAAAAGGGCTTCCAAGATATTTGAAAGGAAAAAAGAAGATGAAAGATAGGAGTCTAATAGCCAGATTCAGGTGTGGAAACGAGACAAAGGGAGGCCAGTACTGGAGAGAGGATGAAGAAAGGAGATGTAGAATTTGTCACGGTGCGGAGGAGAATATGACACATATATATGTGACAAAATAACAAAGGATGTTACGTCTGTCTAGTCAGTCTCACTTGTGCATAGTGGAGAGTCGTAGCATTTGAATTTTGTGATTTGATAATTTGATTTAATACTGTCTAACTATTTATTGTGACTCACTGTGTCTGAGACTGATTGGCCTAAATTATTCTGGAGACCGGTTTTGAGATTGTTTGCGATGCAGTATCGTGGTGTAACATGGCGAGTCTCCTCACCCCCGATAAAATAGTTGCAATTTGATAAATTTAATTTGGAAATGATTAGTTTTCTAAGAACATCCAGGAAAAAATTAATTTCCCAGAATTTCAACTTTCTTTTATTTCTTTCCTTTCTTCCGTAATTATTCATTTGATTGTGCTCCTTAAGATGAAAGTGTCATCAGAATCTATTTCTCGGTTGTGAGAGAGCTCACTATGATTAAACATCTTTTTATCCTTTGTTATTTTTAAATTATAATTTATTTATGTAATTTTTATTGTCTCTGAAGAAGGGGCAAAAATGAGTCGAAACATGTAAGCTTAATTTTTTAATAATTTTTTATAATAGATAGACTTGCTTGATATATATCGGCGTTGCGTGAAGTTATCTGCGCTTGACTCCTAGTGTCCTTTTCTTTCCAAGTTAATTTTTGATTTATACAGGAGTTTGTATATAATTTAAGAATTATTATATATTTTTCTTTCATTAGATAAAATCCGGTCGTTAGATCTATTTGGATCGCTTGTACTTTTGATTTTAGTACCTTCGCTCTTTTTCTTTTTAACGCGCGTTTGAAAACATATATATCTTATTTTAAATGCTAAATTTTTATGAGATTTCAAGCAACATGAAGAGACCTAATAAAAACTGAAATGTATTATAGTTTTTTTTTATCTATTCGATTTGTCCGACCAATTTATAATCGTAATATAACAACAATCATCAAGAATATCATTTAAACAAAACATTGGAAATTATGCTAATCATCACAATATATATTATATATTGATCAGTTCAGAGAACAGTCTAGAACTGGATTGTTTATAACATTTACCGTTGCATATATACCATGATTGCAGCATCGTCCAAATCGTGCCGCTGCAATGGTCGCAATAAACCGGACTGGATGTAGTAATATAGTACTTCTGCGGTACGAAGTGATGACCAAGAATTACGTGTGTCTCAAAGAGATTCTCGTCCGAAGTCTCACGCAACTCCTGCACGCGCAAACGCAATTCGATCAGCCGTCGAACGAGCCATTTACGTTCATCTGAACACTCGGCGCTCTCCAACACCATCAGTTTGCACTTGTGCACCATCTCTTGAAGGTCCTCCTGAGAAGCATCCTGGGCAAAATAATCATTTACATATATTATATTTTCTCTAGTATTCATCTATCATCTGTAACAAAATAATATTGTATAACAGTACTGGACAAATTTATTTATAATGAGTCTAGTCACTTGCATTACACTAGATTAGTGCATACTAAAAACTGCTGTACATAAAATTAGCAAAGTTAAATGTAAAAACATATAAATATTTTAAATAATTAAATGTATAATAATGACATTGTCATGTTATTTAACAGAATATGTTATATTATTTCAGTGTGATTATATTATGCCACTGTGCGTGTGTTTGTGCGCGCGCGCGTGTGTGCGTATGCGTGTGCGTGTGCATGGGTTGAGGGTGTGGATGTAAGTGTGTAATAGTGAGTGTATTTAGTATCTTGAGATATTTCTCTTAAAGAGAAATATTATTTTAAATAATTTTATATATACCTTAGACAATAACAGCATGGGCTCTACTGATTTTAAGCTGAACGGTATGATACTCTTACTGTCAGAGCTATCATCCGCCTCTCCCGTCATGTAGTCGGAAGAGGATGATGGTGTTGACGTTCCTGTACCAGAACTATTTGCTCGTATCTTCGACTCGTTATATGAGTCGTTCTCTCCAATGGGAAAATTGCTCTTTACGTCTACCATTTTTCTGTACAAAACATCGAAAAGATTAAAAATAAAGATATGTGTTATATTTTTTATAAAACTAAAGCTCATTTTACAATATTACAATATTTATTTAACCATTCCTGATGAGAATATAATTTCTCACAATTTTTAAGTAAATTTCAAAATTTTTCGGAATTTCTTAATTGTAAATTTTATAATTTTTTTTTTTTTTTGAAAACTCAGACTTTTTTTATGAAATTATAATATAATTGAAACACTTTGACAAATATCGAAAATTTCTAGAATTCTTCATATATGTAAATTATGAAATATTTTAAGATTTTTTCAAGAGACGTTAACCACTACTTAAAAAATGTATAAATAATGTTACTTTTAATAATCATATAATATAATAAGATATAACTAAAATATAACTTAATATTAAATAATATTATGCATCTAGAGGGAAATATTAAACAGAGGTACAATTATATCCAGGAGAATATATTTTATAATTCTGTCAAGTTTCAATGAAATCGGTAAGGGTCACTTCTGAGTCTTTTCTTGTAAGAAAAACTGTATAATTAATAATAATAAAGGCTCAAACAAAATTAAGAATTCAAACAGTAATAATAATTTAAATTAATAATTTAATCTAGACAAACTTAATCGCAAAAAACAGCTCAAATACTTCTTTATATAATTTATTTGCTATTTCATTTGTGTGTTTTTGTGGTATGACAAATTTCTTAAACCTGTTGATAGGAATGATAGACTATAGACAGATCCGAGGACTTCTCTGTCCAGATATTTGTCGTACGACAAAAACACACGAAACAGCACCGTAACTATAGAATTTCTCAAATATTTCCGAAAAGTGTTGCAATTTATATATAAATTCTGAAAAAGTGTTATCAAAGACATTAATAAGATAGCATTTGAAAATATTTCTTGAGTGCCTTCGAGTATTATTTTATTCTTGTTTAAACATTTGGTGAACAACAAAGATAAAATGATACTCAAAGGTTAGAGTTTTCGAACGCAGCCTGTGTTCTATAATAGTTTTAATCAATGAAGATCCATGAGGAGAACACGGTAATGCATATCTCAGTCGTTGACAACACAATAACACTTTGATAAATTAAATTTGGACATCATAAAAAATACACTTGCCATATAGTATATAGAATTCAAAACATCGTTCGAAAAATAGGCTAAATCTTCATTGAGTATGTAGTAAGATAAAAACTGAAAAATTGCGTTGCGTATCCTTTCCTCCGCAACGTTTTCTGTCGAATTTCTCTCGCAAAAGCCAGCGTTTAGCTTCGTAACGAACGACGTAAACAAAAAAAAGAACGAAATTAAAGGAAGAATACGTACCGTCTTTATCGTTATTCGCGCTCTTCGAGCGAAACTGCATAAGTGCGCAATACTTTTAATTATCACTGTTCGTTGCGTGAAATTCAGCAATAAATCAAATTAATGATATAGGTACATAGAAGCGTATAAAAACTCTTGTCTCATTTCGACGGACAGTTTAGATTTAGGTTATACATAACATGATGTTTTTCTGAGAAAAGCGGATTGGAGCAAAGCGTTCTGAAATCAGCTGCAATCAGCTGATTCATGCGCGCGAAATTTGACTCTGAAAGAACGCACGCGCACATGAAAAAGACATACAGGATGCTTTCCAGCAAGGAACACAATCAGACACTGTGTAACACAAGGAATCGTTTCATTCTTGTTTAACGTAGGCAAACAATAAGGATGTAATGATTCATTGTGTCATATCTCTAAATACAATTTAGATAATAATGTCACTACTTGCTTATTTTAGTGATAAATAGTTCTAATAGGTATTATTTATTTATAGTTTACTATAATTAATGATAATAAGGTATGAGTTAACAAGACAAATAAAACACATATGATCTCGATGTCTCGAGCTTATGTAAATTATAGGTAAAAATTCAGTTAACTCTTACTTGTCAGAATAAAATAATTCTTACAGCACGAAATATACAGCAGCAACATTACAGTAATATTGAAATATAAGTATTATATTGGAAATTTGCATTAATATTGTGAAATATTGTATATTGTAACATTTAATACTTTGTAGGAAATATTGTAATATATTGCTATATATAGTATATATAAAATATTACAATTCAAGAAGTATTAAAATATTTTACAACACAGTTGCGAAATTGCTTTCTTCACTACTGAATGCAGTCAATTAACCCGGTTGGAGCAGGCTAAAACTTTACCGCACATTTCCGGCGAATCAAATTTTATTTTAAACAAATTCGTTTTCTCCTACAAGAACATTTTTCTTAAAAAAATGAAAGTTTTTTTTATACACAAAAATTACAGCGCATTCGTAATTGACAAATATATAATTTCCTAATATATTCTTCATCCGTGCATTACACAGATATATAAATAATTTTTTAACTTTATCGAATTTTATGTGCCGGAATAAATAAAAATCGCCGTTGTAAGTATATGAATATGTTTCTCTCGAAATTGCGCTGATACGCTTTATCGTGAATTCGAAGTAGAGGAGGAAAAAGAAGCAGTTTCGTTTTTAATACACGCTTTAGTGCGATATCAATTTCAGTCTTAGACATAGGAAGCATACGCGTGTTTCGGGAAGATTCTTTTCTTGTCAGAGATTTGCTACAACTACATCCGATTACGCTAAAATCTATATCAAGAAAAGTCGGCATGTTATGTACAAGACACAGAAGAAAGCCTATTCACATTTTAGGTCACACGCACGCATGCACATCCACAACAAGACAAAATCGTCGATTTTCTATTAAAAAGTACGCAGTCGACGTAATGATTTAGTCAGCGGTATTTGCGTTTTATGCAGAGGATCGTGATGAAATATGTGTATTTTTTTATAAGTGCTTTTTTGCATTAAATGAAATTCTCTTTTGAAAAAATCTTTTTTCCTAGATAAATATTGACAGATATAAAAAAATATTTTATAGTACTTTATAATTTTTTAAACAATTTTTTATAAAACAAAATGTAATTTATAAAAAAATTAACATTTTTTTTATATAATATATAAATTAAAACTACTTTTTATTATTATATGTATATAAAACACTCTTTAAAACTCCCCCATTCAACTTTTAATCAAAACTTTTTTAATATCTGTGATATAGTTTAACCGACATTTACTCACACAAAAAACAACTTTTTTCAAATAAGAATTTTATCTTCTTAACATACGAAAAAACATTTATAAAAAAACTACATGTTTCTTTTTTTCTATATTTTATTGTACCATATCTACAGCTTATTAAAATCAAAAGGAAACATTTGAATTTATGTTTCTTTATAAGATTTTCTAAAATCGAAACAATTCGTGTATCGATGATTTTTATTAATGTTTACACGCGAACATTCATAAAAATCTTTAATGTTTAATTTTATTGACATCCTCATACGTAAACGTTAATAAAGAATAAAGATCTTTGACATGTTGCATAAAATGAAATATGATATGATCTATCATCAGTTTTTATTAACAAATGAGTGGAAGTTCGAAAAGTACATGCTAAAACGCATACAAGATTTAAATACAATCCTTTCTGCGCATATATGACTATAATAACATGTTCTGGCACAGTCGGATTTTCATAGTAGATATTATCAATCGAGTTACACACACATACGCACGCACACACGCACGCACGCGCGCGCGCGCACACACACACACACACACACACACACACACACACACACACACTCTCTCTCTCTCTCTCTCTCTCCCTCTCTCTTCTGAAATCTGATACTTTCATACAAATGTATGTATGTAAATATAATGTGATCTATTTATATATATTTATATAAAATACATACTTTAAAAATAACGCTTGATCGAGATTGCATGGAATTTTCTTAGAATGCTCTATAGCTCCATTTATTCCAAAAAAATCATCACATATTTCGTAACATGTGTAGTTATTAGAGGGATGTGTTTAGTCAAAAACACAAGATCGAGTCTCATCGATATCGACATAAGCTGACGAAAATAATAGAAGAAGGAAAGGAGTATTAAATGTAGTATGAGCTTGAAAACTTAATACTTATGCTTTGGTTTAAGTAAAGGGAAGATCTTGCGGAGTCTACATGACGTCATTATTCAAGCAAAGCGTCAGAGAGAGAAATAGAGCCATTTGTACGATATTATTCGGAGAAGTCTAGGACAAACGCGTCTATATATTATCATTATTATTATTATTATTATTATGTAGGACAAGATCATTATCTCATGAATTACAGCAGCACTTTTGCGTAAATGTATATACACTATGTTCGACATATGCTGGTATGTATTAGAATTTCACCCTGCCAAAAATCATTTTGACAGACTTTCGGAAGCTAGGAAAAACAACCAATATTTGTTAATTTTTTTTACAGATATCTTTGACTTTTGAGTGTGAGAATATGCAACTGTTACCTTAAAAACAATTCAGAAGAAAATTATTTAAATGTTCTGTTGTGACTTAATAAGGTTGGGATATTGAAATATACAGATAAAAATAAGAGACACATATTTGTTTATAAGTGCTTAATTGCATTATTAAGAGAATCCTAAAATCATCTGTTTTGCCGATTATTTTTCAACTAAGTATTTTTTTTCACAAAAAAGTATAAACGGTAATAATCCAACCAAGTCGACTTTATGCTAAAAACGATAAAAGTTGGTAAAAGATTTGTTATTGACTTTTGGTGTCGACTTGTAAATATATATTTGTTTTATATACAAGATTTATACTTTATACATATAAACAATCTTAATTTGGATTAAGAATTACATGAATAAACACAATATTAAGTGTGTGTTCTGAAAATTAAACTTACAGGAAGGCAGCGTACTTGAGGTCATAAAATTGAAAAACTTTATGTGATATAGTACTCTATCTACCAGGAGAGTATTTGAGCAAAAGAGTAGGATTCAACGCTTAGCCATTTCCGAGAAAAATCAATTTGAAAAATATGGTTTTTCTTATATACCGATTCCCTTATATCGATCAGCGAGAAGTAGCTCGGGCGTTAATGTGTTCTACAATGAAGTCCAGTTAGATCAGATGATCAGGCTGGCTAAAACACTATTCCTTTACGTTAAAAAACGAAGCAATGTTTATTTTTTTTTGCGATTTTCTTCAAAACAAAGCAAAAATGAGTATATTTCTACAAGACTTTTTTTTCATGGTTTATCGATTCCTTACACACTTTTAAAGTTTTGACATTTACATTTTGGACACCCTGTAATGCGTGCGATATTAATGTAGTATATAGTGACGTGTCAATGATACGTAAATCATTATGTGTGTAACTCCTACTGATTTGATAAAACAGACGATTTTAGGATTCTCTTAAGGGAATGAAATTCTCTCTTGAAAAAAAATCGATTTGTTTCTTTTTTTTTCTTAATGAATACCGTCTAAAGTATAAACAACATTTTTTATACAAAAATTAGATTTTGAAAATATTTTATAATAACAAATTTTTTAATTTTTCATTTTCTATAAATAAAGAAAATCCATTAAAATTTTATATGAAAATTAATTTACATAAATATTTTTATCAATATTAATATATATATTATTCAAAATTTATATATATAAATAAGATAATATAGGTATATATATATATATTTTATATA
>NW_017276291.1:12016-52598 GCF_001594065.2 Cyphomyrmex costatus
TTATTTATAATTATTATAAGTAATTTAATTAAAACATTTTTTATATCTTTTGTGGTTTAGATATTCACTTAAAAAGAAGGAAAGTGATTTTTTTTTCAAGACAGAGTTTTATTTTCTTAACGTCCGATTGAGCAAGTTATAAACAAATACGTGTCTCTTATTTTTATCTATATTTTAACATATTCGAAGCTTATTACAACTGGAAAAAGATATTTATTTATGTTTTCTTGTCAGTAACATATTTGAAAAATCTGAGATATTGGAGTATCTTTACATCTTTTCTCGGACATATTACCTTTATATTATGCAATCATTACTTTGAACATATTTTAAGGGAACACTTCAGCATTTTCTATTAGCATTTACGCTTATTACTACAAAGAATACGAGCCTGGAGATTTTAACTGCGTGAACGTGAACTTTTCGTTAAGATGGAAACTGAAGTCCCATCGATATCGCGCACGCAATAGAAATAATATAATAATAAAAAAATGATTAAAAGCATTGAGATAGTTGAACCGTTTTTGTACAATAAATGTGATTAAACGCAATCTGATCATCTATATAACAAATAGTTTCGTTAGGAATCATTGAATAGAGAATCATCCAATGCCCAAAACATACTTATCAAATATTAAAAATAGATAACAAGAGCCAAGAATGATTGAATAGAGTGGATAGTATACAATTAGCGAAAGAAAAGGCATTGTTTTGTATACATTAATCGATACATACAGAATTATTGTATATAGCGCTAATTATACGAAAAAAAAGATAAATAAATCATTCCAGTTAGAGGACATAAATAATTCACTCCGGAATATGATGGAACGATACGAGGGCACGTAAAGTGTTTTTTCACCGATATGTGTAGCTAACATTTAATTAAAGGGAAAGAACACTGTTGGCGCTACGCTTATTCGTACATCGAAAAAATATTAGAGATGCACATTTAAAAGTGCTCTTCTAAACTTATTTTGCACTTGTACTAAAGTTTCAAGAAATTCATGTCGCACTACTGTTCTTTGTCTACGAACGACAAATAACAAGACTGACAAGAAGGATATGCTCGCGATTTTTGGATCCGTGCGAGATACAAATACTTTCTTCTTTACACCAATATGCCGAAAAAGATTAATATGACACGTCAAATTTCCAAGCTCTCGCGTGTCCAACAATTTCTTATGTTCATCTGTGATTATCCTGACTGATCTGATCAGCACGTATTTGATCCATCGATTTGCTTTGATTGCTCAAGTCTGATAAAGATTCGCTGTCGCTGTTCGGATTTACGCGAACTGGTGATGGACTATCCACAGGCCGAAAAGAGAAACTAGGTGAATCCGCGCTCGATAACGACTCGGGTGTGCCCACGGAACTGATAGTTCCAGGGAGGGGACTGGACAGAGCATCCAATCTGTGAAGACAATATTGAATTAAAGAAACTATATTATAGGAGCACACATATATTGGCTTTACTTTTTATTGTTGCAGTGAAATAAGTGTAAATTTGTTTTACTTCAACTTATTGCATCGTATATATTATTTCGGAGAATGCAGGAACAAAAAACAGATTTTTGGTCATTTTTTTTATATTAAAAAAAATACTTGGATAATTTGATCATATTTAAGTCTAATATATGTATACAGAAAATTGTAAAAATATACGCAACCTGGATGCAACTGACGTCAATAAACCAGAAATACGTTTTGCAGGTGGTTGTAAACTGTGATCCATTCCAGCTTCGTCTAATTCGAATTTTCTTTTGACTGGTCCTAAACAGCTTGGCCTTATCGCGATAGGACTTAAACTGCGCCTGTGTTTCATAAAATATTAGCAAAAAATAATAAATTAATTTATTAATTATTAACTAGGAATAAAATAACATAAATTGCAATAACTATTTTTCCTTTTTAAGTATAATCGTACATAAATTTTCTGCAACAACTTCTCAAACGAGATAAATTTATGTTCTAAACAAGATTTACCTCGTAGCAAATGCCTTTCTCGTAGGACTAGGAGACAAATTATTCTTCCAGATGTGAATTCCAGGAGAGTAACACTGTCTTTGATTAAATCCAGATCTTGTGGGGGAAGGTGAAGAACACAATGGTGAGCCGGTGATAGACAGATTTAAACTTAAAGGATCCAATGGCCTCTTTGATCGTTCTACTTTGTTAAGCTGCTGCGTGGGAGACTCTGAATCCTTGAATGATAATCCTTCCGCCTCCAAAGTGAGATCCTCCCATGATTGCGATATCTGCATGGCACTATGAATTTCCTTCTCGTGTGCTGCCTCTCGGCCAGCGACATCCACGCATTCTTCTTGTCTTAACTGACTCACACGTGGTGTCAATCTAGGAGCATTACCAGGGCTCTAAAAGTAAAAAAAGTAAATAAATTAAACAAATGAAAAGAAGCCGACATTGGTCGTTCTTGCGTAATAAATTATATTTAAAAAACGATCTTATAAGATATTTCGATTCCTCCCTAATTTGGATTCTCTTTGATACAGAAATATAATAAACGTTATAAAATTAAGAATATTAAGTGCTTTTTCACTGACAAGTGTTGTTAAGCTATTGCCTATATATAAAAAGTCATCAAATATACCATGTCTTTAATATTTGACGGAATACTTAAACGGTAAGTTGAATATTAAACTAAAATATTAGAAACAGTAAATTATTGTAGTCAAAATATAAGATTAATCTTAACTTATATATTAATAAAGCAATAGCAAGATAATAATGCGAACATATTTTGATTTGTGCGCATTATTGTCTTGCCATTGTTTTGTGAATATTTAAATCAGGATTTAATCTTCTATTTGGACTACAATAATTTATTGTTTCTAATATTTTAGTTTAATATTCAATTTACTGTTTAAGTATTCTGCTAAATACTAAAGACGTTGTACATTTGATAACTTTTGATATATGGACAACAGCTTAAAAATGCCTATCAGCATAAAATCAATGTAAAAGCGCTTTATACTCTAATTTTGTAACGTTTATTATATTTCTGTACCAAAGAGAACCCAAATTAGGAGTCAAAACGTCTTGTAATTTTGATATTTAAATATAATTTATTACACGAGAACAACCAGTTTCGGCTCACTTGCCAACACTGATTTTCATTTGGTTAATTTCATTTATTTCATTGGAGCTCTTATACAGTTTTTGATTAAAAAAAAAGTCGAATAAAAATAAAAGACAGTGGAAGTTTTCCAATAAGCGACACTGTGTAACATATAATAGTTATCAAGATTGACATACAACAAGAATGTAATTATTCACTGTATTACACAGTGTCTCTTGTTGGAAAGCTTCCAGTATTAGTCAAATAAGCTGATCAAAGAGTATAACATTACAAAATAAAATGTTACATTTCTTCTAACTTACTGTAAATTTAATTTTTTATTTATTTATAAAAAAAATAAAATGTTACATTTTAAATTTTGCTACTAGAGTAATAGAGAAACTTAGATGATATTTAATCAATACTGAGCTGAGTAATACAAAGTAAGAGAGTAAATAAATAACATGATCTTACACTGGTACTAAAACGTCGTAGACGAGTTGAATTTGCAAATATATTATAGGTTGACACAGCATCCCTGCAAGTGACAAAATAAGAAATATTTAAAAACAATTAAGCATAGTTGCAAATATTATTAGAAAATGTTTTTAAAAATGTTTAATAAACTTATTAACAAAAGTTCTCTCAATGACTTTAAAAGAATTCAGAATTCAAATTTACTTCATTACTTTACAAATATTACATAAACCATACATATGCAATGTAAATTAAAAATTAATTAAAATTAGCAATAATATGTTAAACTGACCACTATACGAAGAACACAAATAAGTAAAAAAGCGCCAAACAAAGATCGAGGTTGAATCTTGATGTTTAATATTAGGAGTATAAATAAGTTTCTGTCGTTTGACAAAAGATGGCGCCACCAGTATGTTATGGTTAAAATTGTCTGCTGTAAAACGTCATATCGTAAGGTTGGACATCTGGCAACAACATAACTTTGAAATATTAGCACTTTTGTATCAGCATCATATATCTTTTTTCGTGTGAAGATGTCGAGTTTTGAGCCGAATAAGCATCATTTGCGGGAGCTTCTTTAATTTGAAGAAATCTGCAGCTGAGGCGCATCGATTGCTTGTAGAAGCATATGGTAAGGCTGCCTTAAGTGAGAGAAGTTGCCGTGAATGGTTTCAAAAGTTTAAGAACGGTGAATTTGACGTCGAAGACAAAGAACGTAGCAGAAGGCCGAAAGTGTACGAAGACGCGGAATTGGAAGCATTATTGGATGAAGATTCATGCCAAACGCAAGAAGCACTTGCACTTACATTAGGAGTGACTCAACCAGCAATTTCACATCGCTTAAAATCATTGGGAATGATTCAAAAGCAAGGAAATTGAGTTCCATATGAACTGAAGCCGAGAAACATTGAACGATTTTTCACATGTGAAATGCTGCTTGCCAGGCATAAACGAAAGGGTTTTTTGCATCGTATAGTCGCTAGTGATGAAGAATGGATCCACTACGATAACCCAAAGAAAAAGAAATCATGGGGACCACCTGGCCATGCTTCAACATCGACAGCCAAGCCGAACATTCATGGAAAAAAGCTCATGTTGTGTATTTGGTGGTATCAGCTTGGTGTCATATATTATGAGTTGCTCAAACCGAACGAAACTATTACTGAGGCTATCTACCGAACACAATTGATGAGATTGAGTCGAGTACTCAAGGAAAAACGCGTCCACTACTACTCCAGACTAAATATAGGTCTTTACTCCAGACACGATAAAATTATTCTTCTGCATGATAATACTCGTCCACATGTTGTGGCGCCGGTCAAAACCTACTTGGAAACACTCAATTGGGAATTTTTACCCCACCCGTCGTATTCGCCAGACATTGCTCCTTCTGATTACTACTTGTTTCGATCGATGGCGCATGACCTGTCTGAGCAACACTTCACATCATATGAAGATACCAAAAATTGGGTCGATTCGTGGATAGCTTCAAAAGATGACCAGTTTTTTCGACGTGGAATCCACCGAATCCACCAATTACCAGAAAGATGGGAAAAAGTAGTGGCTAGCGATGGACAATACTTCGAATAAAACATTAGGTACTGTTCTTTCACAATAAATGTCCAATTTTTGATTTAAAAAATGGTGGAAACTTATTTATACTCCTAATAACACTTTTTTTACATAATTTAAAAAAAATATATCTTTAATTACATAAACGGTGTGCCGATTACTGTTGGATTTGGAACGCAATCATAAAATGGAGCTAATAATATCACAAATTAAATTCGTCAATTTAATAATAATAATGCTAATAAACATCTTAAAACACTTATTAGGAAAAAGAATTTATTAGGAAAAATATTACTTCTCTCTCAGTCAGGTTTCGAATCTCTATCTATAAGTGTTTTCTAGCAAGTACGCAGTGCAACACAGTGGATCATTATTACATCCTTGTTTGCCAACGTTGAACAAGGATGAAATAATTCACTGTGTTATACATTATCGTTCTTGTTGGAAATCATCCTATAACAGGCGAGCACCTTTTCCAATTGAGTCAGTGAAATATTTATTTCAGACTTTATTTAAAGAACAAAAACTGCAAATAGGTTCGATTTAGACCACTCTCCCCTATTAATAAAATTCCTTATGTATTTATTATACGCATATACTTTTATATACATACGCATTAAAATTATATATAAGTTATGTAATAAATTACATTTATGCGAAATAGACATTGTGTGGCTCGTAAGAGTTTAATGCACTGTAATTTCTCACAACTATAATCATATATCTAAACCATGAAGTAAGAGTAAGGAGACTTAACTGTGTAGACTGAAGGTGGTCACGAAAAATGTTCCGTGTACTGCCATGTCCGCCGAACGGAATAACTTGCAACATTTCATCGCCATGTTGAATATTTATATGTGTGCAGTATACTTGCGACTGTGTACACGTATGTGTACACATATACATAATATATATCGGATCGGGATGACAGATATGTTAACCTGTAAAGTCTCGAACTTTAACGCTTAATAACTCGGTTCACAAGGCCGATCCCCGCATTTTTCTTATAGATTCTTTCGTTCTGAGTGAAAACGCGACGAATGAGTATAATTTTATACGTTTAAGACACGTATTTGTCTTCTAAAAGGTAAAGTATAGCTTGCTCTCCTAAAATCTTAATAAAATTATACTCATTCGTCGCGTTTTCACTCAGAACGAAAGAATCTATAAGAAAAATGCGGGGATCGGCCTTGTGAACCGAGTTATTAAGCGTTAAAGTTCGAGACTTTACAGGTTAACATATCTGTCATCCCGATTCGATATATATTATGTATATGTGTACACATACGTGTACACAGTCGCAAGTATACTGCACACATATAAATATTCAACATGGCGATGAAATGTTGCAAGTTATTCCGTTCGGCGGACATGGCAGTACACGGAACATTTTTCGTGACCACCTTCAGTCTACACAGTTAAGTCTCCTTACTCTTACTTCATGAAACACCCGCGGTAACACGGATATTTGTCTTTATGTGCGCGGATACTTGGACCATAGTTGTGGGACTTGTAGCATCGGAGATGTATATCAATTGTCCATATCGATAATTGGCTAATTTAAAATAATATGATCTCAGACTGCATTGACATGCAGCGTAACTTGCGTTAGTCAATCACATCATCTCAACCAGAATAACGCATAGTAGCTGTTACTACTAGATTGTTACTGTCTGAACTAGTGCAGGAATAAAAAATAGACCTAATTTGATATGGATTTGCATATTTTTGTTTACATAAATTACGTGCATGTAAAAGCAGCCTTATCGGTAAAGCAGTTCAAAATTACTAGGAACCGACTGATGTGAGTAATGTGTGCAAGTGCGCTCCTGTGACATAGGACCACAGTTTAACCATATACAGTTACGACAGTTATGGAAATTTTTTGTGGACGAGTTTCATGGGTTGCACTGAATAGTGCAAGTTCAAAAGAACACGCCAAGATTTTCAGTGCAAAAGCTGAAGTGCTATTTCTAGTTGTAAGTGTAAGGACTTGACTAGGACTACAGTATAAAAATGTGACTAGACAAAGTATGAAAATGTGACCGCAGTGCATGCTCGCATCGCAGTGTTACGTGATAGATTTCCTAACCTAAATAGTCATGAACTTTAACGATTGGGGAGTCGTGTGGCTCCATGCGATAAACGGTTGACTCATGATCTGTGGATCCGGGTTCGAATCCGTCTACTCCCCATATACGTGATTTTTTCACGGTTAATGTGTAAGAGTATATAAGAAATAGAGATAGTTGATAAAAAGAATAAGAGTTATTAAAGTGAAATAGTGAATTGATAAGAGTAAAAAGAAATGAGTGTAAATAGATATGAATGTATATAGTATATTAGGAATTTAAGAATAATAGGATTTGATTACGAGTTGATTACTCGAACTGGATTTTCGTTGCGTCATATTGCCTAAGGATTAAGGGCTGAAGACGTGACTGCCGTTCGGATTCGGCGTTAAACTGTAGGTCCAACTAAAAAAAAAACTTTAACGATTAATATCTTGGTTCGCGGGGCAGAGCGACGCTTTTTCGCGCAGATTTGCTTGTCCCCATGATATCATGCTTGGCTGCGTTCAGAACATAGATATTTATATAACACTAGATCGCTAACTGGGCTCTAGTACATGATTCCGAAAAGTATGTACTAAACAATGTTTTGGAATCAATTTTTATGCACGGTACATAGGGGAGTTAGCGATCTAGTGTTATATAAATATCTATGGTTCAGAATCATCATCTGAGTGCACCCCTTGTCCCTAATATATACCCTTATACTGAGAGGTGTCGTGTTATCCTTGTTTATCGTTCGTGAACAACAAGGATAAAACAACATCTGGGTGCATCCGGACGACGATTCTGAACGCACCTCTTGTCCCTAATATATATCCTTATATTGTGACAAAATGATGCACTGATATCAACTGATATCCTATAGGTGTACAACTTTGCTTCCGCCATTTTCCTATAGATGGCTTTAGCGGTAAGTGGTGGTCGAAATAAATAGATCATAAGACGTCATACAATAAACTTGGGCATCTGTCAACATAATCCCATAGAAACATTAGTCGATTTGTGTCTGCATCATAAAGTTATTCTCGATTGAAAATGACAGTTTACGAGCCGAATTCTCGTCATTTGCGGGAGGTTTTAATTTTCTGTTTCAATATGAAGAAATCTGCGGCTGAGGCTCATCAAATGTTCTCAAATACTTATGGTGAGGCTGCTATTAGTGAAAGAACGTGTCGTGAGTGGTTTCAACGCTCCAAGAACGATGATTTTGACGTCGAAGACTGGCGATGGAAGAGAAGTTTTCGAAGATGCAGAATTGGAGGCATTACTTAATCAAGACTCGTGTCAAAATCAAGAAGAATTGGCACGATCATTGGGAGTGACTCAACAAGCCATTTCAAAATGCCTCAAAGCGATGGGAATGATTCAGAAGCAAGGAAATTGGGTGTCGTACGAGTTGAAGCTGAGAGTGTTGAACGGCGTTTGTTTGCTTGTGAACAGCTGCTTGAAAGGCAAAGACGGAAGGGATCTCTGCATTATGACTGAGGACGAAAAATGGGTTCATTACGATAACCCCAAGCGTAGAAAATCATGGGGAGTTCCTGGCTATGCTTCCACATCGACGGCCAAACCGAATATTCACGGCTCCAAGGTCATGCTCTGTATTTGGTGGGACCAGCTCGGCGTAGTGTATTATGAGCTGTTAAAACCGACTGAAACAATCACAGGCGATCGGTATCGAACGCAATTCATGCGTTTGAGCCGAGCATTGAAAGACAAACGACCGCAATACAACGAGAGACACGATAAAGTGATTTTGCAGCATGATAATGCTTGACCCCGTGTTGCGAAAGTGGTCAAGACATACTTGGAAACGTTGAAATGGGAAGTCCTATCCCATCCGCCGTATTCTCCAGACGTTGCTTCCTCCGACTATCACTTGTTTCGATCAATGGCACACGGCCTGGCTGACCAGCACTTCCGGTCTTATGAAGAAGTAAAAAATTTGATCGATTCGTGGATCGCCTCAAAAGATGACCAGTTTTTTCGACGCGGGGTTCGTACGCTGCCTGAAAGATGGAAGAAAGTAGTGGCCATACTTGGGCAATACTTTGAATCATAAATGTATATAACCAGCTTTTTACAATAAAGCCTCAAATTTCGGAAAAAAACGGCGGAAGGAAAGTTATACACCAATATATCTAGTGCACTGAACTGACACCGTCAAAATATTTCGTACCACTTAGTGCGCACTACGCGAGTATCGTGCGGTCAGATGAACACGTGACACTAGTCAAGTGCGCATTGGCACTGTCAATCGAAGATGCTATAAGATAATCTGAATGCAGTGGTACAGTACGCACAAGCTGAATGTACGGCACTGAAAAGGTTCGTACTCAGTGCGCACTAGTGCAGTCTGCCGAATTCGCTATTAGAAAATATTAAGCCCGTGTCACACTACGGATTGTGGACGCGGATCGGATTGAGATTGCGAATCGCGCATCGGAATTCACAGCCAATCAAGACAAAGCAGCTTTATCTTGATAATAATGTTGTATCAAAGTACAATTTATAAAATGGTCCGTTGTTAGACAATGTTATGAAAGTCAAATTTTAGTTGTTACTCTTAAAAGTTTAAAAATGATATATATGATATTATTATTTATTATATTATAAAAAAAACTAAAAAAATATTATTTATTTATTATTTTCCAAAATTTATCCTTTTTAGAGATTATCATATCAGATATTTTATTTTCTATCACACGTCTTTATAATGAGTTACTAAATCTATTAAAATAATTCTCAGCCTCTGAAAAATTTACGTTTACGTTGTTTATTACTTATGTCTTCTACGTTATTTTTAATTTAAAAAAATAATTGTTATTGAAAATAATTAAAATATTAACGATAATTTAAGTTTTTAATGTGGTTTAGTATTATAATAAACAAAGGAATTAAAAATGAGCATATACCACGACGATGGATAGATTTAGCGAAATTTGCGTTTCAAGACCGACGATAGTTCAGCGCGTAAGTTAAAAAGGGGGATGGAAGTAATACATACATTACTATGGATAAAATATTGCGAAGAATATTACTACGTCGACCCGCCATCAAAGGTCTATAGATATTCGCAAATTCTCGCAAGTATTTTAATTCGCGTATATCGCTTTATATAGAATCTCGATTGAATAACTCTTGCAGGCGTATAAGGTAGACTTCCACTACAATGTCTTACTGATGAGTCCAGTAGTAGAAGCTGGGACGAAACGCCATATTTAAGTAATATTTTTCGCAATATATTAAATTAATTTTCCTTCGTTTACTGATGATGGTCATATTAAAGGCCGAATCGTTTACTAATAATAATAAAAATTTCGTTTTAATATTCTACGAAATACATTATATTTTCGCTAAATCTATCCAGCGTCTTCTCGTGGTATATGCTCATTTTCAATTCCTTTGTTAATTAAAATATTATTTTTAAGTATTCACATAACACGATGCTGCATGTTACCATATTGTTAGAACCAATATTGGACCAATCAACGACTGAGATTTAATAATTTCTTTAAGTTACACATAGGTTATAAGTTTAATTAAACATGCAACGTAACGTTGGTAGAAACCAATCAGCCTCAAATCTAGGTTTAATTTTAACGAGAGTTTTGCTAAATCGGAGATTAACCCCCGTATTCATAGTCAGACCTTATACTTAAGGCTTCCTTAAATTTATCTTTAGTTACTCAGTAGCCAATAAAATAATTCGTAGATCATCTGAAGATAAATTTAAGGAAGCTTAAGTATAAGGTCTGACTATGAATACGGAGGTAAGACAAAAATGGTAGAAACGGGCATTAAAACGAAAAAAAGATGAAGAGTTTGTTGAACTGAGATTAAAATTAAATCACATTTTGATAGAAACGAGCATTTCTGTATTGTCATGGTATGATAATATGGTTAAATAATGTATAATAATTTGTTTTATATATATTTCTACGTATAAAAGAGGATTTCTGTTATATTTATACTTCCTCAAAATAAGATTAAGAACATTGCTTATGTGCACAGTCTCACAGTCATTTTTTTAAATAATTTCCAACTTTTATAAAGTTTAATGAAAGAGCTTCCAATAGAACATTTTGAAAGAAATGCATATTTATATGTACAAATATAATAGAAATATTAAGTGCTTTTCGGCAATATACACAGGTTACATTGTGTAACACAGTGTATGATTCCATGCTTTTCAACTAAGCCACACGTCGATACACAAACGTACACAGTTAAAATATTTTGTGTTGTTACTTTATATCACTTTACAAATACCAAATTTTTACATTTCATTACCATTTATTTTTCTAGAAGTATTACTCCGATAAGAAGTTTTAAAATTATATTCCGATATAGTCAGACATAGGTGTATAAAATTTTTTTTTTTTATTTTACTCTAGTAAAATAGAAAGAGTAACATTTCGGCTATACTTAATGTACGATAGTACGTATCAAACAATGTACTGTTACTGTAAAGCATATATTTATGTGTATTAATACAACATGCGGCAGTTTCACTATATACCAAAGAAAATATATTGAACAAAAAAAAATTTGATTGTTCAACATCTGCATTCAATAGCTAGGCAACACCTATGTTAATCCATGCAACGCTGTTGATTTTACAAGATCACTAATAGCTGGAGCGGGTAATACTTCAATTATCTGCTCCTATAGAAACTGCAAGTAACTACTTGGTAATAAAAATCATTGTTAACAGCGTTTAGTTGCAATCTTATAGCGTGTTTGACCTGACTGGATTTGCATCAACCTGGGTTGGATTTAATGCTCCATTATTGGTTAATGTTACACATTCTATCAATAAGAGGACACAAAATGTCATTAAGGAATTGTTCCATCTTTTGGTAAAATTTACCCGTTAGGTAAGTAGCAAGATTACCCAATCACGTGCGCGAATTGCCAGGTTTAACAGGTAAATCTCACCGAAAGATGGAACAATCGGCCACAAACCAGGCCAGGTTGATGCAAACTCAGTCGTGATGAACACGCTATAAGACTGCAACTACAGCAGATTTTTCGCTAGGTCCTGCTACAGACCACGATTGCATTTCACATTTTATCCTGGGCCTGGAGTAACTCAGGATACAAGCGGGTCACATTCCGCAATATATATATATATATATATATTGTGCATAAAGGGGAAGGAAGTAGTCATTAACGTACCTTGACGACGATGTTGACGGTGTAGTAACGGACATGGTCGCGCTGATCTCATTAATCATCGGCGCGCTGCTGGATCGCTTCAGACTAACGATCGGACAGTCAACGTCCATGATTGTCGGGGTGACACGCGGCGGCAGTCCCAGGTGTCTCAAAACGTAATCGCGCGACGTCCGCGCGGAGATAGCACATAGGAGAACCTGTGGGCGTCCGAGATTATCCGAGAATACCGTCTCCGTCGCCGTCGCCGTCGCCCACCGTCCCCGACGTTTTCAGATCCGTCACGCAGGCTTCCGCGAGGTCCTCCGCACGAATCTCACGATCCCGGGTACACACGTCGTCTTCGCCGGCTGTCGCGACCGACGCGAACATCAGGGATGTCCACCCCACCAACGAGGAAGCCACGCGAGTTTATAGGTGATCAACGAATCCTTCTCGAGATAATTAACGCACCCACATTTCCCTGGGGATGAGCGAATACTCAGGACGACGAGCACGGTGATGGAACGGAAAAAAAAAAAAAGGGGGAGTTTCTGGTACAAAGCGCAAGTTATCCAAACGAATCGAACGAACTTCGTGACCTTAATGCTGTTGTGCAGCTAGTGCCAGCTAGTGCTACTGCTGCTGCCGTCAATATCACAAGTTCATAAGCTGGGGTACTGTTGTGCTTGTGCAGTGTACGTGCGCGACATGCGACGACACGACGTTATCGATCACTTCCACTTTAGTATCGTGCACACGAATGCGATAAGGTTCGCGATCCGCAGGCCTTAAGTCCTGTGTCCACGAATTCGAGCCGAGAATTCTAATAACCAATCAACTTGCTGTTTTTGCATAAAAACTACAATTTAATTGTTAATTAGCTATATACACATTCCTGGACGCAAGAACTCGGATCTATGACTTGTCAAGCTCTCTATATAGTACCCGTGAACTGCCGTGAACAACTGTTCAGTTATAGCAAAGTGAATTTTTTTTTTATTCAATGTACCCATGCGCATTCACAGAAGGCTATGTTCAAATTCCCACCCGAGTGCCACTCAGGTATCCTTCTATCCTTATTGTTTGCCAAATGTTAAACAAGGATGACATGACACCCAGGGAGCACTCGGGTGGGAATCTGAACACGCCGGAACATGAAGAAAGTATATGCTCGTATAATAGAAACCCTCTAATTAGAGTCGCGAAATAACGTTTCCAATTTTAATTTATCGTCGATATTTTTCAGCAAAAGTCGGAAATAGTCATGTTTAAAATTTAAATTCGAAAGCATGGTATTTCAAATAAAAGATACACTTTTTATAGAAAATAAACTTTATGGTCCGTATTCAGAACGCGTTTTTTTGATAAAAGCGCGCTTTTATCTCTGAAATTCTATAATATGCACAACGTAAACTATAGCATGTTAGAGAGGTAACATCGTTGTAAGCGCGTTCTGAATACGGACCATAAAGTTTATTTTCTATAAAAAGTGTATCTCTCTATTTATTAATTTATTTATATTTATTTAATAATACTATACATAGTCACAGTTTGCTATCAAAATAACGTTTTCTTTTGTTCTTATGTTTCTTACACGCTGTCTTATACTTCAAAACAGCAAACCTTGTAAAAATGGTCACGTTCAGCAGACTCAACAGTTTTACAACTATTTTATAATTCTTCGCTTAGGATAGGTAATACTAAAGGCCATCACACGTACAAAAATTTTAGTAGTATCGTAAGGTCTTAAGCAAATCGGCCAATCACAGTTTAGCGTATTAAAATGTGAGATCGTAATCTTAATTGTGATTGGTTGATTTGCTTAAGATCTTACGATTACTACTAAAATTTTCGTACGCGTGATGGCCTTTAAGGCGCAGATACAATAGATTCGTAACCTTAACGTAACCGTGACGTAAGAAATCGACCTCGTATAGTCTACAATGGCTGCCTGTAACCGTAACGTAACGTTAACTTAACGAATCGTAAGGAGTCGTTTGTAATGGGCCTTCTACAATAAGCCATAAGTCATAAATCGGAAGTAAGAAACTAAAAATTGACGACTGTGATTGGTCCATTTCTAGCTTATGACTTATGATTTGTGACTTACGGCTTATTGTAGAAGGCCCATAACGGTTGGAAAACTATTGAGTCTGCAAAACGCAGCCATTGCGCAATTCCGCAGCCTCATGTGGCTCCGCCCTGACTCTTTTGCGCATCCGCGAAAACGGTTTTTCCTGTATTTTTCTATCGAGTTCCGCTCTATCTTCTTCTAAAGCTAATCACCTAATTACTTTCTGTAGTAACCGCTCCTCTAATTTATCTTTTACTCCGAATGACATTTTCCCTCTCCTTAAAAAAACCACCCCCCCAAGCTTTGTCACTTGCTTCTTGCTTTTATCAAATCCAATGAATTAAAAATTTAAACTGGGCTCGTTTTTTGCGTGCCCTTCGTTAATTTTGATATACCGCGGGCTTTATCCCCCTCCACTTACATGGTGGCCATATTGGTTTCGTTCTATCCAATCGTCTTTTTGCAGTGCAACACATGTAGCATAACCATAATATTTTTATTTGTGTATACTTTATTCTATTCTATCTAGGTGGAGTTTCTGAACGTCAATTTTAATTGATGTGCTTTTAAACTGGTCCAGATATAAAATATTGTGTTAAAAATGACGCTTGTCCTACGGCAACTATATCAATTCTATACGAAACAAAGAATGTGTACACCAATAAGCCATCTGATTAAGCTATCTAATCACAAAATTCATACATCTAAAGGTTGGTTGTATTATACTGTTAGAATAAACAATTATTTACTGCTGTTGTTATTTAGAAGTCAAATCTGTTGGAAAAAATAATTATACAAGTCAGCTTTTGCAACTCAAAAATCAATAAAATTAGGCTTATTCAATGCGTTTTTATATGAAACAAAAGAATCTGTTTAAAAAAAACGGGGCATTGTTTTGCTCTATGAACCGAGATATTGAGCTGATTCTACAATGAGTCGGTAGTCGAAAATTTTATTTAACCAGTTAGTTGTAACCTAAATAGGTAACTATGATTTTTGATGCATTTACAAGTTAATTATACAGAAAATCGTTTAGCTCGACTAATGGGAAGGAATAAAGTCGAATTTGATCAGTCTTAAGAAAATCAGTGTGTGCTGGCTGATTCTTCTTCTTTTTCTAAATTTAATTGGCCTTCATTAATGAGATAAGCATGGCCAGAGTGTTAGTTGATTCATTGTTAAGACTTAGGACTACCATCTATGAACTCGTAGAATCAGCAAATAATCTTCAGCTTAATAATCAAATAACTGAGACCTCTAACAAAAAAGTTTCAGAGCCTTAAAGTACCTCTGTGAAGTTGGCACCTCATTTTTCAAAAAATAAAATTTGTCACAGTTTCGAATACACCCTGTTGAATTCTAGAGTTTCTGCCCAAAATAAAGAATAGTTCTGGCAAATTAACACAAAAAATCGAATATTAAAAATTTGGGGTGCCAACTTCATAAAACACAACAAAAAATCGCGATATCTTCTAAACTACTAGTCCTAGCTTTAAATGGTAATAACTTTTGATAGAATTCTTGGGGTGCTATTCAGAATTGTCAACAGAACTGCTGTAACGTTCAAAAATTTTTTGCCTTTATATGTGAAAGAATCAGATATTAAAGAAACAGCCATATCTTTTAAACCCTTAGTTCTAGCACTTTGAGCATTAAGGACTTTCGTTAGAACTCGTGAGATGTTACCCATAATTGCCGACAGAATTGTCGTAACTTTAAAAAAATGTTTACCCCTCAAGTGTTAGAAATTTTATAACCCTATATGAGCGTTCAATGGAACGCATTTCATATTTGTTGTAAATCTACTATCACTGATATTTTTCTTATTAGATAGTATATTATATGTACATACAAACTTGTTGACTTGTGCATTAAATGAATCAAATTTAAAAAATCTTGTTTTCCAGTTATATTTCATGGTGAATACGAAATGCAGGATCCTAAAACTGAGGCTGATATGTAGGTAAAATAAATGTATTTTTGTTTTCATGTAAGATTTATAAAATAAATAATTGTTTTTAAACTGTGAAATATTTGTATGAAACGTATCTTTTTAACACGAAAAATAAAATAGGTATAATTTTTGAAGTTATTTGTATGCATTATGCAAGATTTTAAAAGAAATTAAATAAATTTGTTTGAAATTTTTAATAAATATTTTATTTATATTAATGGATATAGCTCTGATCAGCTTGACCTTGACATATCAGCTTGACATATCTTGTTAAAGTTATGATCTTGATCAAACCATTTCCTTATTAAAATAACAATTAAAAATTTGACAGATCTAGTGCTTTTGACAAAGTTTATAATTTAAATTGTTATTGTTAAAATTTTGGAGTAAGCACAGTGATCAATCCAATTAGCTATTTCTATTTAAAAGTTTAACAAAAAATAGTTGAATTTAATCAAATACGAGATTACCGATTATTAATTATAAAACGACAATTAATATTAGTAATATGAAACATGTAGACATTAAGTTAAGTTAATGATTCTATAACGTTGATTAGTAAAAATTACTTTATTATGGATGTTTTTCCAGAGTTAACGTCACTTTTATTGACAAAACAGGCAAGAAAGTTAAAGTAAAAGGAAAAGTAGGAGATAATGTGCTCTATTTGGCTCATAGATATGAAATTGATATTGAAGGTGCATGTGAAGCCAGTTTGGCATGTACAACTTGTCATGTATATGTACACCATGATTTTGTGGATAAACTTTCAATTCCAGATGAAAAAGAAGAGGATCTTTTGGATTTAGCGCCTTTCTTGAAGGAAAATTCTAGACTAGGTACATATATATATATATATATATATATCATTTTTTATTACTTATCTTTAAACTAATTGCAAGATAAAAGGGTATTCCAAAGATAAACTTCCGTATCATAAGACAAAATTGGTTATATGAGTAACTTGTGCATTGTAAGATTTCTCTGTAGAATATGTAATATTTTTGTACTCAGAATTGCCTTCATTGCAGTCATTAGGTCCGATTTTTATTCCTGAACTAGACTGCATTCTAGAACTCTCTTTCTCGCTTTCGATAAACGATATGAAACATATACTTATTTTACTATATGTTTCAAAAGTGTACACTAATTCAGCCAAAGAAAACAGACCTATACCTATTTTTCGTTTATCTTTAGAATACTAATTTTTATGCAGCAAGTTTTGTCTTTATAACAGAAAGCTAAATACGCAAAGCGACATCGAAAACTTATCGGATCTATCTTTCCATCCTGTGTCTCTTAATCCCCACTTAAGATTTATATGTTTACCACTTTCAATCACACATTCCAATTAACAATTTATGCTTCGTTTTTCATTGTTATGTAGGTTGCTCCGAAAGTTTCCGCAAAATCGTGTATAAATGTATAATTAATTTATAAAATTGGCTTTATTGTTTCTCAAAGTATTCTTCAATACAATGAATACATTTTTCCATTCGATAAAACCAATCGTCAATGTATTTTGACCATCTTTCTAGAGGCACCTCGTATATCAGATTTTTGAATGCCTGGACCGCCGCATCTATTTAACTTCAAATCACGCAATTTTGTCCTTAATATATGAAAATAGAAAGAAATAACAAGATGTCAGATCAGATCTATCAGGTGGATGAATCAGATAAATGTGGGAATATGATCACTCGACAATAATAAACTGTACTATTATTAAATATACTATTATTAAAACTTTGATAGAATATTAAAAATAACAAGTTTATACATCATAATAAAAACTTCAATTTCATCTCTCTATAAGAATGTCATTTTTAACGAACTTCAACCTCTAATAATCTAGTCATGCATCGAGTGAATCCAGTACCTTCAACATGTTACGACAGAGCCGCTACAGTGACACAACGTCTAATGCCCCATCTTGCAGAAACTTTCAGAGCACGTACCCACTTATTTTAATTAATATTAAATGACAAACTATTTAATATCTCGCTATGTACATGTATCGTAAGATAGACCAGTTCAGAGATTGAGGTAAAAAAGTTTTGATTTTGCATATATTTTAATTATAACAAAATTACTACTTTAATTACTTAATAATTATATCCTTGTTACAGTACTTATATGTAGGAACACACATTGTTTTACATTCCTATAATTAATACTATAGTTTTAGAGCCATACATCTTGTAGAGTTGGACGATTTGACGACCACAGGAAATTAGCATTAATATATATTTAAACATGAAATTTATGTAATGTACAAAAAGAACTATTGTTCACTCGACTTTTTATTATTTATGTAATTTAGTTTTTAATTGCCTGATCAAGATTTATATATATTATTGTAAGATTTATTTATTATTTATTTTAAAATTTTAACATAGATGACGACCAGGTAGAAAAGGTCGAAACACTTGTTTTTATAATATTAATAAATTTTAAATATGAACTTAACAAATTACATTCAGCGCGGCTCTGAGATTTGTAATTTTGAAGAAATGAGTTTTTTTTTTGTTAAATTTTGTTCTATTTTCTTTTATTGATAAATGATAAAATAAATAAATATAGAAAAAAAACTTGTAGACAATATTTTATTAAAAAAATATTCTATATCAGGATGTTCTTTATATATTGTCACAACTTCATCATTTCTAAATTTACGAATCTAAATACTAAATTTACCTAATTTTACAAGCACGAATAAATAAATATGAATAACTTTTGTTTATATATGATTTTTTCTAGGTTGTCAAATAATTTTGAAGAAGGAATTAGATGGCATAGAGCTAGAATTACCTAAGGCAACTAGAAATTTTTATGTGGATGGACATACCCCCACTTCACATTAAAAAATTGCCTTTTTAAAGTGAATTGAATTAAATATGTAAATATTTGTAAGTAATATCATAAAATATATTTTGTAATAAACAGTATTATTTAAATGTGTGTGATCTTTCTCTTGGGCATTGTCAGATTCGATAAAAATAACAAACACCACGTAATTTTCTTGTATAAAGCACAACCAAATATATTTATTATTTCTTTCTTATACCTAATGTTACGTCCTTTAGAGCCACGTAACGCGATATTAATGAGCAATATAATTAAATATCATATTTGTTATTTAATTTATTAACTGTTTACTATACGAATTGACCCAGATTGAGGTTCTACTCAATAGAATTATTATATCCGCGACATAACATACAAAATTTATATTAATAAAATATATAAATAACAAAAATGTTAGTCAGATATATGCACTCCATATTCAAACGTACGTGACCTTTTAGTAATATAAATTAAGAAAATAAAAATTTGCGAAACAAGAAACTAAAAATTTCGTGGTTACAATAATTTTACGAAAGATTTGGCTAAGCTATTTGTTTATATTTCGTCGAGTTATCTCAAATTATAAAAAAAAATTATTTTGTAGATGAAGACATAAAGGATAGGCAAAGATCAAATCTATTTTTTTTAATGGAATATGTTTTTATTTTCCATTATTGACCTTGTATAACCTTGAATGACCTTCAATTATAGGTCACTGTATTCGTCATAAATGCTCTATCAAAATGTAAATAAAAAAACATTTCATTTAAAAAACGCAGATTTGACCTTTGCCTATCCTTTATGTCTCCACCTACAAAACAATCGTTGACATCACATTAGGCTTGTTCTTTTTGCCTGCACTGTCTACACCAGTTCAGACAGTGCAATAAGTTGAAGTGAAACAAACGTATATCTGTTTCACTTCAACTTATCGCACTGTGGGCACAGTGCAGAGAAAAAGAACAGGCCTATTATGTGCTCCTCGAAACCAAACAACTTTTGTTTGATACTTTTCCTTCTATTGTTAAAAACAAGCCAGTTATTCAGATGACCTGTTTTAAATACCTCACTCTGTATAAGCTCACTCACACGCATACAAAATTGTAAACTTTATTAATATCTCATAAACTATAAACTATCATGTTTTAAAATCATTTTTGCTTATTACAGATTAATAGGAGACGCGTATATAATTAATAAAATTTATTAAAATTTTTTTTATGTTATCTAGACCAGGGTTCAGTACGTGATGCAACTTTCGGTCGAAAGTTTCCAGAGATCCGGTTAGCTCCGTATATCTGCGACGTATCCTGCGGTTTAAGGTTCTCAGCATAGGATTGCCGTAACATATTAAGACTTTTAGGATTATTAACAAGATTATTTTTGACTTGCTTACAAACAATTAGATTATAATTATTTAACTTTGCTTATATAGCACGTGGTAGCACGCTATCAAGAGATATAGCGATGTCTATTAATTCAATGTCACACGCCAAAGCGTGTGCGTTACTTACGTCTATAACTTAAGTCTGTCTTAATGTGTCACGGCAATTCTGTGCTCAGATCCTGACTTAGGGTCTGAGCACAAGCACTGCCGTAACATTTTACGACATACTTAAGTTATAGACGTAAATAACGCACAAGCTTTGGCGTATCGGCGTATGACGTGTTTATGTATGTACATTATTGCCATATCTTTCGATAGCGTGCATATACACGTCATACGTTGATACGCCAAAGCTTGTGAGTTATTTACGTCTATAACTTAAGTGTGTCGTAAAATGTTACGGCAGTGCTTGTGCTCAGACCCTTAAGCTCCACGTCACTACCAACACCCTCGTCACCAGATACCAAGCCTACTTATCTCCTGCATTGTTCCACTGAGCTCTGTGCTGCTTACTCTTACATATCAGTCAAATACTTTAATCTCCTCTTCTTATATCAATAAAAATTTTTATTGATATAAAAATGTTTTATGACAGCTGTGACAGATTTCCTAACCTCAATAGTTGTCAAATTTAACGCTTAATATCTCGGTTTGCGGAGCAGGGCAACGCTTATTTCTGCCAGATTCTTTTGTTTTATGGAAAAACACGTTGAATGATTTAATCGATTTTTGAGACGATTACTCTCCACTGCACCTTACCCCCGGATCAAAAATTAAAGATGTTGCAAGAAAATATGGTATCTCGTTAAGTTGTGTCAAAAGCTTTTTTACTAAAGTAAGAAATCTTTTGTTAGAGAGAGTCACATCTTAACAAAGTAAATAGTTATCAAAACATTTCTCTCAGTGAGTGCTACATATGTGCTACTTACAGTCCTGCTTTGGGGCGGAGCTAAGATAACCTTTTTATTGTGTCACATTTGGTCCCGAGCGTGTGATTATAAAGAGGTCCTACTGTATGTAAAACGTTACATAATTTCGTTTAAAAAAGTGGAGGTGATCTTTGTATCTCTTTGGTCTCTCCATCTAGACAAAAAACAACGTGACTAAAACACATTCCCCTCGAAACCGTTTTCATCTGAGACGTTTTTTTCGCATCATCAAGAACAAGTGAGTTACAGCAGGACCTCTTTATAGTCACAAGCTCAAGATCAAATATTAAAATATAAAGGTTATCTTAGCTCCGCCCCAAAGCAGGACCGTAAGTAGCCTTCTTAAACACATATGTAGCACTCACTGAGAGAAATGTTTTGATAACTATTTATTTTGTTGAGATGTGACTAACAAAAGATTTTTTACTTTAATAAAAAAGCTTTTGATACACAACTTGACGAGATACTATATTTTCTTGCCACATCTTTAATTTTTGATCCGGAAGTAATCTCTTTAATTATCTGTTGCTTATTATTATACACTTCCTCTTTTAATTCATGTTTACACTCAAAAATAATTAGGCAACTAACAATTATGCAAAATAATTAATAAGTAAGTGGAAGACTATCCCCAAAGGTTACAATATTGAGCACCAAAAATACGAACCTGAGTGCGTCTCAGTCACAGATGTCTATACTGTGGTCTCAGTAAACAACTACGCATTGTTTACTGCGCAAGCAGTTGTCATAGAAAACGCGTCACGTGGGTTACAAACGTGTGCTTATGACTGTGGACTACTTGGGAGGTTGTGATATTATAAAGAGGTGGACTATAAAGAGGTTCTACTGTATTTATCTACTGTAACTTGTTTTTAAATGCCTCATCCTGTATATACAGGAGACGCGGTAGTATCTGCTGCCATGTTAAAAAAAACTACTACTTAATTTAAATTAAAAGATTAATAAGACACTACAAGTCTCTTATCCCGAGCCACCAAAGTCCATTTTTGGGGGGTTTATAAAATTTCACTCTCTTTCGTTATATATATTTAAAAAAATTTTTTTTTTATATATTTGTGATATATCTGTACTCTAAAAAGTAAGTGATATCCTAAAAAAATCATATAAAAAATAAAAAGGTCAAGCCATGCTAAAAAAAAAATCCTCAAAAATTTAAACTTTTTTATCTAATAATATTATTTAACCATGAAAAGTAACTGATATATTATTAATTGAAGGTGCCAGTTCAAAGTGAACATACATAAAGGCTGCATTCCCATTCATTTGCTAGAATATATAGGATGAAGAGGATCAGAATGTCGTCGGCCGAAGAATATTTTTAAACGTGAAGTTATACAAATGTTTGTTATAACCGTCGTTAGAATATTTGAAAACAACGTTAATACTTATTGATACATTTTGTCAATTGAAATATTTACTTATCAATACAATAATCTTTACTAGCAATAATGTTTTAACCTCGGCTTTAACTGTTCAAACTATTAGGCTAATTCTACAATGTTCTTTTTATTTCCTGTTTGTCTCTGGTCTTTTTGATCAAGAGAGGGCAAGAGACAAACAGTAAGAAACAGGAAACAAAAAACACATTGTAGGATTAGCCTGAACATTTTTAGGTTATTACGCATGTGAAACTGCACGTATGTACGACGTCACTAGCTAGTATCCAGTCTTGAACGATTCTCCAGTACGGTATTCAGGAAATGGCGGCCACTGGATACTGTAGTGAAACAAAATAAATAGGAACGCAGCCAAGGCTATGTTCAGATTCCCACCCGAGTGCCACTCAGGTATCCTTCTATCCTTATTGTTTGCCAAATGTTAAACAAGAATGACATGACACCCAGGGAGCACTCGGATGGGAATCTGAACATACCGCAAAGTGTATGCAATTGTCGGCCGATCATCGTGCGGCATTTGGACTGCGCGCGGGACGGTGAGGTGAGGGGGACAGCGGAAAGCGGAGGTGATTCGAAAATCGGCCAAAAATTGCATACACTTTATGTATATTTACTTTGAATTGGCACCTTTAATTAATAATCAGTTACTTTTCATGGTAATGTATTATTATTAGATAAAAAGGTTTAAATTTTTGAGGATCTTTTTTTGAACATGGCTTGACTTTTTCATTTTTATATGATTTTTTTTAGGTATACATATACACAAATATGAAAAAATTAAAAACTTAAAATAGACATTAAGATGCTCATTTCTTTGTAAAATATAAAAAATAAAAATTTCGTAATTACATTGACAATTATATTAACATAATCTATATGTATATATATATATATATATCGTATATTATCTGTATATATGTATACGCATGCAATATGTCTACACGTATATGTATTTATTTTGCTTCAAAAAGGTTACATTAAATAATATTTATGATATTTTATATTACATTTGCATATTTAATTCTTCAATTTTACCATTAATTTTTTTATTATTTACTAATACGCAACTATTATATAAAAAAAATAATGTAAAATAACAAATCATGTAAAAAAGAAATAATTTTTTGAATAAATAATTTTGAAAAAATATGATAATTAAATTAACGGAATATTAACTAAAATTAACTAAATTAACGAATTGTAATAATTTTGAAAAAAATATGATAACTAAATTAACGGAACAATACAATTACAGTTATAAGAAATTTATAAATCAAAAGGCTTTCACATGTATTTTGTCATTTATTCATATAGCGGCTAATTTTCAGTCTTTAACAATTTAGATATTTTAATATTTTTTTTTTAAATGACAATATTAAGAAACTAATAAATTACTGCAAATTTATTATAAAAATTTTAAAAACAACTAAATTAATTCTACTATAAATAAAATTACTATATTAATTAATATAAATTAGTTAATCTATTTGTAGAATGTTGTTTTTATACATCGAAAAGTACATTGATTTTTTAATGTAATTTAAAAGATATTTTACAATTTCCAATGTCAATCCTTGGTATATATTTTTACAATGTTGTCACATTAATTTTCATAATACAAGCAGGTAATTGAAAGTTGTACATTGACTTAATTAAAAAATATTTTAATAATTTTTAAATAATTGCATGAAATAAACACTATTATCTCAAATATATATAATTTTTCAATTTTCAAAATACTACATTTCTCATATACCACATTCATTATCTCTCCCCTTTAAACACACACACACACGAACGCACGCGCGTGTATATGTGCATATTGTACATTTTTCATTATAACATAATAAACGTAATGTTATTACTTACGATACAAAACAATAATATCGTTAAAATTTATTATTTAAAATAAAATATAATCTTTCTTTTCACTTTTTCTTTTATTAATTTTATATAAAGATATTTTTAAAAAGATATAACTTTAAAACAAGAAAACAGTTTTCTAAATAAAATATATTAAATATTTTTATAATTAATACATCAAGTATAATGTGCACTAATTTTTTGAGATGACAAAATGAAGAATTTTATATCCGTGTTCCAATATACTATTATCAATTTTGGTTCGTATTGTTAATTCAAGAAAACCAAAACAATTGATGTAGTAAACATATTGTTACATGCAAAAATATGATAGTAAATTACAAAGGATTGGTTTATTGATTCGGTAATTTAAATCAGATCTGATAATCACGATATATCTTTACATTTTTCGTATTGATAATCCCATCAAGATATACTCCTGTTACTTTATTTTTCCATTGCATATCGTTAGATATCATAAAGCAAATAGCACTCAAACTGAGAATAAAAAAATTTTTTTCGTGTTGACTCACAAAAGCTACACTCTCACAACGTGCACCACATATCACAAATAGTTGGTCTGAGTTCATTTGCTGTGATTTCCACGAATCAATTATTCAAACTGTAAATACTAGTTGATTTCATCCAAATTGTCCAATGTACATGTGAGATTAAATAATGCACCTTGCTCTAATAAAATATATAAAATGCATGGAATATATTGGGATTATGACATCTTGTACTAAATTGGGTCTTATCTGACTGATCAATTTTTTTTTTAGAGATGATTCTGATGAATAAGTGCATGCACTGGAAACAATTTACCCCTTTGATACCTCTGACAGTGATCCATACTCAAATCATGACATTCATATATATTGGCAACTGCACTATATAATGCAGAAAAGTTGTTTAAATCAATCGAGTGTGGAGCAGAGACATCAAAGGGTTCTTCCAGTTATTCCATAGGATGGTGACGCCCGCCGCACATTCCGCAGGACACTCCGCACCAATGTACAGCTTTAAGTGGAGGATATATCCACAAGCAAGGAACGATCAGTGATAGCAAGGCCAAACCAAGCCATCTGCGTCCGCATCCTTCTTCTGTACTACAACTGTTAATATTTTGTAACTTACTCGGATGTCATATAATATTAATCGATTAAATCTTTGAGAGATTGCATATATCACAAATATTTAATAATAAATACTTTCTAATGTATAGTTTAAAATATAGTATATATTCAAACAGCTTTAAAAGAAAAGACTGATATTATTTTACAACAAAGGACATAGTAGAATAATACGCATGTGAAATCTGCCTCCGTACCAATCGAATTTTTTAAGAGTTATGGAGCGGGAAAGCAAAATAAAAAAAAGATTTTTCTCGAAAACGACTGGACTGAACTTAATGAAAAAAAAAAAAAATATATATATATATTGTTTAGGGATAAGTTTAAGAAAATATTTTGCAATTTTGTAACTGAAAAAAGCCAGCTTCAAAATTTTGTATTTTTTTGATGTATTTTGTATTTTTAAGATATTATTTTTACATTTTTCGAAAATAGCTCTAGGTTATCCACTTTAACGTATTTATATTTTTCCAAATCTAATAGGAGTGTGAAACATGGTAAAAAAACGACAATTATTCATACAACGTTGCATCGGCTGAATAACCGCGGTACACGGCACGGGCGATCGTTACTCGTTAGCATGAAACTTACATAGCTACTAGCTTTGATACAGTGTTGTAAAAGTTAGTTACCAAGAAAATTGAAATAGAAATAACTATTTTATTATTGTCTATACATTAATTCAATGAAATTATGATTATAATTAATTTATAAAACTTATAGTTCCCGGAATTTATTATGAGGAGGTTGCAGTACGTTTTCAAACTTCACATTTTCGGTGATTTTTTAAGGGTCCTCTCGTCTCTCTCATTAAGTGGAGAGAATTTTCTTAATCATCTTTACAATCACATTCAATAATTAAGACGAAATTATCTTTTTAAAATATTATCTATTCTGCCAGTTTAAGAATTATTGATAGATACATTGCATAAGATAAGTAATATATTATTGCATCAATATATGAACAACAATCATGAATCAACAGTTTGTCTGCCATTAGCATTTTCACACGCATGATGAATCACACCGGAAACACCAATATAGATGTTTTTTGAAGTACAAATTACACAGTATCATTTCTTGTATCACTTGTTATGCACGTGAGTGTGCTAATGACAGACGAATTGTTGGTTATTGTTCACATATTGTTAAAATATATTACTTATTTTATGAAAGGTATCTATCAAAATTTTTAAACCGGCAGAAATATTCAGCAATATATTTCAAAAAATAATTCCGTCCTAATTATTGAAAGTGGTAGTGAATACTAAACAAATATTCTACTGATAAGCGAGTAGATTAATTATTAAGATAAATTCCTCTAATCTTCTAAACAGTGGAATATTTTTCTTTGCGTAAGTGATTAAGAAAATTTTCTTCAATTAATGTGAGACGCGAAGGGATACACATTAAAAAAGCACTCCGAAAATATGAAATTTGAAAATGCTCTGCAACTTCTTCGTAATAAACTCCGGAAAGTTAAAGTTTAAAGGTATAAATTTCATAAGCTAATTGCAATCATAATTTTATTGAATTAATGTATGGGCAATATTAAAATCTTTATTTCTATCTCAATTTTCTTGGTAACTTTTACAACACTGCAACAAAGCTAGTAGCTATATAAGTTTTATGTTACCAAATAATGATCGTCCACGTCGTGTGCTGCGGTCAATCAGCCAATGCGACATTGCGTGAACGATTGTCATTTTTGACCATGTTCCATTTTCCAAATCAATTTGGTAAAAAATATATGTTAAAGTAAATATATATTAAAAATATATGTTAAATCTAGAGCTATTTTAGTAAAAATGTAAAAATAATATAAAAAATCACTATATAGTTAAAAATATCACATTATACAAAAAAATCACATTATAGTTAAAAATATCACCAAAAAATGTTCATAAAAAATTCGAAATTTTTTTAACAGCTTTCTTTAATAAAAAAATTGCTAAAAACTTTCTTGAACTTATCTAAACAATGTTTAAAACATATTTGTTTTTTATTAAATTCGATCCAGCTGTTATTGAGAAAAATTATTGTTCTTATTTCGCTTTCCTCTTCCATAACTACAAAATATGCGATTTTAAAACTAATTTTTGAGGAAGTTTTATATCTCAAGAGTATGAAATAATGGTACTAATTTGAGCTTGATTGGTACGGAGCAAGATTTCATATTCTTATTCCGCTATACCTTTTAAAATGTAATAAATTTCTTTAAAAAATCCGAAGTTTTGCAATACAAAACTTTTAAAATGCAAAATAAAAAATTGAATGAAATAATAATGTAAGTATAAATCTGTTAAATATATATATAAAGCAATACAAAAATAGAGTTAAAAAGATATAAATGATCCAGCTATATAATCGCAATATTGTACTTACCTACAAGGATTTTGTGCAAAATCACCTTCAGCATCACTCATGCAGTGATATAACATACATTGGGCACATGACAAACAAGAAATTGTTGCAATTCCACGTCTAATTGGATCAGGAGCATATTCGCAGGAACCTTTTGGATTATGTTGCTCTGAATACAGTTCTTGACAATGTTTGCAACGTAACGTTTGCATATTACGTTTCACAGTATTTTTCGAAGGTTGTGATATTATTGTGTCTGGCTTCTTCAGAGAGTTTCCACTATTGGAAGTATTGTGTCCATCTAATCTTTCACCCTTGTGATCATCGATGATAGGATATAAATATTCATGATTAAGTGTTGTAAGCTGCACATAAGGATAATTATCTGATCCAATATCTGTGGTAGAAGCCAGGGGATGTGACGATGAGACTTTAATGGTGGAAGAACTACTAATGTAATGGATAGGTCGATGTGAGTCAGGAAGCTCCGAATATTGAGAATAACTGGGCACTCGAATTCCAAGAGGTGTATCCAAAGATGAACGTGGCTCAGGTGGTTCTACTGGCAAATTCAGAGTCTGTAATTTCAATAAAAATTTTTTATCGTAACTTGTATTTTTTATTATAATTAATATCTAATGTGCTTAGCTCAATCAATTCTCGGAAATTTTGAGAAAAAACAGTTCTTTTCTTTACCATATTTTTCCACTTTTTTCTTCTAAAATAATTTAATTGTTATTGTCCTTTATGTCAATGATCTCGTTAAATTACTAATTTCTTTTATATTAAAAAATTTCAATAAATAAATCATTTATGAATAAATTTCTCTCTCTCTCTCTCTCTCTCTCTCTCTCTCTCTCTCTCTCTTTTCTGATAAAGACATTGAATAATTTTGAAAAAGGAACCATATACGTAATACTGTAATATAAATTTATTGTTTTATATATGTGGCGGTAATAATGCATAAACAAAGACAAATGTTCTATTTTTTTTAGTAGAAAATAATATAAAATAATGAAAAAGAAAAGGGCTACAAACCAAAAAAGTGTCATTGTAATATACAATTATTAGTATATAAAAATTGTCATTTAGTTAAAATTATGTAATTTAATTAGAAACAAAGAAATATACAACAATACGATGAGAGCCATATCAAATATTGATATATTATTTCTGAACTTCTAATGTAAGGGTAAGAACTTAAATTTGGCTCTCATCGCATTGTTCTAACAACGGACAATTTTATAAATAGTACATTGATACAATTTTATAAGAAACAATTATTATACACTTTTACACACTACCGTTATAACCAGACGATTTACATTGATTTATGGACTCTTACTAATGTACCGAAATAAATACAACGTCAACTATGCGAGTGAGATTGTACACATATTATTTTATATATACTTTTTATATTTTTTCATATTTTTTATATCATTTTATAAAAAATTATATATTTTGTACATCATCCTTTGTTAACAACTTGCGATCATTCTGTAATATTGATAATGACCTAATAGAGGTCGAAACGTCTGTTGTTTTTTGTCGTATATTTCTTTGTTTCTAATTAAACTACATAATTTTAACTAAAAAATGACAATTTTTATTTACTAATAATTGTATATTATAACGACACTTTTTTTGGTTTGTAGCTCTTTTCTTTCTTATTATTTTAAATTTATTGAGCTTTATCACAAACATTTTAATATAAAATAATTTAAAATAACATTCTATCATTAAATTCAAATATTAGCAAAAAAGAATTTATATTAAAAGAATTTTTTTGTAAAAAATAAAAAAAGTTGGGTTTTTCCTTTGATTTTATTTATTTATTTTTTTTAATTAAGAACATGCACTATAAAATTTTTCAATTTTTCCGTGTTTTTCGGGAGGGAGAGAAAAAAAAACTGTAAAACCTAGACTTTTTTCCTAGAATTTATTTTTCTAGAAAATTATGAACACTTAAAGAGAGCATTTTTTAATTTTTCTGTATTTTTCGGAAAAAAAAACCCCCGGAAAAATCCAAGTCTTTTAAAATTTTATTTTTTTGCAAAATTAAAAATTTTATTAATACCTTTTATCAATTAAAATTAATAAAAAATTAATAGAAACAATAATTTTTTTTACCATGAAAACATCTTCATCCCCAGCATCTGGAACGTCAGTAGTTAACGTCAAATCAGACAGACCTGTCACATTAAAACATAAAATATCACAATAAAATTACATTAAAAAAATTAATGATAAGACATGAATTTAAAGTTATTAAACTTACCATTTCCACAATTCGTAATAAATGCAGCAAAATTATTAATAAATAAATTAGTAAGATCATGAAAGAAACATTATAACATTTATTATAAAATTATTTCGTAATATAATATGAATGACTTTGATACTTTGATATTCAATGTGTGTAATACTTTATTAATATTAAAAATCAATGAATAAAATGAATTCACATAATAAAGAAAAAAAATTATAAAAAATACAATAGTTGCTTATTATGTTATAGAAAAATTTCAATGTGTACTATATAATTTTTTTGTTAGCTATACATATATTCTTTCATTTAAAACAAAATAAGTATATGCTTTTGCAAGAAAAAAATACAAAAAGAACAAACTAAATCAATCAAATTATCAATACTGTAACTTGAAAATTTAGTACTAATGCATATATTATAGATATAAATAGATATATTATATTATAGAAACATTTTTTATAATGGCAATAATTATTCATGTAAATCATAATTTCTTGATTTAAAAAAAAAATGCTGTACCTTCCAATAGTTCTTCAACTGCTGTTCGGACGCCCTTGTCAAACGCTCTTGCATCAGCAGCTGTTTGAAATGTTAAACCAAACCTTTTTTCCCCCGTCCGCCAGTGATGAAAAGTTGGCATTACCTTATTATATTCGAAATCTTTTTTAATTGTACAACTAAGAACAACCTAAAACAAAATTTATTTTCATACAAATTATTTACGATGAATATATAATAATATTGATGTATTTATGTTGCAGTTTTTGCAACATATACATACTATGATTTGAAATTATATAAAACGTAACTATAGTGTTTATTATATCTTCTTGAAGTAAAAATTCAAATAATAAAATATTAATAAAATTGCAAGACCTACCGACTGATCGGTGATGCGTTTTCCATAAATAAGATATTCATATTTTTTTTTACTCGTGCCAGGTGGTGACATAGAAGATCCATGGTTTTGAAGACCAATTGCTGTATTGGAGACAGAATGTGTAGGATTGGTCGTCGTAGGAATAGCGATTCCATTAGTATTGTTTATTTGATGTACTCCTGAGGGAATGACTCTACGTCTGACTGAAACATTTGCCAATCCACCTCCACTCAAAGGAACCCAACCACCAGAACTATCATCTCTTGTCATTACCTGGGCGTGGACCCTTACCAGATAGTTACCACTGCAAAGAACAAATATAACAGTTGCTCGACATTATATGTATATCGCTCATATTCATACATCTATTAAAGTAGAATTGATAACAGACACAAAAAATATTGTATAATAGAATTGTTGTCTCTGTAATTTCCAATAAAATATGCCATAAATAATTTGTCGTATAAAGTCATAAAAGATTAAATATCATACATGTATAAAAAGACATTATTTTGCTAATAATTAATTTTTTCAAAATTAGTTTTCTTAAGAACAAGGAACAAAACAAATTTTATATTACTGAGTTATTCACATATAAGTTGTTATCGCAAAATTTTAATATGAGATTTAATCATAAAAATACTATTGCAAAATTAAAATACATATGATACTAATTTTCAATGTTTTTTTTTTATGAGCAGAGATTGGCTGTTTTCCAACTAAGACACATTACACTGTGCTCCACTGTGTAAGATACTTGTTAAAATGCAGTTTAGTTTCATAGTGTAACACCATAATGCATTATTATTTTCTACTGTTATTCTTATGATTATATTTAACATATCAATATAATAGATTTATGATTTTTATTAAGACTTAAGCTATAATACATTCAGAATTGACAGTTTTTGACAGTTTTATTGCAAATTAAGTATATCTACCACAGGATTTTTTTTTAAATTGGTAATATTGACATGTTTTACACAATCGTACTTAGCTTTTTACAATATCAAGCAGTGTAACACTGTGTCATCTGTGTATGTTGTTAGAAAACATTCATTGTCTTAAGATTATCTATAATTTATTTGTTTTAATCTAAATAATCCGATTCTAAAGATATTTTATATGACTTATTAAAAATATAAGCTAATAACCACTGGTACAATAATTGATGTTAAAATTAAATATTCCTTAACTTTTGATTCACATTGCAAGCACATCATTATTATTTTATCTCGTTGTATTATTACAAACAAAAGAAACGTACATATTTAAAGATATTCTTATACAATATTCAATCGATAATTTTGTATATTTTACAAAAATATATAATTTGCATGAAAAAAATTAGAGTTTCGTTGAAAATAACATAACTTTAGTATTTCGACAAGTTTTGAAAATATATCGCGCAAATCATTTGGCCAGATGTTACACACATTGACATCGATTCAATGAATGAACGATCGTTCATACACGAATATTGAGTAGTAAACTGTTAGAGGGTTGACGAAGGAGGGGGAAGAGAGAGAAAGAGACGGACGAATGCGAGATATGCGTAACTAGGGACATAAAAAAGAGACAGAGAATTGACAAAAGAAGAAACAAGAACAAGAAATGAGAAAGAACACACAATAAACTAATAGCGTATTCGATTTACTGACTCAAACCGACTCCGAGTTAATGGTATGTTCAGTTTAGCTGCAAAATAAGAGCTGAACTGTGCAAGAAATACGGCTAAAAAGAACGGACTGTCGACTTGGAGTCAGGTCAAGTCAATAAATCGAATATGCTATAAATCTTGATGTTTGGAAAAGGAGAAAAAGATTTTTTCGTCGAGAAATTTATTAGTTATAGTTATTTCATTCTATAATCTTCTCAAACGAAATTTACAAAAAATATGAAATAAAAAATAGAACAGAAAGGGAAAAACAGAGACAAACTCAAAATGAGGAAAAGGACGGGGTGAAAACGTTAATTAGGTAAAAGTATATCTATTAGTAGAATAACGCATATACGACGTCAGGGGGACATAGCGATAGAAAATTGCTAATGATAGAAAAACGATTGCATTTCATAGAGAATGGAATGGTCTCGAAAAAGGACGTTATAGCACGGCGGATAAAAATTGTTCTCCGTGCATACTCACTCGTCCGACGTCTCTGTCATGATTCGAAGTATCGAAGCCTTCACTCAAAGCCCACTCTCTCCCACACCTCACCATTTTCATCACGTCGAAAAGACATTCGATCGCGCAATTCTGTCTGCTTTTTTAGACGAGTATCAACATCGACACAGCGCGCCCCAGTCTTCCTCCCTTCCTTCCGCCCACTCCGCCGCTTCCTCCACCCTTCTCTTCCGCTACCTCCTCCACCTTTTACTTTGCACTCCCCGTGCAATTCATCCCCACATATTCACTTGCTTTCAATGCCACATTTTATATCAGAATTGCCTCTACTACGCTTGCTCCCTTAAACCTTAACCTTAACCATTTCAATAGTTTTGTCTCGATCACATCGATCGTATGCTTCTTCGCGCTTGAAAACAGCCACTTTCCAAAAATACACTATTTAGATGTCACAAAATACTTCAGTGCATCTCACCAAGCAAGAAATGTATTCACAGCTAAATTCCGATCGCGATTATACGATACGATTAAATTGGATCGAACAAACTGATTATGCCTCGTATACGACTGAAAGCACTCTGTGACAGCGAATCCGCGAATCGCAAATATTTCGTGCAAAATACACTCGTTCAACAGAATCGATGATCGTGTTCATGGACTACTTGTTCTTCTTCTTTCACCAAACGGATTTCGGCCTCTCAAACGAGGCCCAGTACCAAGACTGTTTATTGATGTTATTTATTACTTAAAGATAAAGCCGCCGGACTGCGCAACAGGATTCATTCATCGATATCACACGGCACACGCACGTATGCACTACATACGTACGCACGCACACACGATGATACATGTACGCACGTGCGCACGCGCGCACACATCAATCCTACATATAATCAAGTGGGCTACATGAAGGCCTTGGCACATAAAAAAATTTAAGACGTAGGGCTTGTGCACAATAGAAAAAAATATTAGGAATAGGAATAAATATTAAGGCCCGTATTCAGAGAATGCGAAGAGCTGGATTCACCCTGCATCCGACTTTCGTCGTACGACGACTCTACAGCCAATCAGAAAAATCGTATCATCAATAAGAAGCAAAATCCTGTTTTCTGATTGGTTGCAGATTCGTCTTACGACGAAAATCTGATGCAGGGTGAATCCAGCATTACGATGCTACGATACGACCAATGTAGAATGGGCTTTAGATAATGGGTGCATCAGAAGCACGACTGCTCATTGAGCGCTTACTAGCGCTGAGCTTTTGGCTGCGTTCCACGCATATGCGCGCATTCCTCTATAGTATACGTGACGTTCACTATATAAAATGCGCGCATATGCCCGAAACGGAACGTAGCCCTTGTATCTGTTTGGTTTATATTTTTAGATCTAATGGAATATGCCAATCAGATAAAAAAAGCTCATTGAGCGCTTAGTAAGCGGTCGTGCTTCTGGATGCACCTAATGGGCCTTCTACAATAAGCCATTACTTAAGTTTTAAGCGTTAAGTCATAAGAAATTGACCACTCACAGTCGATTATTCTTCTCACATTCGATTTTGATTGATAAATTTCTTATGGGCCTTCTACAATAAGTCACAAATCATAAGTCATAAGCTAGAAATGGACCAATCACAGTCGTCAATTTTTAGTTTCTTACTTCCGATTTATGACTTATGGCTTATTGTAGAAGGCCCATTAGGCCGGAATCAGACTACGCATTGAACAGTGAGATTAAAGATTGAAAGATTAAAATTTGGCCAATTAAAATAATAAGAGCAAAAATTTTTTTATTCTTATTGGTCAAATTTCAATTTTTAATCTTCAATCTCAATTTTCACGTAAGAAACTAAAAATTGATGACTGTTATAAGTCATAAGCTAGAAATGGACCAATCACAGTCGTCAATTTTTATGGGCCTTCTACAATAAGCCATAAGTCATAAATCGGAAGTAAAGGCCATCAAGCCTATGACACATAGAAAAACGTAAGGCCGTAAACGTAATCAGTAAGGGGCTACGCAGAATAAAAGGAACAGGGAACAGAGAACAGAGAATAAGAATTTCAACCAATCAGAAATCATATACTGTGGAATAAACAGTGTGTATTCCATAGAACATGATTTCTGATAGGTTGAAATTCTTATTCTCTGTTCCCTGTTCCTTTGATTCTGCGCAGCCCTAAGCGAATTGACCAATCGCAGTTGAGAACGTAAGCGGCGGCGGCTTACGTTCTCAATTGCGATTGGTCAATTCGCTTACTGATTACGTTTACGGCCTTACATTTTTCTATGTGTCATGGGCTTCACACGTACAAAAATTTTAGAAGTAATCGTAAGGTCTTAAGCAAATTGGCCAATCACAGTTTAGCGTATTAAAATGTGAGATCGTAATCTTGATTGTGATTGGTCGATTTGCTTAAGACCTTACGATTCCTACTAAAATTTTCGTACGTGTGATGGCCTTTACGCTGTATGTGAAAGCACCCTTAGGCATACATGAGGATATATTCAGGATTAATAAATCATAAAATTAAAATTATATTATCAATTTCTTATTTCTAATAATTTAAATTTTTACAATGACGCAACTTCTATAAAATCAATGATCTTTAACATGTATTACGTCGGTGTTGGAAACGATTCTCGTGGATAACCCTCAACATGTCATTTCAAAATTACCGCGGTGTAAATGACCGTTTGGGAACCTGAACGGAACCATACAAAATTCGTCTCGAAAATGAGCACACCTGGGTTTCTTCCTTCCACTTGTAACAACTATTGGTTTGTCCTACTATATCACGCAATGTCAGTGGCTTGTATGATGCTTGTGTGTAGCAATATGGCTGCCATTTGTTAGTAACGTATTTCTCTTTGGTTTGATACGTATTTTATAAAAAAAAGCTACGTTCGGTGCCTTTGCGTAGCGGCGTTCATATGTCGCATGTTCCCGTGATTTGTGCCTAAAATTGTTATCTTGAAACGTTCTGCGCTTGAACGTTCCGTAATCAAGATGCTGTGCTCTAGGAGCGGAAGAGTCGCCCGTCACCAGCCATGTTCATCAAGTGTCTTTTTGTTGTGACAATCTCGTGATATAATATTCTCATGCAACATAGTGCTGCACCGAAACAATCTCGTGCGCGTATTGACATATCTTGGTTTTTTCACAAACGATTTTTTCGTATTCTCCCGTGACGTTTCGTCTTGCATTTTATTCAGTCCCGTTCTATTCCTTTTTGTTCCGTTCCGTCTCGACTCGCCTCGTCTCGTCTTATCTCGTTTTGCCCCGTCTCGTTTCATTCCTTAGGAACTTCCCATTTGCCTTTGCCTGCTGCTGAAGTAAAGATTAAATGAAAGGTAAATTGCATTATACTATTTACGTTTATTTTATTATTGCATTTTGTCGATTATATATATTTAATGGATGATTCAGGATAATCAATAAGCCCATTTATATTGTTTGAAATTTCCTTAAAATTTTTGCACCTTGAAGAAGTTAATAATTTATATTCGAATGTGTGTTGAAATGAGAGAAAGCAAAGAGAAGAGAAAAATAAATGCACAAAGTGCGAGTAATGCGAACAGATCTATCTATTGTGTTATCTCATTGACCTTGCTTATCCTGCCTTTTAACTTATCGTTTCTAGAAATCTAGATTTGTATATCACTTTTTGCTTTTGATGTGTTTTTATTTATTGATCTAAACATTGTCTTTTTATTCTTAGCTTGTTCATAATGTACATTTGTTCCTTTTTTCTTGCTTTTTGCTATTTTGTTACATCTTGTTTTTATGCTTCTTATCCAGTTTTTTGTTTTCTATCGTCCAAGATAAAAGTTAACGAACTTCGGAAGAAACAAGAAATAACATAGCAAGAAATATAATTATTAATGAAATATTTGTAAAGATGGAAGAAAGTAAAAGGTAAAAAGTAAGGAATAGAAAACAAAAAGCATATTGTAGAATAGGCTTAATAAATATGTTTAATATAGTTTTTGTATATCTTGAGATATTTCTAAGTATTTGTTGCATTTCACATATAAAAAATTAGAATGTGTCTGTATAATCTAGATTAATGTTTTGTTGATCATATTCCAGAAACTTGTTTCCTATGAATTTGTATATTTTTAATCAATAATGGGAGATGTGTATACATACATATATACATATATATAAAATACGAATGTGCGTAAGCATAAAAATAAAAATATGATATAAAACGAATTTTATTTATATACATATGTATTGTGTGTTTTATTTTAATCGTCCCAGGCTAATATCTTGAAAAATATGAAAGGTACGAAAAAATGTTTCAGATAAATGTCTCAGAGTGATCTAAATCGGACCTATTTGTTTTTGTTCTCTATAAGACGTAAATAAAGTCCGATCATAAAACCAATGGTACCATTCGAAAGATCATTTAATTTCTTTCATTTTTGTTTCAGACCATTTCGACGTATCTCTTACCTGTGTCGAACTATAATGGAAAATGTAAAAATGCATTTTCCGGTCCGATTTGGAACTCATGGTTTCAAATCGGACCTTTCTTATTTTTATGAACTTTTAGATAGAATTTTAAAATATTTTAGTTAATTTTAGTTAGTATTGAGTAAAAATGAGCAATTTAAGACTCAAAGATAAAAATATAGTTTATATCATTAGAATTAAAATCAATAAAAAATTCAATCTGAGTCTGATGACACATGATATTTTATTGATTTAGTGTTTCTTAGACCAGATCTAGTCGGTCGATCACCAGTACTACAACCAGATTGTGGCAAACCTTTCTTTGATGAATTAGCTGGCTTACTTGTCTTTTTAGTGTTTTTTTGTATAGGTCTGATTTAGACACTCAAAGAGAGGTCCGATTTGGAGTTCTTTCGAACGATTGGAACAATAAATCGCAAAAGTAATCACAAAACTCTTGAGATTTTTTAATTCTACATTCTTTAATTATCTTATTGAGCTAAATTAAGAAATTAAATAAACATTTATGTAACCTTTATACAATAATTCAAGATCAAATTAATGATACCATCTTATATCTCCCTCGAATCCATACAACTTTTCTCTGAAACATTTTTTCGTATCTTCCATATTTTTCGAGATATTTACCTGGCGATTAAAATGAAACATACGATATATATATGCGATATAATACAAATTTTATTTATATACATATATGTATATAAATAAAATTTATAATCAAAATTACAAAGTTATACGTGGTTTAAAATTAAAACGATATACAGAAGTAGAGCATTCAACCACACGCAAGATAGTATTAGCGAATATTTCTTATAATTACAAAATTTCTTTCGTTACATCATAAATTCATTACATGTTAATGAATTTATTATTATATAATTAACATGTAATGAATTTATGATGTAACGGAAGAAATTTTGTAATTATAAGAAATATTCGCTAATACTATCTTGCGTGTGGTTGAATGCTCTACTTTTCTGTATATCGTTTTAAAATTTATAATATTAAATTTCAAAGACCGTCAATGTAACAACATAACTAACCCGAATACGAAGCCTATAACAGTTTAACTGGGTCTTAATTATATATACCATAATTTCGCGTGTATTTATATACTGATATATGTAGTCTTTCTAAACTGCGCGCCGAACAATTGTTGGTCTTGAAACGCAACTCTAATAAACTACCGCAGTACTATCACGAATTAAATTGATTAACAATTTAATAATTGATGCTCTTTTGACATCTTATATCGATGTTAAACTATATTAAAATCTGAAAATAATTCTTATTGCGAAAAATATTATCTCGGCCGAGAGTCGAATCCGGATCGCTTGATTTACGCGCAAGTGTTATAAAATTTATATCGTATTTATATTCTTAGGCTTATGCACATTTGTATTTTTTTATGAAGAAAGAATAATATATGTCACATTTTAATATGACATTTGTTTATAGGTTAGAGAAATATCATTTTTTACCATAACTTCAAAATTATATATTAAAATTTGTAAAATTGTATTGTTATAATTGTTTTAATACGTATAAGAATATGATTTGTACACTATATTTTCATGTTATTTTTTGATTGCATGTCATGCTTGTTATTCATATGTATATTATGTAGTAGATATATATATATATGTAACACACAGCACACACGCGCGCGCGTAGAGAGCATTGAGGTTTCCAGTGATGTTCACAAACGACATCGTGTAACAGTGTATAATTCTATGTTTTCTAACTGTGACATAGGTCGATATAATCGTACACATCTAGAATGTTACATTCGATTGTGTCGACGTTTTGTCACACTTTACCATATAAATATCAATATTTAGAAACTTCATTACAATTAATTTTTATGAATTATGCTCGGATAAGTGATTTCAAAGATATATTCAGGGGTATGTTAAGTTAGCACCCCAACTATAATACTCAGGAGTTCTGATTAGAGTTCCCACTTCCTTTTGACGAGACGAAGAGTTCCCTATAGTTAATAACAAGAGTTCCGCTCAATAAACATTTTTTTTATATTTTTAGAAAAATGGGGTGCTAACTTTTTATCGAATTTCGAGGTGGAATAGTTCTGAGCGGCTTAATAGCTTCAATTTGCGATTGCCGAGAGTTCCTGATATGTAAAAAAAATTTTCGAATAATAAAAAAAAATTAAAAATTTTGAACAATTAATTTTTAGATACAATAGTTCTGATGATAATTCCTGCTTCTTTTTGACGATACGAAGAGTTCTCTATGATTTTTAATGACATATGCGCTTAATAATCATTTTTTAATAATTTTTTAAAAATGGGGTGCTAACTTTTTAACGAAATTCAAGGTCGCATAGTTCTGATCAGCTTAACAGAAGTATTTTGTGAATACCTAGAGTTCTTGATACATAAAAAACATTTTTGAAGAATAATAAAGTTTAAAAAAAATAGTAGAAATCTTTGAAAATTTTTTTGAGAGTACCGAGTAGTTCTGAGT
>NW_017276291.1:53158-103178 GCF_001594065.2 Cyphomyrmex costatus
TATTTTTTTTAAACTTTATTATTCTTCAAAAATGTTTTTTATGTATCAAGAACTCTAGGTATTCACAAAATACTTCTGTTAAGCTGATCAGAACTATGCGACCTTGAATTTCGTTAAAAAGTTAGCACCCCATTTTTAAAAAATTATTAAAAAATGATTATTAAGCGCATATGTCATTAAAAATCATAGAGAACTCTTCGTATCGTCAAAAAGAAGCAGGAATTATCATCAGAACTATTGTATCTAAAAATTAATTGTTCAAAAATTTTTAATTTTTTTTTATTATTCGAAAATTTTTTTTACATATCAGGAACTCTCGGCAATCGCAAATTGAAGCTATTAAGCCGCTCAGAACTATTCCACCTCGAAATTCGATAAAAAGTTAGCACCCCATTTTTCTAAAAATATAAAAAAAATGTTTATTGAGCGGAACTCTTGTTATTAACTATAGGGAACTCTTCGTCTCGTCAAAAGGAAGTGGGAACTCTAATCAGAACTCCTGAGTATTATAGTTAGGGTGCTAACTTAACATACCCTACATTCAGATGTATTTGGACATATAATATGTATATGAAACTTTTCCTTTATTTCACTCTGACAATGAAATAAAGCTAAGGAATGTTTTAGCTATAAGTCGACATTGTATGTTTTAGGCTAGTTGCCAAAGTTTGAAAAGAGAAGAAATTATGAACAAGTGTTTTATTATTTAATCGACAAGTTTGAAGTATTATAAATATCATAAAAAGACTAATTAAAAAGTGCTACAACATTAAGGGAAGTACTTTGAAGTAATGAAAAGCAATTTTTTTTTGGTTTTTTTAAATTAAAACTCAATAATGAGAATTTGTTGCTGCTAAAATTGTTTACGCAATGAGTCTCTACTCAAGGGTTAATTTTGTATGTAATTTCAACAACTATCACAAAACTCTTGTTGTTTTGTCGTTATTTCTTTCTGTTATTAAATTTTAATCAAAAAACTAAAAGAAATAACTTATTCAATAATAAGAACAAAAAGAACTCCTCTTTGTTCTATTGTAAACAGAATTGAGATAACGCGGTGAAAATAACTCAATTTTTTTGAAAAATGGACACAGAAGGCATTTTTTCATTTATTATTTTCTATGTTGTTGTTTGTATGACAGTTAAAAGTGATACAGTAGAACCTCTTTATAATCCATTTCTTTATAGTCACGATCTCTCAGTAGTTCACAGTCGACCTCCGTATAAGCACACGTTTGTAACCCACGTAACGCGTCACCATGACTGCTTGTGCAGTAAACAATTGTCTACTCCGCAGTCGTCTACTTCGACGACGTACTCAGGGTCGTATTTTTAGTGCTCAGTTGTAACCTTTGGTCTATAAAACATATTGAATTGTATTAGGTGTAAATATATTAAAGAATCACTGAGCGCTTATTGATTTGCTCTGCTGGGCTATGTTCAGAATCGTCATCCGGATGCAGATGTTGTTTTATCCTTGTTGTTCACGAATAATAAACAAAGATAAAACAATATCTAGGTGCATTCAGATGATGGTTCTGAATGCAGCCCTGTAGCGGGATTCTCTAACTTCCTGTCGACGATTGTCGCTATTGTTAACTGTATTTATCGATAATTTTTGTTACAAGTAGTTACGAGTGATTCTGAATCGAGCAATTATCGATATTTCTCGTTAAATCGAATCGTTAGGTTCTGAAAATTGTCGTTACGTTAACGATGGACTCCGGAGATCTTGTTAACCACTTAGCGATACTCGATATCTGTTAAGACTCCTAAGAAACGTTGCGGACGTGTTGGGTATTGCATCGGCCTTTAATTTTTTTGCAGAAGATCTAATAACGATCAAAGCGCCATTACTTCGCCACATTTCACAGAAAATCGTCACTTTTGATTTTGAGTTATGGGTGCTCTGTGCACTCTGTTCACGTTGCTTTCGCCCTTCCAAAATCCATCTTTGGTGTATACAGTGTTCCATTTTGGCCTATTGCCGAGAACATGTTTAATAACTTGTCAGTGGAACACGCATTTATAGAATACGTACGTAAAACATAAGTATCTTGATAAATAGATCATGAAAATTGAATATAAATAAAAAAATTCAATTTAAATTTAATTAAATATAATATTACATTGTTCTTTTTTACAAATAATAAAGTTAAAAATAACATAAATAACAAAAATGAATAAATGATTTTCAGAATGGTTGATGCTTGTCTTGTTACAAACCTATTGAATTTGGAAAATCGTATCCAATGTCTCGAGCGAAGAGCAGGGAACTTCGTGTTTGCTTGCTATGAAGGTATAAAGCGTATAATATAACAATTATTTCATATTTTCCTCTAGTGGAAAAATATTTGATTAGTGCAAAAACTATTAAAATGAATAGCGTACAATATTAGATGTTCTCTCGAATGTTTCTTTAATATTTTCCAATTAAATTTTCACGAGTTCAATAATATTCTACTATTATAGATATTTTATCGTATTTTCTATTTCTAAAATAATTCGAATAAATACTTACACTGTCACATTTTGGGTCACGTCTTCCGTTCTTTTAATAAAAATATCGGACAATACTTAATAATAAAAATATATTAAAATCAAGTAGTGAAAACTTGGTGTTCCTTCCAACAAGCGATATAGTACAATACAGTGATCATCTCATCTTTGTTTAACATTGACGAACAACAAGGATGTACTGATATACCGTGTCATCAGTGTCGCTTGTTGGAAGGCACCTTTGGAAAGTTGGAAATAGTTGAATCATAGCTATAAACTTTTTTGAATAAAGATATCACAATTCAGTTCCATTTTCATTCGTGTTCGTAAACACTGATTGAAAATTACTAAATTTTTACTAGAATAAAAACTGCAACGTTATCAAATTTACCAAATCGCTACTGATTTTTGTCGATACGTCTGTAACGATTTTGCATCGATAAATATCGTTAAGATTAAGTTACAGAATCACGCTGTATCGACATCGTCGATAGCGCAAGCGATAAAAGTTGATAATTAACGATAATAACAATCGTCGATAGGAAGTTAGAGAATCTCGCTACTGAACTCATCCATTAAAAACTAAAAGTAACGACTAAATTTGTTACCGTTATTGTAAAAATGTAGCGGTGTTACTGTTACCATTACTATAAAAAAAAAGTAACGATCGTTACAGAAAAAAGTAACGAAAAATAAAGAGAGAGAATAACGTCATTACAAATAACGCGTTACTTCTTAATTTTGATATTAGTACGCAAGATATGATATCTAGGTATAGGTAACAGAAAATAAAATATTTTGATATGGTTCTTAGATACGTAAATTTGTTTTACTAGTAAAATATTTGCAGATATTTGACTAGTAAAACAAATTTACGTTTTATTACACGGAGAAAATTTTATATTTAAAGTTACTATAATGTAGTAGAAGCTGCGAACTATCGTGTAATTATAAGTTTAAACGCTATAACCATTTTTTAAAAAACAATATAAAGTAATATTTACACTTTTTCATAGTAAAAATTTTTTGTTACAAAATCATACTTTGTTGAATAAAAGTTAGTATTGTAAAGACAAAGAATATATAAATAACCTAGCAAATATTTTTTTTGTTTGCGTACCATAGTAAGAATTGTCTCTTTCCATGGCTTAAGCACTGGATTTAATAAAAATTACTTTATTTATGTGATAAAATTAGTATTACCATAGTAAAAATTATGTCGGAATATTGTTGTGAGGGTCCATCCGAAAATACAAGACATAAGCTGCGTTCGGTAATAGCAAATCTGAGGCGTCGGAGTGCTCTTATATTATAGCTGATAGTACATGTCACGTGCACTATAGAAAAAGAGCACTCCGACGCCTCAGATTTGCATTGCCGAACGCAGCTATAGTAAAATGTAATTTAAAATTGTATTAAAACTAAATATAAAATTTTTTCCGTGTAGGTACTGTATAACACTGACTGCTCATCGTAACACAAAGTTAAAGGATCTCCCTGAAAGATTAATAGAGTATTATGTATTTTGTATAAAAATGTGCACATGATTGAATTATTAAGAATTTCATTTGTAATTAATTTCATTTTATAAAATATGCGCGCAGAGTTTTGAAATTTTTTATAAGAGGAAGAATTATAATAGATCGGTAGCAACAGAGGTGTGGCGAGGTGGAGCTCGAAGGAGGGATGAATGGAACAGCAGCGCTACGACGCAGCGTCGGGGCTGGTGCAGGCGCCATCAGTGGTGGAGCCATTGAACCAGCACCCATCGCCACTCTGGTTGTATACAAGGACGATGCTGGGTTTGGAATGAAAGTTTCCGGCGACAATCCAGTCTACGTTCAGTCTGTAAAAGAAGGTCCGCAAAAATTTCACGTTTGCATTAATATTTGTATAATTACCTCTTAGAAGACTATAGTATTTTTTTCTTTTGAAGTCGTAAAAATTTTTTGTTAGGACAATGTGAACGATGCATAAAGAGCATTTCTTTTGATTTGAGCATTTAAAATATTGTTTTTAATAAAATAATGTTAAAGAAAAAATTGTTTTGAAAGAGCAAATATTATGGTATGGACTTTTAAGAAGGGCCAGATGGTTGATCTTTTGCGACGCTTGTTGTTCATTAAAATGTTATTAACGAAACAATTTTTATGTATAAAATGTAATTTTGAGGTACGGTGTTTTCCAAATGATTTTTCACTGACCTGATATTGGCCTTCAAGAAGATCAAGGTTAATGATCTTTTGCGGTGTTTGCTATTTGTTAAAAAGTTATTAAGAAATAAAGTTGATAATGTATTTTAATAATATTTTATTATTTTATTCATTAGTTGATGCAGAAGCGAAACGAGTTTCACTCTATCTATCTTCCCCCTGTCAATAGGTGCACAACTTCTATAATTACTGTTGCACATTGTTTTCGACTTTCCACGCGAGTTTCACTCCATTTTGCCCCTTGTTTAGGGGCATTTGATTTTCTAGTCAGAAGTATAATGTAGTCGCTTCGCGTGTAAAGTCGTAGATAAGCGGGCGATGTAGGATAGATCGAGTAAATGGTGAAATATGTTCAAATGTGTTATTAATTTTATTTGGTAATGACTTTTTAATCTGTAGCGAGCACCGCGAAATGTCAATGACCTTGATCTTCTTAAAGATTAAAGTTACAATAATACTACTATACAATATTACTATACAATACAATAATACTAGTAACATTAATACATATATAGATTATTAATGTTCTTATAAGAATATCTTTTTTAGGCGGTGCGGCAGCAAGAGCTGGTCTTCATGCGGGCGATAAAATAATCAAGGTAAGTACAGGATGATAAAATGTACTGGGAAAAAATACAAGAAGTTTTGTTAATTTTGAATTATTAATTTTTGTTTATGTGATGTGTCATTTCTTTATTGTTGTATAGCTCTTTGTATTTATTAAGAAAATTTTATTTTATTGTATGTTAGAATAGTTTAGTGTGCATAGTTGCTTGTAAACTTATAGTAATTTTTATCTTGTACTCTCATCCTAATTACAATGTATAGTATATATGTACAGTAAATTGTTGTATTTATTGATATGTATCTATAAATTTATATTTTGTAAATATGTATGCTTTTTTCTAATTGTATCTCTAAATTTATATGAAAATTTTACATAATTGTTCAGTTCTTATAGGTAGATTTGATAAAATTATAACAGCATTGATAATTTGAGCATTACAAATCTTACAAAAGTTTAAATTAAAAAGAATCTTATTTGATATGGTATATCATTACATGCAATGTAATTATATTTTTATTGTATATTTTCTTATTTTTTATCTTTTATGTATTAATTTTTCATTATTCTATCATATATGTTTAGAATTACTCAAATGCTACATATGAATTGGTATGAAAAAAGCATGAAGTAAAAGAAATACAAAAGTATCAATTATATTTGTGAATTAATCTGAACAAGAAACATTTAAATTATTTTAGAATTTGTTTTATTAAAACATTTTTTTTAATTGAAACGAATTAGTATCTAAGCATCACATTAACTTTTCATTATTAACAAATAAGATCTCACATAGAAGATTTTATGTTTTTTTATGTTAAAGGTGAATGGAGTCAATGTGATGCAATCTACACATACTGATGTAGTTCAGCTTATAAAATGTAAGTATTTTAATTTTTTTTTAAATTTTGTATGTTTTAATTAAAAATTAAAGAATTACTGCAAAATATTTCTATTGTTATATAAAAAATGAGTTATAGTATTTGTATAATTAAGAAAATTTATTATTTTGATTAAGATTATATACAGGGTGTCCCGCAACTACCGCATTTAAATCTTAAGAACGTATTTTTGAGAAAATTTTATGAGGGAAATTCTAATAAAAAAATGTCGAGGCTATAATAGTTTTTAAATTAATCGTGTTTAAATTTCGCTAATCACAGAGCTGAGATTTCGCGCGCTCAGGCATGACGATATGACAAGTGGTGAATGTACCACGAGGGCCCCATAAACATGCAATATTTTTCAGAAAGGTTTTTGAAAAAATATTTGTACATTTTTAATTTTTAACTATACACACATGTGCGTAATTAATATGCATAATTAATCTCGGGGAATAGTATATCGTAAAATATCAATTCAATAGCAAAATATTACGATATGTATCAGCTGTCAAAATAAATTCGTAACTATGTTCATTTGTCTCGCATGGTAAACATTTTTGTAATAATATCGATAAACTATTTTTGACGAGAAATAAAATTGTAACAAAAATAAAATTATTATAATTTTACAATATGGAGTACACAAATGAAGAGTATTGTGATATGTTACTCATTTATAGCGAATGTGACAGAAATTCACATGAGACTAGACGTATGTATGTGGAACGTTACCCTAATTATACACATATGTGCGTAATTAATAGTTAAATTAGTTGGTTTAGATAGTTAGTTTTTAGTTAGTTTTTTAGTTTTAGTTTAACGCATAGTGCATAAGAGAATCAGCCAATCGAAGTTCTTCTTTTCTGTGAAGTGGAAGAAAAGGAAGGATTCAGATTGGTTGATTCTCTTACCCCGGATCTATAATAGGTGTTTTAAGCCTTAAGTCGTAAGAAATTAACCAATTACAGTCGAATTCGAGGAGAATAATCGACTATGATTCGTCCATTTCTTATGGCTTAAGGTTTAAAACTCTATTGTAGATCCGGGGTTATGCATTATGCGTTATGCAAAAGTCTATGCTCACCATTTTAGGCACTATAAATGTAAGTATCCGCCATTTTTACTTTTTTTCCCCACTCCGCTGAGCTGAGAAGATTAAGAAGCAACATATTTTTGATGTTACAATTACTCCGTTTTGACATTTTAGTGTAAAAGACTTGCTATATTGCTGTAAAATAAGTATATGACTTATGAATAAACATTACTACACATCCTTGCAGATGAAAAATTTCAATCCTCCAAATTGACATACATATTTGGTATCTTATTTAGAAATAACCTGAACGTCAGACACTCTTTAGATTCTGTACTAATATTACGATATAGATATTCAACTGATTTTGAGAGTAAAAATGGAATGAACGCAGCAAAATTTCAAGCAGCAAATACAACTGTAATGACTATACTGTCACAGCTCAGTGATGAAATGGGGATAGAGTAAGAAGTGGGAAAAGGAATAAAAATGGTAGATGCGAATACCTACGTTTCTAGTGTTCTAGTCTGTGCTGCGGCAATTAGTGCCAAGACACTACCGTGTCTCCTGATATCTTTGAAGGTTAAAGTCTAGTTAAATAAAATATTTGTACATAAATTGCATGACGGGCTACAAATAAAATCTTCGGAGAAATTTTTTAAACAGTTATATAAATATGGCCATATTTTTTTAAATGAAATTATATGATTTTTTATATAATATGATCTTTTTATTCTCTACATGAAAATATTTTTTTAATTATTTTAAGTGTTTATATACAAGTATGATATATACAACTAATAGAGGGAGATGTAAATAAGTAAGGATAAAAAATAGTATTTTGATTGTTTGGTGTGCATCTTTTTTTTTTAAATTTTGTTGTAGCATCGACGCAAGTTGTACTGACAGTGCAGCAGAAACCAGTAACGTCAAGTGGCGTCGCAGCAGCGGTAGCGACAGCAACTACAGCAACAACAACCTCCGGTTTACAGGTTGGGGTAGTTGCTGCTACAAATCAACAGCCTCAACGTCCAGTTAGTTTGTCAGCGGCCGGAAATATGTCACCTTCGCAACCGGTGACTTCTCTTCACAGAGCATCCACTGCACCAGCGGGCAGTGCTCCGTGTAATACTCGAATTACGGGTCCTCAACCAGTTGATGTAAGTAAAAACACGTGACTGTTCCTGTTTTCCTTGTAGGTAAAACTTCCCCTTTATACAGTCAGCCTCAAATGACCTCCAAGAAACTTTGACTCTCAAGAAGGTCGAGGTCATCGACCTTTTCTGTTGCTCGTTATTCATTTAAAAGTTATTAATATAAATGTTTTTATGAATATGACACTTTTTCAACGCAACATACACATTCCAACATGAAGAATGTATTACATTTTATTTATTACTTGATAATACATCATTTAATGGATATAAAGAAGCTATTAATTTAAAAAAAATTGCGATATTCTCTCATTAAAATCGTATTGTATACATATACACACAGCGTTTTAAAAACAATTCACTGCTTTAAAAACAATTCACTATATATATATGTATAATATAGCGCTACAGCGAGGAATGACAGATATACTGTAAACGTGAAGTAAGGGCTGTTTTTATATAATAGAAAAGAATTATCAGTTTTTAAACTTTTTGTTAATAACTTTTTAACAAATAACGAGCGACGGAATAGGAAGGTCAAGGTCACTCGGAGATTATTTTGGACTGATTGTGTCAAAAGGGAAGTTTTACTAATTTGTCTTACAAACAAATAAGGTAATTTTTTTGAATTTTTTGTTTTCTTTGCTTGTACTTCTGGTATTGTGCTTGTATCTGTTTTATCAAAAGAATCGCTCATATTACTTAATTCTTCTATATGATATCTTTTCAGATGATTACGAAAAATTAATGTGTTTCCACTTGTTTTGTTTTCTCTTTTATTTCTTTTTTATATACGGCGGATTAATCACACTGTTTTTCAAAATAATTTCATTTTATAGATTTTGCTCTATTGCTCATTTTTAATCCAATATCAAAATATTGTAAATATTATTTGCTCATCTTAAAATGCATGAAGTGTGTATATAAGCTTATTCACATAAAAAAATGTACATTGTAATAAGGCTCAATGTGTTTTTAAAACAACTAATATAGAGAAACAGGGTAATGAGCCAATAAATTAAGTTAAGAATCTTTTAATTAATTTTAATATATTGCGAAGAATATCACGTAATTATGGCGTTTCGTCCTAGCTTCCACTATTGGACTCATCAGATTACTAGAGTTCTGACGCTGGTAATAGAATACTACAGGGAAACATTAACCATAGAATTGAAATTGTTTTAGATTAAGAAGGAAGAATGAATGGCTTGTATATTTGACAAATATAAATCAAATGTGGAGACACTGTAGTATCTCGGCGCTAACCGAGCGCAGCGTTCTTTACGCGATATTCTGTACTGTAGAAGTGAGGATATTCAAATATATAAGCATCCCAATTTGTGAGAAGCGGTCAAGTTAATATTGTATTTTCAAGTCAATATGTTTATAGCTTTTAATGTAAAAATGTAAATATATAAAATAATGCAAATAATGAAGTACGAATACATCGTACTCGTTGATTAAGATATAAGATATTAGCTAGTTTTGAAAAGTGGTACCTCGTAGAGGTAAAAACGGTTCATTATTGGGGGTTGTATCTGGAGATTTTTATCAAGATGACAAGATTAATTATTCAAGGTGTAACTACTAAATGTTAATAAAATATAGAAAATCTTAAAAAAGCTATTCATTAATTATTTTTGTGAATAATAAATTTAATAAATTATTTTGGCTGTAGGTTGATAACCTATTGAGTAAAATACTTTAAACTCAAGCAATTTATAAAAATCAGCCCAATTTGAGTTATTCCCTTCTTTTTTAAGGGAACCCGACTTTATTGTATCATAGGATCGAATGACATATTATATAATTATTGCAGAGTTAGACTTTATTTAAAACTAATATAAAATTTCAAAAAATTGTGACACGATAAATGGATTATAAATTGTATTTGGTGTAATGAAAGGAGAAATGATTTTTTTTTCTCTGAAATTGAGAAAAAGTTATTTTTCCTTAAATTGTGTTAACAAGTTATAAGTAAAAAATAATAAATGTTTCTAGTCTAGCCTATTCTGTACAATGCTCTTATTTTTTAGCTTGAGAAGAAACGGCAGTTGGAAACACAGAGAGTTCACACATTCCAACTTATGTTGGAAAAAGAACAAAGTTACGTAGATAAATTACGAAGCGAGTTGGCAAAAACTAGCACTGGCAGTAGCAGCACTCATATCACGGCTGTACAGGCAGAACTGGCGGGTGCTGAGAGAAGAGTACGCACTTTGCAGGAACAACTTGCAGCGATTAGTACGACAAATGAACAGGTTTGCCTATTTATCTCTTTTCTATAATATATATATTTTTGTTCATTAAATTTCTTTAACAATCGATGTGATATCTATATATTATATATTGTCATCAGAAATATTTTTACAAATATTTTTTTCTGTTACTTAACGTATCTAAGAATTTAAATATTATATCAAACGAAAGGACACTTTAAAGTTGAAAAGAAGACGTTTTCTTTTATATTAAGTAATTTTACATAATAAATATATATTTGTAGATGATGCGCCCTTACTAAAAGATTGTATATAATATACGATTTATTTTAATCTTAATAGGTAAATACTTCGAAAATATGCAATTTTACTAAAAAAAAATATTTAAAATAAAAATTGTATGTTAGAAGGAGACGTTATTAAGCGTTCCTTTCTGTACTATACATATTTGAAATAATAAAAATTTAATCTAGTTTTCACGTTAGTATAGAGGAATATCATTAGCTTTCTTATTCACTCGATATAAAAAATTTTTGACTTAGTTGTAATTCTGTCAACTACGACATGACAATGAACTTCGGACTACATTTTACAATTTTCAATATTAAATATATTTATGATTTGCTTATAACAAACATAAAGGCAATTATCATTTGTATAATTGCGATGTGTTTTAAATTTTATATTATTTCGAGATTTATATTATTTTAGTGTAATAAATTAATATACGTATATATGATGGCTGATAATGGCTAAGTAAGTCGAAATGATCTATCTCCTATTTATAACGTCATACTATAAAATATACATCTTTATTTTAGTCTCTGTGAAATTAGCACCTTAACTTTAAAAATCGGGAATTTTAATAACAGTACTGCTTGCACCCGCAATAGTTCTAGAGTTCCTAATAGGTTTCATCAATAGTACTGTTGATTTAGGCCAAAAATTTTAAAAAATAAAAATATGCGGTGCTAACTTCGCGTGGCACCGCAAGATTTGAAAAAACCGATTTTTATGACGGAAATTATCTCACAGTACTCGACGAGTACTACAGTTCTTGATCGATTATAACAATAGTACCGGCCATTAAATATTTTTAAATAAATTTTTAAAAAAAGAACTCGCACCTCAATTTTTAAAAAAATTATTTTTTTGCGCAATTTTGTAGTACTCGAAGAGTACTACAGTTCCTGATCGGTTTTAGTGACACTACCCACCTTTTTAATATGTTTAAACAATTTTTAGAACTATTGCGGGTGCAAGCAGTACTGTTATTAAAATTTCCGATTTTTAAAGTTGAGGTGCTAACTTCATAGAGACTTTATTTTAATCGTCTATTTCTATTATTTATCGCTTTTTTAATCCTCTACTGTTTTTAAAACATACGAGCGATTTGATTTTTTATTTTAATTATTTTTTTTAAATATGTTTTTTGGTAAAATTGTATATTTTTAAAAGATTTGCCTGTTAAGATTAAAATAAATTACTGTATCAGTATAAAACATATGATTTGTGTACAATGTTTTATGTACAAATAAGTCTCGGGTTTATTTTCTTTCGGACTTTTTTTTTCAATCTTTATGGATTATTATGGACGTATTGTTAATGATAAAAAAAATAAAATTAAATATAGGTTTATTTCATGAATACTTTATTATAAATCTAATAATTTATGTGAAATAAATTATTTTTGATCAAAGTGAACCTTAATGTTTAAATATTTATAATTTTTAATATTTGCAATTTGTATATTTGCTTATAAGCCTTTTATTTTCGTTGTCTGTTACTATCAAAATTAGATACAAGCATTGTTAATATAAATTTATGTTATAAACGAAAAAAATATTTATGCTTATGATATATATGTATATGTATAATATAGTAACGTATATGTACGTATATATATCTATATATATATATATAATATGTATAAATATATAGTGTACACACGCACGTGTTTATATGTACATATGTATTTTACCCTGTGTGCAAGCGCGCGCGCGTGTGTGTACAGTATTCGAAAATTTATCTCACTGGATTTCGAACGTACGAGGTGTATAACTATAAGCATCCAAAGAGTTCCACCGTTCAAACTTAATACATCAATAGTCCTGGCTATAATTCAACAGAACTATTGATGAAACCGATTTAGAACTGTAGAACTGTCGTGGATGCGAGCAGAACTGGTGTCATTTCTTGATGCTGATATATGATATGGTAGCTTCACAGACGTGAGGCCGTTATGTTCCTTGCCTACACTCGAAGTTTACGTATCTCTTATTTGAGGTTCTCTAATCAGTGTTAACTTATAAATTACAATTCTTTATTCTCTTTTTATAGCATGCATGATAAGAATTGAACTGCTAAATAACAATAATTTAAATTTTAATGTATTAATATACGTCAAACTCGTTTTTATCGTTTTTTTGTAAATGATGCCTGATCTGGTCAAACTTTTTCATAAAGTCAGTGATGTAAGATATTTCAATAACCAATCATTCGGTCGCTATTAAGGATCTTGTCAAATCAATAAATAATCTTTGTGACTTTAATAGAGAAGTATCGTTATTGTCAGTATGAGATCTTAGCATAATGGCTAATTACAGTAATTCAAGTTTAGGATATTTTGATAACCTTCGGTGAATGTGGAAGAGGAGCATCTAAAATTGCAAGAGTATCAAATGAATTACATTCAGACAGACATATAGACATAATCAGGGAATTCTCACGGGTCTGGAAAACCGGGAAAAGTCAGGGAAATTGGAAAATGTCAGGGAAAATATAAAAAAATCTGGAATTTTGAATTTTATTCGTAATTCTCTTAAAATGCTTTTATTAGAAATAATTGTTATAATTTTTTAAACCTTATATCTAAGGGTTTATAGTCAAGTACATTCAAAACTTGCGTATTTTACAAATTATTCCTTACTACGAGATGGTGCTTTTGTTCTTTTTTTTTTAATGTATAAATTAGAAATTAGTAATGTTGTTTTTTGTTCTATAAAGTTTAACACCAAACTAAATTTAATTGACTTTGTTTAATTGACTTAAATTTAATGACTTTATTACAATTAAATGTATATTTTATAAAATGTAGTGATTTATAAAATAATTAAAATTTATAATATTGGGTGTACAAGTTCGGTCCGTTTTCCAAAAGATGGCTCCGGCTGTTGTGAATGGTTCATTATTAGTGACAGCTGATTTTGGCGATTTTAGAGAGGTTAGACATCTGCTAATAATATTCAGTTTATATCGCTTTGAGTTTCATATAAAAACCTTGATTTTTTAATGTTATTCGTTAAAATTATTATTAGTAAAATTTATTATTAGTAAAAAAAAAAATGTTTTTAGAGAAAAAAAGACGAAATTTTTATCAATTGAGTTGGATTAATTAAAAAAATTTTGAAATAAAATATAGGCAATAAATAAAATACGTATGAAAAAAGTTTTAATTACATTCATTAAAATTTTATTAACATAAAAGCTTAAGAAATAACGCCTTATTTCTACTTTATACAATATTAAGAACTTTTCCGTACTCGGCCTGTTTTTAGGAGTATCAGACTTTCCACGTAAAATGAGATCTATCGCACCTCTCCCTCCGTTTAGGACGTGCCAGAAAGTCCTATGCCTTGGCAGAGGGAAGATGGAATGAAATTTGCTTCACGTGGAAAATAATGGGCCTTTTGGGGAGGGAGAGATGGGATGGACCTAGCTTCGCGTGGAAAGTTATGCGCTCGTTGGCAAAGGAGAAGATGAGGTGGGATTAGCTTTACATGGAAAGTCGTATGCTTATTGGTAGTAAGGGGAAAGATGAGATGGAACTTGTTTCGCATGGACAGCTGTGTGTCTCCTTAAGCAGGAAGGAGGAGAGGTGGAATGGACCTCATTTTGAATGGAAAGTTTGATACTCCTAAACAGGTCGAGTGCGGAGTAATTCTTAATGTTGTATAAAGCAGAATACACGTTATTTAAAAAATTTTTTATTATAATAATAATTTTTTAATAAATGTAATTAATATTTTTCATACGTATTTTCTATATTTTATTTCAAAATTTTTAAATTAATTCGCTTTCAACTTAACGAAAATTTTATTTTTAAGATTGCTACCTTTTTCTGTAGTTTTATCCATCCTCGCTTCTCGATAGCTCAGATTCAGAGGACCTGTAGTATGACCACTTTGCTCACCCGTAATATTACACATTTAGATTACTTTCTGTGAGGATATGTAAAGTAAATATTGTGTATTTTTTGAACTTCTAACAAATTCTAACAAGTCTACAACACTTGAAAAGATTCCATCGGAAATATTAAGAAAAGTAGTGGATTATTTAATATACCAAATTCATCTGTCGTTAAGTTTAATGCCAAAATTAGGAACATACATGATTGTAAAATTACCGAATATTAAATATCGGATATCTGATGTCACATTTTTTCGGATATCCGATATCTGGTCGAATATCTGGAACTAGATTTCCCCCCCAAAAAATAAGGAAAATATAATGATAATACACTGAGGGACAAATGTTTGATATTTGTAACTATAATTACATATGACTATAATTATAATTATTATTACTATAATATTAATAATGATAATCATATGTATAGTTTTATAGCAATAATTGTATATGTATAGCTAACCCCACCTAAAATGACTATAATTAAAGTTATTATAATCACAAAAATGATTAAAACTACCATAATAATTTAAATGATTATAATAGTAAATTTAAATCATTTTTATTATAATTTTAACCATTTTTATGGTTATAATACCTATTTTAGGTTGCCAATTTTATATAAATTTGTTGTTAGAACTATACGTCTAATTATTATTACTAATATTATAGCAATAATAATCATAATTATAGTAATGTGTAGTTACAAATATAAATATTTTTCTTTCAGTGTAATTTTCTTTATGTTCTCAATGTAAAAAGAAAAAGAGAAAAGATGTATTATGCAAGAAGTTGAGCTGAGAGCTGCAATAAAATTCTGCATTAGTAAATGCAAACTTTCAATATAAAATTTTAGCCGGATATATTACTGGATAATAATGAAAACCAACTATCAGAATGGATAGTGAAAAAGTACCGGATAATACCAGATATCGGATATTTTTTGGATATCCGGTGCATCCAAGACTTTGATCATTTACTGTAATTTAAACACTTACTGTTAAAAAGGAAATAAAAGGCATACATTTGTATTTTATTTTACTATGAATTTTGTGACCAAGATCTTGAATGTCTTCATGTACAATATTATGTTCATTGAAAAATACTCTTAAAAGAGTACATTACCTAAAGTCGAGGAGCACTACTTGATGGTCGAAGTTGAATTAATGTATACATATTCTTCTAAATGAATTTATCTCAGAAATGTGTGATTATGAGTCTTTATCGAACTTTCAACGCAATCCATTTAAATTATTAACAATTTATCCAAATTTAATTACATATACCTGAAAAACCTGTACAAACTTTATTGCGAAAAATATTATCTCGGTTAGGAATTTAACCTGGATCTCTAGCATTGTTTTAAAAAGGGTTGTCATATAATGAAAAAATATAGATTACGTTCTATTACAAAAATTAAGTTGACTTTGAAATATCTCCAACACTTCTAATTATAAAATAATTGTTTGATACTATAAGTACTATATATTTAATAAATAAGTTTTATATTCGCACGAATTACCGCAATTAACTCTCATTAGTCCGTTTTTTAATTCTAATTTGACATTCTCAAGAGTTCTAATTTTAATATTTATTTATTTTTATTTGCTGACTGAAATAATGCGTCAACATCACACATTTTTCTTCTTTATATACATGACCTTTGGTCATATCTCTTTATTATTTATGAAATCTTAGTCTAAGCTAAAAAGAACATTATTAAAAATTTTTATTTCAAGTAGTACAGTCGATTTTTATAACTGTAAATTAGACTTTTTTATTTATTTATTTAATTTCAATAATGGATCTAAACATACTAGATTTTTATACTGGACTATACATTTTTTTATTACATTTCTGTTAAGATTTATATAACTCATGCGAAACTAATCACAAAGGAAGATCCATATTCAATTATACACATTTAATTTTATATTTGCGACTCGTTAATTATTCAATTATACACATTTAATTTTATATTTGTGACTCGTTAATTTTATTATAATTATACACATGTAATTTTATTATTGTTGATTCGTTAATTCTATTATACACACTTAATTTTAAATTTAACATTGAAAATGACCCGATCGGTGTCGAAACGTATGTGCGAATTCTTACTTGCGAATTTTACTCTGTTTAATGTATTGCGATTTTGAGTTAATTACATTTATATATCTTTTTTAAAAAATTTTTGGCTCTTTTCTCTTATTTTTAATCAATTTGTTTTATACTTGTTGAGCCTTCTATTAATTTATTTTATATTATTAAAAATATTATTTGCATACGGTAATATTATTGAAACACTGAAGATGGTTTGAATTGCAGCCGAAACGTCTGATTGATACTTATATAAGTACTATATTTAATAAATAAGTTGTATATTCTACCGCAATTAACTCTCATTAGTCCATTTTTTAATTATAATTTAAATAATTGTTTCTTCTATATGATGTCTTCCTTTATATTGTGTATAAATTACTTTTTTATATATCTTTAAATTTCGCTAGTAATTAAATTGTTTATATGAATTAACTTGTATATATGTACATTTAACGGAACTTATTATGATAAGTTAAATTGTGTATATTTATCTATAGTCACAAAGTAAAAATTATAAATATTTGCTGTCTTAGGAAAACTTTGTATTTAAATTTTTGATAAAATATGGCTAAAAAGTAAGATATTTTTAAATAAGAAAAATGCATTTTATATAGATTAAACATGCATTTATGATTTCTGATCAGAATTTTAAGATGACGTTAATTTTTTTACAAAGAAATGTCAAATGTTACGAAAAAGCCACTTTTACTTATTTATTTTTAATTCTAATTAAATGTAAATTCCTATTTTTGATCAAAACAAATCTTAAATGTTTTCATTATTTAATGTAAATGTATTGTATATACATTTCTGATTTCACAAACCGTGTGTCGAATTGTTTTTTCGGACTTGAAATGTATGCATGCATAGTATCAAAATAATAATATCACGTATTAAATTGTACAAGTCATTTAATAAATTTTATTTTCCTTTATTTTTTATTCTTTGGAAGATATCTTATCTGATTTTATTTTTTGTTATAAACTAGTATTATCTAAATTTAACATTAAATAAATAAATAAACAATAATGAATAAATTTAACAATTAATTTCCCGATGTTTAAAATTAATTTTTATGGAAAGGAAATTTTATTTTATACTTTTAACTTGTTACGTTCAGAATTTTTTTTTCCTTCTATTAGAGATAACAAACTGTATATAACTCGATCTGTCATAAATGCACCAAAGCTTTTGCTTATTTTTGCTAACACATTATTGTGTTTTATGGCTTTGCCTCTTTGGTAACAGCAACTTTTTGTTGTGTCTTGCAGCTTTGCTCATTGGTAACAAATACCTCGTGTTCCTCGGGTTATTGTCCACTCTCAAGCAGTAGCAGTGGCGCAGACGTGCCACCTCCATTGCCGTCGCGCAAATCCTTATCCATGCAAAGTCTCTCTCCGCCACCTTTGCCTCCTAGACCTCCATCTATCATACAAAACACAGTCCAACCGGAGCGACATCTGCTGATTCACTTAACGCCTTCAACCGTCAATCAGGGAATTTCTAACTCTGTAAGTAGATTAATTGTCCAATAATGTTATATTGATATCCTTTATACCCGTTTTATTACTGATGAACGTATATTGATGTACATAATTATCATATTCTAAATAAACAAAAAAATTTTTTTAATGAGTTTAAGAATTTATATTTAAAAAATAATTATTCCTAATCAAATAAGAGAAGTCTTATATTCGTTTAAAATTTAAATATTTCTGTGTGAATTTATATACATATCTGATTCTGCAAACTACACGCCGAATTTTTTTTGGTCTTGAAACACATTTATGAACAGTCATATCACTAACAAATAATTTAATAATTTTTTAAATGGTAATTGTAATGCATTTTTATAAGAATATTAACAATAAGATGTCAAAGAGAATCTAAATCTCTTGAATAATTTTTTATTACGAAAAATATTCTCAACCAAAGGTTGAATTTAGAACTCCCGACTTTCCGGGATGGACGCCATACCAATTCGTTTACCAAGGGTTATGGCTACGGAGTATTAGAAAGGAGTAATATCTCTGCAGTTTACTGTGGATTCCACAATGGCAAAGAAATTTATAGTGCTTCTATCGCTGACAATCCTGTTTTTTCGGCTAATTATTCAGCTTAGCCATGTTCTCTTAAAAATCAATAAAATTATACTCCTTTGACGCGTTTTTGTCAGAAATGAAAGAATTTGACAGAGAAAAGCATATATTTGCCTCGTGAGTTGAGATATTAATCATTAAAATTGATAACTATTCAGATTAGGTAGTCTGTCACGTCTCGATGGCGTAGAGGAACATGAGAAGATGAGGCTAGAACTGAAAAGACTTGCTTTTAGATAATTTCTGTCTAAACTTTTGTCTGATTTGTTCATTTTAAACAAAAACGCCTTGGACAAGCATAATTTCATCGATTTTTAAGAGACTGTGGCTAAACTGAATTACCTTCGATTTTTTTATTTCTGCAGTTTTAATATTTGCGCCATGGAAGACGATCAGTCTTCAACTATAACAGCGCCTCTATTGACGAAAAAAAATTGGGAACCGTTTTTAGAACGAAAAAACTATGAACATGTTACTCCTTTCTATTACTTTGTGGCAATATTTGTCGCAATAACCAATCTAATAATTGAACGTTTCGAGGAGATACGTGATAAACAGTATGATACGATACAAATTTTGGAGCGATGACAATGAGAGAAATCTTATATTATTAATAATATATTTATGTGAATATGTTTACATTTATGCGTTTTAAGACCGAAAAGGATTTTGCTGTGCAGTTTACAGAATCAGACATGTGTATAAATTCACATAGAAACATTTAAGTATTATATTAACACTAAGTTCCGCTTTGACCGAATATAAGGTTTCTCTTATTTAATTAGATTTACACACACATGCACACACACACACACACGCACACAACACACACGCACGCACGCACGCACGCACTCGTTCGTAAAATTTATACTGTATCATACTGTTATTTTTATATTTTAAAATTTTTAGGATTATTTAATGTATTAATGTTAGTGATATTTAAATAATTTATTGCAAATGTATAATTGGACTGTGTAATTAAAGTCAATACATGGTATTTGATTCTTATATGAAAAGGTTATTAATATTAAATTTACATTTAATAAATAAACAATATTAAATATTAAATCTTATAGGTATATATAAGAATACAACTAATAAGAAGTAGAAATGAAATGTCTATACCGGTCGAAGTTAGATCTTTATTGCTTGACTTAAATAATTCAATATAAATTATATATATGTTTATATAATTTATATTTAATTATTTAATAATCTATAATATATATATATATTTTTTATGTACTATATTTGTATTAGGTGAGCGAAAAAGTTCTGAGCTTTGGATTTCACACAACCGAAATCAAAATTTAAATTTATTTTTCCGCCTTTTTGTGGTTTCAAAACGTTGACATTTGACCTTTTAAAATGTTATGCGGTTTAGCGTTTGGTGTATATAACCTTAAAAATCAGTAGTGTTCACGATGGCATTAACTAAAGAAATATTTGATTTTTCATCTATTTCGCATTTCATCTGAAGAAAAATGTTGCTGAAGTCACTGAAATGATTTGTGTTTGCATATCGAGAGAATGTTGTAAATCATGCCACATGTAAAAGATGATATCAAAAAATTCGCCAATGAGATTTTAGTCTTGAAAATAAACCGCGTACTGGACGCCCTCAAAAAAATTGAAACGGACGAACTGCAAGCATTGCTGGATATAAATTGCGTAAATTGAAAAGGAGCTTATAGAGCAGCTTAGCGTTACGCGGCAAGCCGTTTCCGTACGTTTATATGAAAGATGGCGAAAATATATGGAAAATGAAGGGGGTTACTTTGATTCTGTTGGATTCTCTATATTTACAACTTAAATTGATAAATCACGAAACGTATCGTATTTATGGCTGAATTGGCTATTAAGGCACTTCAGTGGATGATCATTCTTAAGGATATTATTTAGTCTTTATATGTGAAAATTTTGGAAAAGGAGATTAAAAATTATTATATAAGTGCTTATCAGGAATAATATCAAAACTCGGTCATTGTGAGGTCTTGTCTTCAAATAAGATACAAAAAAATTGATTTTAAAATTGTATATTTAAAAAAATCTATTTGTTGCTATGCCAAACCATTCTAAATTTTTCTCTAAAGGATCAATTTAATCCAATATAAGCTAAACTTGTTTAATAACAAACAGCCTTATTGACGCTCCTTGTTTATTTGTATAAAAGAAACATTTTATGCGAATAAAAGAGCATTTTAAAGATTGAAATTTCTAATTACGAAATCTGTAATTGAAATTTTAATGACTGATCCTGTATGGAATTATACGGACACAAATGAATATCCATCAAATCTAAAAATTTTGCACAAACTTTACAAAAGTCTGTGGTGTGAGATAAAAATTACATGCAAAAAATCATCGTAGACAAAAAATTAAAAAAGCCTTTTAAAGGTTGAAATCTCTACTTACGAAATTTGTAATTGAAATTTCAATATGACTGATCCTTTATGGAGTTATACGAACACAAATAGATATCCGTCAAATCTAGAAATTTTATACGAACTTTATAAAGATCTATGGCGTAAGATTTGGAAACACGGTAGTATCTCGGTAAAAATTACACGAAAATGCGGTTTACAGCAATCGAAAGAGTTTTTTTTTTAGTGAACGTTAAAGCGAAAGTGATTACACTTTTTTTTTAAAGATTGATTATGAAAAGATTCACTCTTTTGACTGTTGTAAATCGCATTTTCGTGTAATTTTTACCGAGATACTATCGTGTTTCCAGATCCTGAAAATTTTCAGATTTGACGGATATCTATTTATGTTCGTATAACTCCATAAAGGATCAGTCATATTGAAATTTCAATTACAAATTTCGTAAGTAGAGATTTCAACCTTTAAAAGGCTTTTTTAATTTTTTGTCTGCGATGATTTTTTACCGAGTTACGATGTTATGAATATTACTCAGTTTTTAGTCTATTTGAAAGTGTTTTCTATTTTTTGTTGATTAGTGTATATAATATTATTTATATTAATTATAATATATGATAATTTTTAATGAATTATATTTCAGTTTTCTCAAGATGCCAATTTGAACACTTCAAACGCGCTCAGTAAACATCAGCGAACTAAGTCCAGTCCGGAACAATTGGGAATAACAGCAATATCTCCATCAGAAGCTAGTAAACGTTTAATTGCTTCTGAATCAATGAATGATTTATTACCTCCAAGACATGTCAAGCATAATGATATTGATATCAACGAATTACCACGTATTACACCACCAGGAACACCACCGCCACCATATCCTGCCCCTGTTTTAGGACAAGACATTTTCTCATCCACGTTAAATGATGTAAATATTTGTTATTAGTTTTAAACACGTATACTATTCATTAATATATTAAGCTTTTTCGATTTCATATTGTATAATAACTATACTGGATTATAAGATGCGATTTATAACAAAAAAAAAAAGAAGAGATACTAATCATACGTGTGTTTCTGTAATTTTACTCAATTATATAATTTGTATTCTATAGCAATAATTTGTAATCTTGAAAATTTATATTAGGTATTAAGTTGATATGTATTAAACTTATATCACACACACACACACCACGCGCGTGTATGTGTGTGTGAAGGGTAGGAAAGGGGAATTAACTTCGCTGTGCATGGAAAGTTGTAAAATATATTTTAAAGCAGAGCATTTTTGTTTCATATATAGCAGAAAAAAGACGCAATTTTTAAAATTTTTGTTAATAACTTTTTAATGAATGAACGACGGCTAAAATTTATTAGAGGTTATTGAAGACTGTGATCTTGACGACATATGTCAAAATCGAGGTCATCGGAGAAGACTCTTCTAAAATGATAATTACCATTCAAAATAATAATTATAACAACAAAAGACAAATGAAGGGCTAAGAGCCAGTTGTGCACAACAAAGAAAACTTTAATTCAAACTAATAAAAATATTACAACAAACGTTTCGACGTCGATCGGATCATTATCAATGTTACAGTAAAATATAATTATAAAACTATTTGAATCTATAAAATTTTTCCGGTAACGTAGTCCTTATATCCTTTACTGTTGTGATTACATAAATTAAAATAGTCAGAGTAGTAAAAAGTTGAAAGTTTATAAATAAGAACGCAATAGTCAAGTAATAATTATAACTTTTCCTGTTTTTCTTATAATAATAGTTTTTTTTTATAATAACAGGTACTTCCAACTGATACTATTCCTGGACTGCCAACGTTCCAACAGCCAATTATGTCAATGGAAGAAGATGATGTTAGCGATCAAGAAATTGTAAGTTATCCATAATTCTGTGTGCAAAATGCTTACCAAGATTTTAGAATATTGATTGTTTTTTTTTTAAATTAATTTATTAATGTTTAGGGTCAAGTAGAAGATCATGGACCATTCCAATCTTTATCCAGACTGTGGGGACATCATGCACACCTTGCTGTATTTATTAATTATGTATTATCTAATAGTGATCCTTCTAGTTTGGTATGTATAATTATCTTGATCATTATAGTCATTTAAATTAGCGTGTTTCAAAATATAATTGTTTTTATGACGAAAAAATTATGTGAAACGTTTATATTAACGTAATATATATTTTTGCAGTTATTTTATTTAGTAACGGATTTATATAAAGAAGGAAATGCCAAAGAGATGAAAAAATGGGCATATGAAATTCATTCTAGTTTTCTAGTACCTGGTGCGGTAAGTAATTCAATGCATAAAATATTTCTCGTAAAAAGTATAACGGAATAAATATGTATGTAAAATCTCCCGCTCTAATCGAACTCAAATTGATATCATCAGCATCTTTGAGATATAAAATTTTCTCAAATATTAATCTTGAAGTTACATTTTTTGGAAAGACACGAAGACGGAAAACGAAATAATAAAAATGGAGTTTTTTTGACAGCTGGATCAATTTTAATAAAATTAAAATGTTGTAAACATTGTTTAGGGGTGCAATTCTTTCTTCTGATTAATCAATTAAAAGTTTCAAAGTATTCGTAGCAACAAGTGGACCGTAGCCTAGATAAGTACACAAAGTTTTATGCAATTTTTGAAATAAAAATTCTGAAAGAAAAGCCTTTTTGTTATCTTTATGAATTTTTCTTGGTGATATTTTTGAATTATTATTTTTATATTTTTACAAAAACATCTATAGTTTCTCTAATTTAACATATATTTTTTCTAAATTGGCTCAACTGACGTGCGCTACGATGCACCGGATAGCTCGGCTGCAGCATAGCTCGGCATTGCGAGAACTATTGTTATTTTTAATCAGGTTTCATCACTTCGATTTTGGAAATAAATTATGTTAAAGTAAAGAATCTAGAGACATTTCTGTAAAAATGTAGAGAAGTGGTAATTTAAAATATTACTAACTAAAGTTTAAATAATGCAATAGTTTTTTTAGTTTATTTATCACAAAAATTGTACAAAAAAACTTAAACTTACCTAAACGATGTTTAATACATTATTTTCGACAAAAGTATTTTATTTAAAGTATAAAGAAAGGACCTGTGAATCGTCTGTGAATCGAGCGGTAATTATTTTTTAAACTTTCTTTTGTTCATAACTTTTTAACGAAGAGCGACCGACGGCTAAAACCTGTTGGAGGTTACTCAGAGTCATGTCCTAGACAACATATGTCAAGATCGAGGTCATTGGGAGGGGGGGGGGTCTCCTAATCTAGACATTTACCAAAAGGACTTATATCTTAAAAGTGTCTATTAATGACACTAATTTCAATTCGATTATAACGGAGACAAATTTTATATATTGGACTATATAATTTTTACAATTTCTTATATTTGTATAATTATTATACCTTTTTTTTTTATAATTATGTTATACGTCCTTTCTATGACCTTTCTATGATGTCTATTGTATTTTAATTATATTTAATTAAAAAATTTGGTATATTTTTAAAAAGTTTCACTTGTTTTTAACATCTATTTTCATGCGAATAATTTAACTACTTTTTTGTTTAGCCATTACGTCTACATAATGTAGATGAGAATGTTGCGAATGAAATTGATGATGTCCTTTTGAAAGAATCTGATAAAGAAGAAATTCTCAGAAAGGTACGCTAAACATAAAATAGAGTGCATTGTTAACAAAAATTTTATTTTATTTTAATTTAGAAATACTAAATAGAACAATTTTTTAAAAACTTATTGAGTAACAAATATATTTCTATGCTTTTTAAGGATTGTTCTTTGTCGCTGCACTGGACTATATTAAAACTTTCTATCTTGCTTTTGTCAAACTTCAAATATATGTCTATTTTATTTAAGATGCAAGATTAGAAGTGTTTACAGTTCATTCACAGAGAATAGACTACACATTCATTTCAAACAGTAATTTTTAAATTGTAAATATATATATAATATATATACATACACACACATATATACTACTATTTTTCCTTTAATAATTACAGATATTGTGACTAATTTATTTATCGTTTTTGAGTACAGATATTTTGGAAAGCACGTACTAGAGCGAAGGAAGAATTGAACGAACAGTTAACGCATTTTCAACAGAAGAGAACTGCGGGATTGGCCACAATTTTTGGTCCAACCGATATTTCACTTGATGAGAGCATATCTGATAAAGCGCGTGAAACTAAAATTATTGAAACATATCTTTTGCCGAAAATGGAACCTTATTTGTAAGATTATTTACATTAAATTTTTGAACACTTTTTTTTATGAACTTACATTCAGCATAAAAGTCAATAAAAATAGGACATGTGATAAAGCAAAATATAAAGTATGAAGTTATAAGCACTTGTAAGCTCTTACAAAACATCTTATGAAAATATTTACATCTTATGAATCTGGTTAGAATTGACTTTTTTCCTTTTTCTTTTTTTGAATAATTCCCTAATTTTTCGAGCAGTGAATGTATTGTATATAAAAGACTTGTTAATAATTTTAATATTGTATAAAGAGGCACATATTGCTACTTTTTATTGTAATGTAAATTTCATTGTAATACAAATATTGTAATATAATAAAAAAAGTTTTGGAAAATTTCAGGGAAGACATAGAAAAAGAACATGTGGATTTACGGCTCTTTACGACTGCAGCTGGTCTAGCCACGATATTGATAAAGATTTTTCAATTACGACCAGTATGGGTCGATCGAGTACCTACCTTTGTTGCAAAAGATAAATCCAATATCAAAGCGCGGCTTCTTGTTGGAAAATCGCGTAAGATGACAATCAGAGGACATCATTTTGTAGCGCATCAGTATTTTACAATAACTTACTGCAATCATTGTCAACTTATTATCGGCGGTATTGGCCCTCAAGGATATTTATGTAATGGTATGTAAAATATACAATAAAGAACTTCTAAAAATTTTCTTTAATAAAAATAGAAATTTTCTTGAAAATTAATTTCTATAAATGGTATAGTTTAATTGTAAAAATAGTAGTTAATAAAAAGATGTAAATTATATTAATAATAATATTAAAAATAGTAATAATATTTATAATACTTAACATTAGCAATAGTATTATATACTATATAATACATATAAAGTTTTTTTTTTTAGATCTAACGCACTATCTGTTAATTGCAGATTTCTGATGTTATTTTGAGACTAAAATTCTAATACTAAAATATTGAAGCTATAATAGTTTTTGATTTATAAAACTAGTAATTATATTGTCTAAAATTTGTGTGTTTAGATATGGTACAACGCAAAGTGGTAAAAGTAAAAGCTAATAGTTGTCTTAAAGCCGATATAAATATTACGTAGGCGAAAATAAAATTACTAATATTTCCAATTTTTTTGATATTTATTATGTTAAAAAATATTTAGCCTAGACATTATGGTATATTAAATTTTTGTTTCAAAATGACTTTAGGAATCTGCCATTAACAGGTAATACTAGTTAGGTTCTGAAATATTAATAATATGTCGTTCTATTCACAGATCTACTTATAAGCGCTTAGTGAGTCAATTTCAATTTCTTTGAATTAAAAAATGTGTACATTAAATTCAAATATTAAAGAATCATTAAGCATTTATAATATGTACGATTTTACTTTTTCTATTGAACACGCGCAATCAATGACAATAAATAATTGGTTAACAGATTGTTCTCTCAATGTACATCGACAATGCGTTCGTGTGGTAGAAGAAAACTGTCCTGGTCCCTTAATGCGAAAAGAAAGAGCCAATGATAGGATCAGTAAATTAATGGAACGTATTCGACCGGAGAGGAAACCTCTATCATCTCATCATCATTCTCAGAATTATATACCCCATCGTAAGTCCATCTTTTAATATTTCGTGCAAATTGTATTATTTCTTTATTAAACTAATTACAAGATTAATTAGTTTTTTTTTTAATATACAGAGTGACCCATTCTAATCTATCACTCCAAATATTTCCGTTCTCTTGCATTTTACAAAAAAATGTTTCAAACAAAAATTATGTGGTTTCAAGGGGACTATAAAATGGTACCATTGATTTGACCTTCAATAGTCGCTTAAAAGTTACATGAAGGTCACTTTCAATTACTTAAATTAAACCCATTATTTTTTATTACATATTCTTGTAGCTTATCTCAAGAGCTTTCCAAAACACTATAATAAAATATTTTTTCATTAAGTATTTGCCGTATTGTGAGATTTAAAGGTTACGATATTGCCAGCATTAGCATTATCCGAGATATACCACTTGGAGGTTATAATGTTTAATCTTAATAATCTTTTATTAAGGATCTTAATAATGTTGACATTAAATTAATATTTTTCGCAACATAAATTATTTACAGATTTTTAATATATCATTCATAGATTTTAATATTATTATATAATATTGGATTCGATACTGTAGTTGGCCAATTTGCTTATTGTTTTATGAAATTATGTTTTTATATGTTATAATACCACCATTATTAAGCCATGGGTTTAATTTTCAAGCTTTAATCCATAACTTGAAAAATATTTAATAAAAGTGGACTTTATTATAATATATGCTTTAAAAAGCCCTTGACACCAACTATTAGATTCTGGAATAAAAATACGGCATTCATTACAAAAAGTAATGTGACCTTGTCCTGATGGGCGACGACACTTAAAGTCAAATTGATAAAATCAAAAAATTTTTGCTGTAGTATTACTTAAAAGTTACTTTTGGGTCTTCGGACTGCAAATTATTTGTACCTGTCAAACTATTTATTTTTTGGAATCTTACTTTCCCTTAACATCTTTATGCCTTTATGCATAGAACAATATAATAAATCAATTGAAATTCAGACATCTTGGGTAATGTTAATAAGATAAAATAAATACATAAATGCTTAAAAAAATATAATTTGCAAGATCGCATTGTAAATTGCACATTTTTTAGAAGTAACTACTTAGTTTCTTTGACATTAATTAATTAATCTCATTATTTTGTGCAAAAACAGTATTAAGTTCAATTACTCATAAAAAAGGAACAGTTTAGAGATATTTTTCAATCCGATTAAATCTAAAGTAGCAACTTTCGTATGTTGCTACAGCAAAATCTGTCCAATTTTTATTCTTTTATTTATGGAAACTTTTTATCAGCATTTTATAATTCACAGAATATCACAATTTCAGTCAATTTGACCGAAGGTTTTTTTTTATATAATTTGTGCGAGGTCCTTTCAGTAAAAAAAATTGTTTTTAAAAAATTTGCATAATAAATCAATTGGTCAAATAATTCGAATTTTTGTCTTGTATTTAGTAACATTGACAAAACTGTTATTTTATATTGCAGTCGATAAAATAAAAAAAAGTGAAGAAGATTCCGGTGTACTAACGGATGGAGAAAATGGTAAAAGTATCTTTCTCTTTTGTCTTTTTGTCATGTTTTTTGTCACTTAATTTTTGTGCCTGTCCAGGTTTTGCAGCATAATAGTATTTTTAATCAAAATAGAACATAATAAGTAAATTTATATATATGAATATATTTCGTTAGAGGAATCATAAAGTATATATCGAATTTTAAAAATAAAAAAATCACACAATACCACAAAAAATTTTGTATCAAGTAATTCTAACTAAAGTAGGTGGTTTTTCTTTTTTTAGATTCTTTATATTGATATTTGTATTACTAGGTGAACATCGCATCGGCAGTTTGGCCGGAAACACTCGTAACAACTGCGACAGAATGCGAATTTCCAGTTTAGGAGGAATCAACGATCATACTGAGAATTTAGACAATCCTTCATCACGAGAAGATATTTCCGAAATGTAAGTATTTACATAAACTTTGTACATTTACTTCTATATATTTCTTTATGTTTTATGTATTTTTGTAGAAATTTTAATGATACATTCGTCTATATATTTTCTATACCTTAATTTATTAAAATTTTAACGAAGTTAAATTTTAGTATTATAATGTTTCCAATTTCTATATACTCTTATTTAGTTGAAGAACTCTGCAAATCATATGCAAAAAATGGCTTCAGTTAAATTGATTGAAACTTTGTAGATTATATAAGTTGTTGACCAAAAGTATTTTTAGACAGTACGATAAAAAAATGGACCAATTTTATAACATCATTTCAAAGTTGCTATTCTGAGTCTAATTGAACTGAAAAGTATCTTTATTTGCTAAACTATTCATTTTTTAGAAACTATATCTTAATAATTAATAAATGAAATTATTGTTTCTCTTAGGGTTACAATTTTAGAGTATAATAATATATGTATATATAAATGGTTTCTCTCTATTTGCTAATAATTTCTCAATCAGAACAGAGATATAATATATATAACGTATATTTGTGAAATATAACACATACTACGTCTAAAGATGATGTATTAAATGTAGGATGAACCGGATAATATTTGGATACATTAACGGATAAAAAAAAAGTCCTGTATAGATAAGCTCGTTTTTGCTTTGTTTTGGAGAAAATCACAAAAAAAGACTAATTTTCATTTTTGTACTTTTTTTTATTATAATACTTATTCACGTTGTATTTATTCACTTACTTAATGTATAATAGATATTGTTCAAAATGTTGACTTCTTGCAGCAATGCAAGCATTTAGTACGGACAGCTCGTGTTGCAACTAAATATTGATCTGGTGATACTTGCACTGCATCCTCAATCCGATTTCTTAATTATTCTCTTGAATTGATTGACAACCGAATAAACTTCCTGCTTTAGGACCTCCACACAAAGAAAACTTTAGTGGTGTCAGATTAGGTGATTGAGGTGGCTAAGATACTATTCCTTCACGTTCAAGAAGGAAGCAACTATTATACGTTTTGTGTTGCAATTTTTTCCAAAATAAAGCAAAAACGACCATATCTTTACAGGATTTTTTCTTAATTTATCGATCCCCTATATGCTTCCGAGGTTTTGACATTTAAATTCCGGACACTGTGTAATTTAAATAAAAGTGTTTTTATTTTGTTTTATCTGAGTTCAATTTTAGCATCAAATATTTTAATCTTCAGGTTGCTTTTTATGCAATGGTATCAAATATAAAAAAAATATATATATGTATATTGTTTTATAAAATTGATTTGTTTGCGTCGTAGAAATTAATTTACGCTTTATCGATTACGATTACTTAGGGTCCAGCAAAATATTTCCAGTAAGCCAAAGACGTCAAACATCAACAGGTCTGAAAGTTACAAGGAGCGGATACATCATAAGGTAATTAAATGCATTGTTTAGTTATTATAGAATAGATAGATATTCAACCATATAATTAATAATACAACGTTACAATGATTATTAATTTACTGTTTGAAAGCATTTGCGTAATTATAGAATGCGTAGATTGAAAAAGGCACTTTGTGTAATGTATGTATTCATAATTTTACTTTTTGGTAAAATATTTTCTTCCACACATGTACCATTATAATGAATTCATACATGGAAGACAAAATTAAGAATTAAGGATTAATTAATTTGTCTATAAAATGAGATATATTTTTATATATTATAAATTATAAAATTAAATTTGGTTTCTACCATGGCTACATTTATAATTTCCCAAAATAGATTTATTTATTATACAAGATATTCAAAAAGTCTAGAAACACTAAGATATCTCGAAAATGTTCGATTTTAGTAAAAAATACGTGAGAAGCAATTGTTGGGCTAAATAGGATGTACCTGATGATGATAATTTGACTTTTGGTGAAGTCAAGATCAATCACATCATGACCATGACGTAGCAATTTTTCCTGTTTTTATACAAACAGAATGAATAATATGATTTATGTGTTGATGCAATCAAGTCGTAGGATAGCCAGCACGAATTACTACTTCTGCCATCTATTAAATTATTATATTATAATATAATTAGATACAAACAGCGAATAACTTTGGGAAACAGTCTAAATTGGATCTGATCACCTTAATTTAGTTTATTATTTTTAATCAGTTTAGAGAGTATTTGTTTATCTTATTAACTTATGCGACTACCTTACATGATCATAGGGACATTTACCTTATGAATGCTCTAAGCTGTAAGATATTTTCTGTACACGTTTCCATGATTCTTAATATTTTGAAATTGTTAATAAAATTATTTGGATAACATATCGCTACGTTATTCGTATGAAAAAAGATCAATGTATAATATAGTTTTTATATAAATTAATTTAAAATTTATAATTAAAATTGCATTTTATAAATTGCAGCGGCAGTTGAGAGAAAAAAGGAAGACCAGTGATCCGAATCTGTCCAAAACAAAGTGAGTAATTTTTATCTAATATTTACAGTTAAATATCGAATTTTCGAAGATATTTTTTGTAGACGTGCACAAAATATGCAAATTTGCACAAATATGTTCAAAATAAATACGCATTTTTAGTAGAATGCTTTTGCAATAAGACAAATTTTTATTTTAATGTTACTTCTTAATCTGCTTTTTAAAAAATATGAAATTGCATAAGAATTCGATATCTATATTATAATATTACTGAAAGTGACTGAATAAAGGACTTTCACACTTATACAATATCGTTTGTGATTGTTTTTATTGCAATCATATTAGATTATAATGTCAGAAGCAGAGAATTATGCAAATTTTGCACAACAGAATTAATTTTTTAATGTTTATTGATCCGTATCAGTGGTGTAGTCCTAAAAATAAATGTGCTTAAGCGGTGATTTAAACAAAATAAGGGACGGAGGAGGGGGAGGGGGGTTCGTATTAGCGATGTGCTCAATATTTTAGATAAATATGCAATATAGGGGAGCACTCTCCGATAACTTTGACTTTGACATATGTGGTTAAGATCATTACCCCGAGTAACCTTCAAAATATTTTAGACGGTCATCCTTCGTTAAAAAGTTATTAACAAAAAAAGTTGGAAGTTCCAATCCACTTTTCCTCTGCCAAGGAGCGTACGATATTTTACGCGAAGCGATTTCTTCAACATCGATGTTTAATATTAAAGTTAATATTCATTATTCCTTCTTATTTCGAGATGGTCTTGTCAATACAAATTATATTAAACTTCTCTTGCTTGTAATTAAAAAAAAAACAGTTACTGAAATATACATATTTTCTAAAGTTTTTTGTTCATAATTTTTTAATAAACAGTGATCGCCAACTAAAACCTTCTGAAAGTCACTCGGGATTATGATCTTGACAACATATGTCAAGGTCATCGGCACAGTGTTCCCTAATCTGTATAATTACCATAAATAGATATATTGATTTTTAATACCAGTTAATGATCATTAATAAGAATATCAGTTTTATAATTTTCTTTATTACGTAAGAGCAACAAATTTTCTCTAACTTGTCTTCTCATGTCTAGTTTATGCTCTTTATAAAAACGGCAGCAATAATTAGCATTAAAGGATTCAGTAAACTCATTGTCAGTAATAGAGTGAGAGCCTAAATTATCAGCAAGAAGCAAACAGAACAAAAAATTAAATAAAAATATTTATTTTATTTAAAAAAATAATGTTCAACTCAAAGAAATGTTTTCTGCCATAATGCTTCTCGCGCTTATTACATTTTCCCAGTTAAAATTTTATCATAATGTTTTATATTAATTAATAAATAAATCAATAAAATGGTAAATAAGTAAAAATAAATTACAATTAAGAATTTATCCAATTTTTTATTGCTTTTTATTCTTATTTATTGTTTATTTATTTATTTAACTTAATTGTTTAAACTTAACAAATTGGAAGTAGAAAATTTTGGCCGTATTTCGTCAAATTGTGTGTCAAAAGCTTTCTTACTAAGGTAAGAAATCTTGTGTTAGTCACATCTCAACCAAATAAATAATTATCAAAACATTTCTCTCAGTGAATGCTACATATGTGCTTAAAAAGGCTACTTAGGGTCCTGCTTTGAGGCGGAGCTAAGAACCTCTTTATTGTCACATTTGGTCTAGAGCGTGTGACTATAAAGAAATCCTACTGTATTTGTGAAGCTTTATTCAATAATATTTTATTTTTAATATATGGATTTACAGAAAAGCTAGCATTTTTTCCCTATATTTTTAAATTTTTTGTTTATGTGTTTTAAGTGTGAAAAAAAAATGTAATACGCTAGAGTAGAAAAAACAGATCCGAGATATTTTCGCAGTGTAGCTTGTTGCGCCCCGCGAGGAGTAAAACGTTCTCGCGCTATTATATCGATAAAAAGCAACTTACTCTTCACAACTATTACTGTACCGTTAAAAATGGCATTCAACCAGATGCCTGAATCAGGCTACTCGACCCGGTAGCGTGTCTGTGTAGCGGTAGAGCCACATTACACGCAAGTCCGTGGATCTTTTGGCAACGTTCCTATTTTTCGCTTTGCTTCTCTCGTCGCTTTTTCATAATGAACGTATGCGAAGAGCGCAGACTCAGCTCATACATCTCGTTTCTTGTCGTGCGAAGGTGTGTATACCGTCGCTCGAAAGGCCTTCAGTATGACATTAAACGTTCAATCCCGCGGATGGCTATTACGTCGCTTTGATGGCTCGAAACACCCACGTTTTCGTGGTACTGTTAAAACGATCGCTCTCCCTTTAAGTCAGTCGAAAGCTCGATTACGCCGTTCTTGTTCTCGAATTGTGTATCATTTGCATCTTATAATTCTTTATTCTTAATTATTTGATGATTTATTAAAAATTGTGCTAAATAATTTCTACAATTTAAATAAAATACATGTGTAATACATACATGGAGTAGGGAAATCATGGGAAACACATTTCTGTGGAAAGTTTATTGACAACTTCGGTGATTAAATTTTCTGTTATTAAAGACTTCTACAAGCAAAGAGAAGCAAATTCACTTAATAAAAACTCACTTATAATAAAAGCTTACTTATTAAATATTTATCTTAAATCATTATTTATTTTGTAAAGTATTCATCAAATATTTAAATATTAAAAAATTGTTTTTTAACTTTAAATGATGTTTTTTTTTTTTTTCAAAGTTTCGTTCTATCTTGACTATTAATCGTTTTTTATAATGAAATTACAGATTTTTATTTTTTACGTATTTTATAATCGACATAAAGATAAATTAAAGTATATACGTTCATTTTAGAAACAGTTTAGCAATTTCATATAAAAATAATCGTATAAAGAAGAATTGAAATATATGTAACTTATTTCATTTATTTGTATTAGTTACGTATATAAGCCTTATATAAAATATATATGTATAATAAATATTCGCAATATTATTTAAAGAGCTACACATTTTCTCATATTTTTAGATTGAAGATATTTAAACATTTCCGATAATTTACTTTGTACCGCTTATTAAAATGCTTGTATATATTGCTTGATGAAATTGAGAATTTGATGATAGAAATGAATAAAATTCTTTGGTAAATACTTGATTAATGCTTATTATTGTGTTAATTTATAATTTATTCTATTTTATAGTAATTAACTTAGTAATTAACCCTTTGCTGCATCAATCAATGTCCTGTGGGACACTTATTCTTTTTATGTAGTTGTTACACATTTCATAATTGATTTCATTAATTTATTTGATTTATCTTTGTTTCTGAGACTTACATATATACCATACACGAATAAGATAAATATGTTATCATTGTACGTTAACAATAAATTATAAATAAAATATTTCAAATTAGTATTTAAAAAAAATTAATGTTGGAAAAACTAATAAACGTGTTTTGAAAATGTTTGCATTAATGTTTTTGAGGTCGATAACTTAAAATCTGTACTAAAAATTAAAAAAATATTTAGTTAAAATCTTATATTTGCTATATATTATATTACATAATATTTGAGACTTTTAGCCAAGTTTTCGATATTGGATTATGCTAAAAGAGAGACATTTTTGTTATTAACAACAAGTAAGAATTTCTTCGATATTGAGTCAGCCATTTTTAATTTTTAAATTTTTACTGAAGATTTTAAATAAATGGCCTAAAAAAACTTTTATGTATAATAGTTTAGTTATTAATAAATCATGGTTAAATTTCTTTTAATTCCGTTAATTGAATTTGTCTATTTGACTTTTTAAATTTTGAATTCAGATTCGCAATTTCCTCCGAAAACCTAAAATATGATTCCGCGAAATATGTTCTAAAAAAAATTATCATTTTAAAGAGTTAATATATTTGGACAAATAAGAAAATTTTTATTTGTTATAATTTTGAACATATATTCCACACATATCGCTACTGAAAAATCAACAATTTATTTCAAACAGAATTTTGCAAATTACATTTCATTAATGCATACATATAAAATACATATTGTATATTTTATTACAGAGTAGAGCTTTTCATGATTTTGATAAATCGAATTTCAGCAAACAAAATGTGTCACGTACCATTTTTGCGAATTGAAATGATATTCATTAAACAAAATAATATTTTTTATAAGAATTCCTGACTGTAGAGTCTGAAAATCGATTTTTTCGTTTGTAATGTTAATAACTATAATTAGTCAATTGTCCGCAATCTTGCTTTAACATTTTCTGACAATATATTTTAGTAAAGCTTATTATTTTATTTATATTGATGAATAATAAAATTACAATTATTATAAATTAAAAACTGCCTATTTATATATTAGAAAATAAAATCAGGAAATAAATTAAAGGATTAATTAGTTTAATGAGCTTTTTTAAATATCTATATTCACAAAGAAACACGTAATTCTGAATGTTTGGCAATTTCAATATCAAGGAGGCATTACATTGATATCAAAAGTATATATTACATTGGAATATGTCCTTCAAAGTCTTCAAATTTATAAAAATTGCAAAAACTTATGTTATGATGCTTATTTATACAATAGCGAAAGAATTTGTAATAGATCTTGTAAATGTAATTCGCGTAATCGTTGGCAGTGTAACATGAGTGAATTCTCTTGGAATTTTCTTCACTAAGCGATCGATATACACTATTGCATTTCAAACATCTCAAACTTATTTAAAGAAAGTGCACAGCTGGATTTAAAGCAAAATCAGTCAGAAATCTGTTAATCTCTGATAATATACATATAATAAATACGACAATATAAACAAATAAGTAGAATGATATATCTCATATATAAGCGGGAATCTTTTTTAAATGTGTACATGTCTATATAAATACACTCGTCAACAAAATTAACGCAACATCTGTTCTACCCAGTAAAAATAAGCAAATTTCAATATGGAACAACTTCGTGAAAAATCATCGAGATGTTTAAAAAAGTATTTTACAGCTTGAAATTTTTACTTTTCAGATTGGTTTAGAAAATATTTCTTACAAATATTTTATTGAGTTACAAAATATAATTTTTTTTTAAATTTCGTCAAAAAATTTGAATTTCGATGCATCTTTATTTATCTTTGTGTAACTAAATTGTGTAGCTGATTCTATCCGCACCAGTTAACATGGATAATTTTTTATATTATTTTTGTTGATAACTATTGAGGTTACATACAAAATTTGAAATTTGAAAATAAACAATAGAAATCTAATTGTTATTGAAATAAAAAGTATAATGAAAAACGGACTACAGACGAGTGAATAAATTAAGATGTTATATGATATTGATTAAAATTTATGTTTAATACACATTAGAATTAAGTGAAGAACTAGTAGTTTTAACTTTACATAGTTTTCATCATATAATAATTGTTTAAAATCAAAACTGTTTTCGCTTTAATTTCGATAAGAAATGATGTGCTTTAATTATCGTATTACACTGTCATTTGTTTAATTTTTTTAATGAATTTGTTTTAATATCGAGAGTTCTTAATAAAAATAACATTATAGTGTTTTTAAGAGACATCTTTTTCTAATTTTAATAATTAGGAAAAGATAAATAATAAAATAATTAAGATTAAAGTTAATTCTACGTTGGTTCTAAATTGGGCTTAAAGAAATGTTATCTGAAATCGTTTCCTTGGAAAGTATGAAATATTATTTTAATAATTATATCTATCTATACAATGCAATTTTACAATGCATATTTTGTATTTAAATATTTTACACTTATATATTTTACATATTTAAATCTATAAAATCATTTAACATATGATTTTGAACAACTAAATATTATACATAGTATAGAAAAAAAACTTGAAAAAATTACAATTTTTTAAGCATATTATCATATGTTTATAATAAAAATTATTGGAATTTTATCACTGAGGTAACATTGATATATAAATTGTCATTTATAAAATATTTCAACTTTATGACTATATAACAAAACATTGATTGTAATTTTTGCAAAAATTGTTGGTTCAAGGTATCTCACAATATAGAAAAATTCAGTTATTTTTTAACTTAAACACTTCTTTTTCTATTTATTTCTATTTTATTTTTTTACTTATTGTAATTTTATAAATCGAATAATTTCATGTGCAAACATTTTTATTTAGTTTATTATGAATAATAGCATATAAAAAAATATATTATTTTAATCGAAAACTGTAATATCTTTTTTAACTATAACTCTTTTAACAATAATTTGTATACTGTGCATTAATAATTGTATGAATACTGTTTTACAATATTTATTCAGACATTTATTAATCAGATGATTCATTTGTTAATTGTAAAATTTATGTGATTGTTTAAAAATAGATAAAAATTTAACGGATTTTTTATGTAAAATTATTTATATTAAGTTATTACTATTGATTAACATAGATTAATTCTTATGGCCTATATTAAATTATTATAAAAAATTTAAATAAAACAAAGTAAATACATCTCAATGAAAAGACAATGAATTTGACACAGAATAAAACAATTTTTAATATAGAAATCACGAGGGTTCAAAGGTTTTCCTCTGTGATCAATAAAAAATAGCTTTACTTAATATTAAGAAAAAATATAACATCAACATGAATAATCGACGAATCTAAAAATCGATATGATGAAAAGATAGTAACTTTTACGAAGGAAAATAATTAATTAATAGAAATAAAAAATGACACTTTTTGACACTATTTAACACTTTTCTATTTTAAAGAAGTTAAAAGAAAAGAACGATGTTTTTATCGGTCTGTTGAATATGTGTATGTACATGTTTGTAAATCGAGTGATGTCAGAGCACGGATACGTATTCGCTTTTATTTCTGAAGCGATCGATACTTTCGAATCGATATGACTGTATAGGATGTTCCTCGCTAAGTGTACTTTCTTTGAATCGCGATTCAAAACTTCATCATTTTTTTATTTTTTAGCGTTTATTGAGAAACTTTTGGTACATATAATTTTTAATTCTTTATCTTGATTGAAAATTCCAAAGACACCAAGAGTTTATGTATTTTAGATAATCCATAATTTTGTTAATGTCGGATTTGTTAAATTTAAAAAATTATAAGTAGAATCAGAGATTAAGTCTCGACATTTCCATAATTTAACAATGTTTTTAAGTCTGCTATTAATTTATTGGACGGATTGTGTTTGACAATGGTGTCAGTAAGTAAAGACTGCATTTTATTAGATGTGTCGGAAAGTTCTGTCCGTTTTTATGCAAAAAGTATGACTTCATTTATGAAACAAAATGAAAACGTACATCAATCAAAGTATTGGCCATCGTTAGATATGACTTTTTCCCATCTTTCTGGTAATAAGCGGATTCCACGGCGAAAGAACGACTCATCTCTAGAGGCTATCCAGTTAGAGACCCATTTTTCGATGCTTTCATTAGAGTTGCAGTGTTCCTCTGCAAGTGCGTGTGCCATCGACCGAAACAAGTGATAGTCGGAAGGGGCACAGTCTGGTGAATAAACCGCATGGGGTACCACTTCCCAGTGAAGTGCTCCTAACGTTTCCTTAACGAGTTTTGTAACGTGAGGTCGAGCGTTGTCATGAAGCAAGATTATTTTATGTTGTCGTTTCATATTCTTGTCGTTTTTCGTACAATGCCTGGGCACAAACGGATAATTTGTTCTCAGTAGAGATCCCCTGTGACTTTGACCAGATTTCAACAGCTCATGGTTGCACTACACCCTTCTGGTCTCACCAAATACAGAGCATGGCCTTCTTCCCATAAATATTGCGTTTTGGCGTCGATGTCGATGATTTACCTGGATCGCAAATAGTTTTTCGGCGTTTGGGGTTATCAAAATAGATCCACTTTTCATGGTCAGTCACAAATCTCGATGCAAAAATCTCTTTGTTGCCTAGCAAACAGAATTTCGGAGTTGATTTTTTGTCTTTCAATGTCTCTTGGCTTCAGTTCATATGGGATTCATTTTTCTTCCTTGTAGATCTTTCCCAAGGCTTCAAACGATCGGAAATAACAGATCGAGCACAATTTAATGTTTCTCCAAGTTGTTTTTACGTTTGATATGAGTCTTCCTCCACCAATGTCTGCAATTCTTCGACTTCAAATGCTTTTGGCCGTCCAGTAGCGGAATTCTCTAAATAACTTATCGATGATTGTCGCTATCATTAATTAGCGACAGCCAATAGTAGGATAATCCTAAAAAAAAGCTCGGCTCTCATTGGATGAGAGCTAGTTAACGATAACAATAATTATCGAAAAAACGTTTAAAAAATTCCGCAACAGAACGCTCTTTGTCCTCCACATCAAAATCACCACTTTGAAAGCGTCGAAACTATTCTCTGCATGTTTCATCGGAAGGAGCACTATCACCATAAACCTCTACAAGCATTCGATGAGTTTCAGCTGCATTTTTCTTCCATTTGAAGCAAAAGATTGACAGTTCGCGCAAATGACGCTTATTTGGCTCAAATGTCGACATTTTCGATGCAATAAAAAGCATTGTTATTGATGTAAACTTATACTTTTATGTACGGAATTTTATTGACGGATATTAAAACTAAAAAATTAAGCTTGGTTTAGACATTAGAGTTATCGACAGTTCTAGCTATAGTTACTCGCCTCTAGATGGACGGAACTTTTCGACACACCTAATATTTGCATAATCAATTTTGTTCATAGCTATAATAACATTTTCTTTGTCAATACATATTAGAATTGTTTGTGGATTGTCTTTAATGAATTGTCTAGTCGTATAAATAACGAAGAAGTAATAAAATCGTCTATTATCGTAAGTAATAAACTCATTCTATTATTAATTAAATTAACAATTTTTAATTTTAAGCATTAAGGGAAAGAACTTGTTTCGCAAAGCGGTTTATTATTAATTTTTAATTTAGCTATATTTTTTTTGTTTTTGTTTTTTATGTGTTTGACCAATTCTATTAGTCTTACCGCATACATAAATTTAATAGATGACACATTATGAAGACACATGTAATAAGATGGTAACACGGTAGTATTATAAGGATGACGAGTATTGATTATAATTAATTGTTTATTGTAAAGAATTATATTAATAATCGAAACTTTTATATTAAAATAAATATTTTCGTGATTTGTATAATAAATTACATATTAGCAAACAACTAACTAGATTATAATAGCTCTCATTTTTATATATTTAAAAAAAATGTAATGTTTAATTATGGATCACACGGATACAAAGAAAAGAAAATCAGAGCTCCTCAAAAAAGCCACTTACTTCCTCTAGCTTGTCCGAAAGAGTGAGAGATATTGATCCGTCATTCTAATCAGATGACATCGCTCTATATATGTATAGCGTTGAAAATCTAGGCTGTTCTAAAATTTACTGCTAGTACTGAAAATTTATAATATTTGTATAGATTTTTAGTATTGGCAGTAAATTTTGAAACACAGCCTTAGTAATGATATCGGGCGCGAAAATCAAATAAAAATTAATACCTGTTATTTTAAGGTAATTACGCGCGGATGCTTTTAATGAGTAAACTTAAATTCTAATTTTAATACGAAACAAACAGTAATACTTTTTTATTATACGTAATCTTGATTGATAAGTGCCTTGACTCTACTCATTTTAACAAAGAGTCGTTTTTGCTTTACAACATTGAATAACTCGGTGAAGAGAAAATCGTACAACGCCTAACAAAAAAAAAGCAAATTAAAAGTAAAGATCAACTCTTTTGAATGTTGTAAACTGCATTTATTATACTTGTGAGCGAAAAATAATTTACATTAAATTTGCTAAAAAATGATGAAAAAGACTATTTGAAAAGATCTCTTTATTGCGAATTCGTTATTTAAGTGAAATATTGAAATACCAATGTACTGCTACACAACTTTCGGTATTGAAGCCACTTTTAAAAAGTTTTACCGTTTAATTTCGCGCGTGAATGTATATCTGCCAATTTAAACGTTTCCAATTTTATATACGTGAAGCTTATCAAAGTGTAGTGATATAAATCGCCAAAAAACTGAGAGCCTCGCCTGCATGGAAATAAAATTTGCTTGTGTCGTGCGGTAAACCGAAGCAAACAGTTAAAACAGGATATAAAAAAAATGAGACAACGTGGTTCACAACGCTTCCATTCTCAATCTATGTTTAACGACGAGAGCTCCGTCGATTCATCGGTGTTGGAACTGGCCTCATGTTCGGATCAGTTGGTTGGTGCCATTTCGAATAAATATTCAGATCCTGACGAAAACGTAATTGAAGTGCCCATTTCGTCGAACGATACTGACGTTGGCGCAGCATATGAATATCTGCATTGCCTTGACGGACGACATACGAGGTCTGAGAGGTATTTTTTAGTAGAAAAAAACATTTGGTTTAATTCTATCTTAAAAGGGAAATCCCCGAAATAGTACCCTTGGATTTCGATGTCAATTTTTTTGATAATTCTGCAAATTAAAAAAGAAATTCCGTGTTCAGCGATTTTTCCAGATAAGCTTTAGTTTTCGAATTTTTAAATTTTGAATATCGGCGCTTACCTATGCAATAGGTGTCCTTGTTTATTCTATTAAACAAATACACATATTATATAAGTCGTGGACTAATAATACGGTCTTAACGTAGTCTATGTCCCGAGTTTTTACGCGAACCGGTTATTTGCGAGCTCCAGAAATTATCGGCTATTCGTATTTTGTTCTATAGATATCGCACACTTCAGCACTATCTGTGTCTCGAACTCGCATTCTTTAATTTCCAACACGAGCACTTAACCATCTGAGCCAATCTTACTGCTTGCGAAACATATTAATGGAACGGTTTATCTACGCCACCCAAAGCGCAGCCGATTTTCAAAATATAAAAACTCGTAAACTAAAGCTTATTCGAAAAAATCATTGAACACGGAATTTCTTTTCTGGTTTGTAGAGTTATCAAAAAAATTCACATCATAATCCAAGGGTACCTTTCCAGGGGTTCTCTTTGTTAGTTAAATTTTTTATTTTGTGCGTTTGTCGTGTGAGTGCGTGTGCGTGTGTCATGGGAGAGAGATAGAATGAATAAATAAATGTGACCCCTTTATTTAGTTTTCTCACTCATTTTAAGTACATCTCTTACATATAACTTTAAATATCTCTTTCCCTCTCCCCCTTCCCCTCCCCCCTCTCTCCTCCCTCCCCCTCTCCCTCCCTCAAAAGTGTATTTTTTACTTTGTTTTTTAAACTACTATACGCATTTATTATTTTATGATATTTTATTGAAATATTCTCAATCAAATTCAAAATTCCTATTTTCGATTAAAGCGGATGTTTGTACTTAATAATATTTTAATATGTAATGTTTACAATAACATTTTTTACTTAATTTTATTTTAATTATGAACTGACATATAAAATAATACAAAATTTGATTGTCAATCGTGATTTATCAATGACGCTACAAGCATCTTAAAAAACTATAAATAGTAAATATTGAACTGGAAGCTGTTAGTGCCGATGACCTTGATCTATGTTGTCAAAGTCATCATCCTGTCAAAGTGATCTCCAACAGGTTTTAACCATCATTCGTTATTCGTTAAAAAAGTTAATAAGAAGAAAAATTGAAAAAAATAACGTCTCTTTTCTACTGTATACTGTTATATATTTTTTGAAATCAAATAAAGAAATTTATTTGATTTAAAAAAATAATGTTCAAATCAAAAAATGTTTTCTCTAATCGTATAGCAAAGAAACATTTCTTTGAAAAAACCTTTCTCTGGGTGAATATATGCACATGACTGACAATGAATTTAAAAAGAATTTAGAACAAATAATAATTTCACTGATGAAGACTGTATTTAAGTTTGAAACATCGTCTGTAATAGCAATTTAGATGTATTGATATTTAATAATAATTTTAGCGATTAACAACAGACTAAATGACTCTTTTAGTCTGATGGTTTGTATATAACGTTGTATAACGTTTTGTTGAATTTGCTGAAGTCTATGGGTCTCTTTCGTGCTGCTTAATTGGCGCCGCTCCTATCTCGTATTTCACTACTCATCGTAGTTGTCGGCGAATATTTTATATTAGTGACCAGTAATTGATTTTTAGTAACTGTATTGCTCTTAAAATATCAAAATAGTTTCATTAAATTATTTTGATATTTTAAGAATTATGCTTGCAGCAACGAAAGCGATGATTTTAATAATTTTTACACCAGAATTTAATTATTTTGGAAACGTGACATTAGACGATAGAATCGAAGTTCTTGTTTGAGTTTTGTATGTATCTGCTTAAAAATATTTGGTTAAAAGAATTTCCTTCGAAAACTCTTCATAAATAGGAATGAGATAATATTATGTTAGGGACTGATTGTAAGAGACGAAGCACAACGAACGAGCGCTCCCGCCAAGCGCATATATCTGCACGATGCATATCTGTTTATTGTTTGTTATACTCAAGCAGTAACTACAAAAATATTTTGCTCTATAATTTTACGAATATATTTTTTGAGACTACTATTGATTAAAGACAAAAATCGAAATTTTAACTTTATAAACCTTTATACTTCATATTTTATTAATATGAAATAGTTTCTAATAAAAATGGAATTTGTAATATCATAAATATTATAAGAGTGAAAATTCTTCTGTAAATATATTCTTGTATCCTAATATATAATCAAGATTTCCTAAATTTGTAAAATTTTTCAAAAAAGAAGAAATATAAAAAAGCCCGATTCTCATTCGGCGATGCATTTTTATGATTTTTCTTTAAAAAATATATTCTTTTTATATGTAAAGTGTCCTAAAACTACCGGATATTTTTTTAAGATCAGATTCTTTAAAATATTCTAAACAAAAATCCTAATATGAAAGTGTCGAGAATATTAATATGTATAATTCCTATTAATATGTATAATAGTTTCTTAAATTAGTGACGATAAAGTTCTTGAATCACAGAGCTAACATTTCGTACATTTAAATATAATATAACAAATAGTAAAGGTGTTATCATGAGGGTCCTCTTAATACTCAGATTATCATATAAATTTGATATTGTATATTGTTAAGAAATTGTTCTTGTTTCTATATGGCCTATTTGTATATTATATACGTATAATTAATGTCAAAATATATCATAAAATTGTTAATTCATTTGCGAGATATTACGACATACATGTGACAAACATCAAAATAAGTTTATAATCATGTTTTTGTCTTGTATAGTAAATATTTTTATAATAATATTTATATAAAATAATTATAAAATTTTTGATGTAAAAAGGATTTAAGATATTGATAAAATAAGACTTGCTAAAATAAATATATGTATATTTAATGCATTTATATCAAACTATCCACATAATAATTGTAGTAGAACATTAAAAAAAATTGAAAATATCAAAATTAATACAGATTATAAAACACATGAGTATGTACATTGTTGAAATTTATTGAGAGTATATAATTTATTGAGATATATATAATTCTTACTTATAATTAAAATGGATATAAATTTACAAAAAAAACTGATCAATAATTTAAATAATTTTTATACTTTTTTTAAAGTTTAACTTAATTTATATCGTCTTTAATATCTTTACATAAAATATATATATTGTACACAATACATACACAATAAAATTCTTTGTAGTGTTATAAAATTCACATTAGCATCATTAGTAAATTGATTATCAATTTACAAAATATTTCAAATTAGTTTTTTAGGCTTATATATTCTTAATTCTTTTTTTATAAATTGGCAGTTACTTAACTAACAATAAATCCTAAAGCGTTCTAAATCTATAATAATTTGTAAAAGTCAGTTACAGATAACATGTTTTTTTACAAGTTTTATCTGTTTGCATAATTTATAAGTATATCTAACAGAACGATTTTATGATTGGCGATCCACTAATCTGTTTACACGTAATTCGCTGCGATATAAGGAACAAAATTGTCACGTATGTAAAAAGATCATCAGTGATTGGTCGGATCTTTCGATATGCGAATACGCGCGTACAGCGATACGCATCATGGGACGATACCCTGACTAGTTACTTTTCCGTATAGACGCAGGAACAATTTCTTAATAAAAAATATTGTATATTGATAATTTTAGTTTTGTTAAGAGAGCCCTCGTGATAACATTCCTTCACTATTTATATTGTCATGCCTGAACGTGCGAAATGTTAGCTTTGTAATTCGGGAACTTTATTATAATTGATAGGGGTATCTAATTCACAGGGGTATTAGAGCCTCACTATTTTCGTATCAGGATTTTCAGCAGGGTTGCGTTCGGTTTTGTCGCTCATGCGTTTTAAGCGTTTATATTAATCACTTTATCTTTATCACTGATTAAACGTGAAATAGAATAGAAGAATTGAAAGAGTCAAAACTGAGCGCAGTAGAAATACCATAATTAATAAGTAGTAAAATATATAAATTGCTAACAATTGACTGTAGGGTTGGTTCCAGTGATTGCGAACCTTCTGGTATATTTCCCGTGAACTCGGCCGGCAGTTCATCGAATAGCAGCCTCTCGACAAGGAGTCTGGATAGTCCTAGTACCAGTTTGGAACAGGTACATCCAACCTCATCAGTGGCAAACGCGTCAACTTCGTGGGACAGTGATATCGATGTTGAAGCTGATCCGCCGGATTGGAGTCAAGCTGTCAGCGAAGATGTTCTCGCTCAGCTCAGCAACTCCGAGAAAAAAAGACAAGATGTTATTAACGGTGAGTAATTACTGTAATTTATGAGAAATTATATCGGTAATTCTATAGTAAAAGATAAATAAATTGATAAATGATACTATTTTACATTTCTATAATAGAGAATTAAAAAGTAAATTAGAATTAAAAAGTAAATTAAAGAGAGCTAAGAATAGAGTAATTTCTATTATATGCGTACTGAAAAAAAGAGTCTAGTTGGATTAATTGAAATCTTGTATATTCAACTAGTATGTCAGATTAAAAACACACAAATCAGAACTCTTGTTAGCATTACCTAGGTGAATATAATTAATTTCTTCCTGTTAAATCTACAAGAATTTCTCGTTGATCGAGTACATTTTTTTCGTGAACTATACCTGTAGAATTTCTTCTTGATCAAATAATGTCTTTCCATTAACTATGGATATATTTTGTTTCACGCATAATGTATTATTATTTATCCTTGTGATTTATCGAATGTAAACAAACATAAGTGATGCATTATGCGCATCATAATGCATCACTTGATGAAACGGAATGCACCCATAGTCTATATGCTACGAGATACTTACAAAGTAATATAACTATTATACAAAAATTTAATTTCCTTAATCTTTTTTTTTATTTTTGACCTACTGAGACATAATAATATCATAACTTATTGTTAATAATAATATCATGACATAAAACAATTTAAACAATACATGTTTGTCTTCACTTTTGCTCGAATCGTGTCGATTTATATAATGATAGAATCGCTAGAGTGCGTTAAGATTAACGTTAACCACAATTTAAATGTTGCGCATGTTTAATAAATATATAACTAGGAATTATGTAGATAAAAAAAATTTAAACAAATTTGTGCGTGCGTACAATTTATTATTTGTTCTACTTGTAAAATCTCAAGTCCTGTTATAATAAAGTAAAATTCTGCTTTAACCAAAATGCGTTTAATAATATACATTTGTTAATATAAGCAAACTATTTTTCTTAGTGTATTTTTTAAATCGTTCTATTTGAGTGCTACTATCATTATTCAAATCTAATAGATTATTCCTTTCATCTTTTTACTGTTACATTTATTTACATTTCTATCTATATTTTTTTTCAGAGCTATTTCACACCGAGCGCTCTCATGTTCGCGCGTTAAAAGTTCTTTCACGCGTCTTCCACAAACCTTTATTGGAATCTCAAGTGCTACCATCAGATCAGATTCAGCTGCTTTTCCCTAATCTGGCTGAAATGTTGAAGATACATTCACAATTTAATCAAGCGATGAAGCGAAAGAAAAAGGAAAATCCATGCGTGAGTGACGTAGGCGAACTTCTATTAGAGATGTTTGACGGTGAAGCTGGTGAGAGATTTGAAAATGCTGCATCAATTTATTGTGCTAAACAGCAAGTTGCCTTAGACGCTTTGCGCGATCGTCGACGTAAGGATTCTAAGTTAAACGTTTTCTTAAACGAAGTGGAAGCAAATCCATTATGCCGCCGGCTTCAGTTGAAAGATCACATACTAACTGGCATGCTGCGACTCACAAAGTACCCGTTGCTCTTTGAAAATCTCGCTAAGTACACGCCAGACAATAATGAAAAAGAGAAAGCAGCCATATTGCGTAGCCTCGATCGTAGTAAAGAGATTTTAAGTCGGGTGAATCAGGCTGTGAAGGAGGCCGAAGACCACCAACGACTTACAGAGATCCAACGAACAATCGATCGATCAGCTTTTGATAAATTTGATCATCCGACTGTGCAAGAGTTCAAGAACCTTGATATTACAAAACGCAAGTTGATCTATGAAGGGCCGCTGCAGTGGCGACGTACTGAGCCGAATCGATCGATGCCAAATCGTTCGGTGCCGAAACCAGTCGATCTGCATGTAGTGCTGCTCGATGATACGATCTTTTTTTTGCATCGGCAAGACGATAAATATCTGCTTAAATTTATCAATACGACTAACCAGGCGGGCAATTCCGTGCTGAGTCCGATTGTGAAGTTATCCACTGTACTAGTGCGTCACAATGCCGCTGAGAAAGATTCCCTCTATCTTGTCAATACTTCGGAAAATGGTGCGCAGATGTATAATCTAGTGGCACCGTCCTCGGCAGAACGAAAACTTTGGTGCAAACACATCTCCGAAGCTGTGGAGGCTTATAAAGCGCGCGACCGACAAGGCAGGAGATCAACGCCGTCCGCTACACTGGCGGAGGAGCCAACACACTCGATGGAAGACGCATCATCTTCTGGAGTAGAAGCGGATGGTATAACTGTTGAAAAAGATCAGCTGCAAGATCGAGAATTAAGGGATCTTGGACAAAATACTGCTGGCATGCAAGAGCATGATGAGGAAATGCCGGAAACTACCACTGTTACGGGAACTCCTACAACTGAATATACACAACAGCGGATACAATCGACCGAGTCGCCAACAACAGGTTGAAAATTGCTATATTTATTATGTAGATATTATAAGTTTATTCTGTGATCAGTAGATTTTTGTGATACAATAATTTAAATCAAATTTTCCAAAAAATTTTTTACATTTATTATTTTAAATACAAATAAGTGAAGATCATATTCTGTCAAGTTTTGGGGTGCCTAATAATATATTATATGAATTTTTACAATGTCTAATTCAAACTAAGATAGAGCGAGGTCCGTGCGAGCACGGAATGTAAGATCCGGGTTTACTTCGCCGAGGTAATATTTTTCGCAGTAAGAATTAATTATTTACAGTTTTTAATTTATCATTCGATATTAAGACCGATTTAAGATGCGTAATCAAAATTGATTTGGACGTGTTGAATTTGAAGTTTAAAATTCTCTAATATCCGGGAAACTATGAAAATGCAATTTTTTTCTGCTTTGCAATTAATTAATCCGAATTCAGATTAATAACGAATTTGTTAATGTTTTAGTAGGTTTTATAATTTTAAATAAATTTATTTCTAGTATCTCTGTGTAGAAAAAAACATTATTAACATTATTGATCACTTTTTTGGTACACATAGGTATGACTGAATCTCTACGAATGGTCACGTGCACTCAACTATCATTAATAGATCCATTGGAAGTTCATGTGGAAGCACCACCAGTACACGTTGCAGAACCAATTCTTACGCCAATAGGTAATTTGCGTAATATTGTGATTTTATTGAAATGAGATAAAATTTGTGTTATAACAAAATAAATTTTTAATATAATAGCAAAAATAAATTATGAATATATTTTAAACTTTTCAGAATGTCTGAGGCGTAAGGATGAAATAATTAAAGAAGCTCTGCGCGAAAAACAATTATTAATGGCAGAAATATTGAATATCCCTAAAGAAGATTTTGAACATGTGGCAGATATAGCGTCTGAACCATCCATTGTGGAAAAAGAGCCTGCTGAATTGATACTTGCTGCTATTACTCAAAGTATTTATTAATATAAAATTTATTGTTAGTACTAAGAAGCAAATTTAGTCTTAATAATTAGTAATAGTAATTGATAAAGAAAGATGTTAAGTTAGGACCGTTTTTCGGCCTAACAAAAGTTCCGAGATGTACAAATTTGTATTAAATGGCTAATCAAGCGAATTTAAATATATAGCTTATCTTGGGGAAACATTAAGATCGTGGGAAAATTCGTTTTTAAAATTCTTAGATTTAGATTTAAAAAAGTGATTTTATCATATATATATATATA
>NW_017276291.1:103476-226280 GCF_001594065.2 Cyphomyrmex costatus
CATAGACTTATACTCATAGACTGCGCATCTCAACGGGCCGACTGTCGTCTGGACTAGAGAGAGAAAGCATGAGTGGTCGGAGCTTTGTCTCTCTCTAACGATGGTAATGGTGGTAATCGTTAGAAAGAGACAAAGCTCCGACCACTTATGCTTTCTCTCTCTAGTCCAGACGACAGTCGGCCCGTTGAGATGCGCAGTCTATGAGTATAAAGCGGGGAGCACAGACTTTTGCATAACGCATAAACCATATACATAAAGAATTTGATTGGTTCATTGACTCATGCATAAGAAAATGGACCAATGAAATTCCTTATGCACATGCTTTATGTGTTATGCAAAAGTCTGTGCTCCCCGCTTTAGTCTATGTGTATTATGCGTTATGCAAAAATCTGTGTTGCGGTCTTAAGAGTGAAATGATTTCACAAGCGTTAAAAGCGTCTAGTAATACGTCTGGCATACTCTACTCCTACTATGCGTTTGGTATATGTATAGAAACTATAACAAAATGGTGCCACAGTAAATACAGTTGTTATATTTTATTGCATTATATAATTATGGCGTCAAATTGTACAATTTGCGGAATTTCTCTTTTCAAAGAGAAAAATTTGTGTGTTTGAATAACACAATCTTTATTGCTCAATTTTTGTCTTACTTTTTCAATAAATGTGATAGCATAAATATGATAGATAATTATTTTAATCACAATTTTTTTCATGTTTCTGCCGTTTTCCCAATATAAGCGATATATTGTTTGACTATATTTGAGTAATAATCTTTTATATATTTAATTAGAAGTATATAAGTAAAAAATATATAAAAAATTATATATAAAAGAATAGTAGAATATCTGTCACTCGCAATAATCTAGAAACCATGAAATTCTTTTGGAATTTTTTCTATCTATACAATTCGAATTCTTTGAATTAAAGAAATTTTTGTCAAATGTAGCTTTTCAATGATTTTATTTAAATAAGTTTCAGTTTTACTTTTATATATTTTTTAGTTTATTTTAATCATAATAACTGACTCTTTAGTAGTATAGTAATAGTAGTAGTAGTGTATTGATTCTCTTTAGGGATACAATACAAAGAACAATCTGCATTATCAATACAACAATCGCAAAAAATTTAACCCATCTTATTACTAAAATTAAATCTAAATTTGATTTTACTTTACATAAAAATACTTTTTACAAAAAAATTTAAATATTTGGAAAGAACAGAATATTAGTAATGAGGAAATTTTTTTCAAGAATTGAATATGTACGCTTTAAAAAGTATTAAAAATTGTTAATTATTTAATCTGTAGAAGAAAAATAGAAAAGAGATATTTGGTACATAATAAATTATATATACAATTTTATAGAAAACAGCAGTTGATATTAATAACACAAAAAATTAATAAATTAATAAAATTTCTTCTTTACAATTGTTTATGGAATAATTTTACATATATATATATATATATATATATATATATAACACAACGTACATATCTATTACTTTTGTTTATAGCTGATCAGCTGATGGGAATGCTGAATTCTTCATTAAATATAAGTGAGACGGAAACAGTATTTGCGTCATGTGGATCATCGACGTTATCATTTTCTGGATGTGAAGCTACTGGTTGTCCTCCGCTACGAAGTCATTCACATCCTCAACAATCAGTCATGGGAATGATGCAGCCGATTTGTTATTATCTAACATCTCAACTCTCACAACTGTCGCAACTCCTGGTATAAATATAGTTATTACTTATTTTACAGAATATTTCAAATTGAAGGATATTAGCTTGAGCGTTGATGACTTTATAAGGAACATATTTTTGTGAATGATCTATATTTATTAGAATTATTTTACTCAGAATGAGACACTATTCGAAAAAAATTAGAGAATCACTTTTTGTCAATAAATTTTTTGCCCATTTTTAAACTGCATTTACTCAGTAAATAATTAAAGTAGAAAAAAAGATTAAAAAAGGATTTTGGAGGGCAAAAACTATTATAAGATAGCTTTAATTCAATTTTTATGCAATGTAATATTCAAAGGCGTGATCAATTTAGAATACAAACGTATTTGAAATATTTAAAAACTTGAAATTTGAAGTTTTCTATCTACTAACAAAAAAAATGACGAACAATCATTAAGGCTCCTGAATAGTCGTGGCAGCCTTATTGGAATCGTGACGTCATAAACGAGAATAAGATGTTCATTTTTGTTGCATCCCATTTTTCAATAAAGACAATTTGAATAAATCTTAATGACGATATCGCTTACAACATTTTACAAATTGCAGGAGATTGTGAAAGAGAGAGAAGAAGAGCGAGAGAAACTGCGGAAAGAATTGCGTAGAAGCAGGGAACGCATACATGCTCTTGATATTGAGATGCAACGACGTGAATTTTCGGAAATAGTAACCACAACAACTCATACACAAACGATGCTTGGTTTGTATTTTATTTTCTTTAATTTATAATTTACAAAAAAAAGATCTTTAACTAAAGTATTTAAAAATAATAAAACTTTGACAAATTTTTTAGAAGTTTTAATGGAATAAACTATTTTTTGCTGTCTAAATTCACTCTGAATGAGTAAAGTCAACTCCTGGAAATTGACTTAATATTTTTGTTTTTATTTTAATGTTTATCAATAAAAAAAAATGAAATAGAATTTTTTAATTGACTTCTTTTAGTTGAGATCTTTAGTTGAATATTTTTGAATACTTTTTTAAAAAGAAAGTTTCATAATCATCAAGAACAATTTCAAATAAATTAAATGAGTGTTTTGAACAATAGTTTTAATATTAGTTCGATTAAATCTCATGAAAATAATGAAAAGATGATGAGCTAACAACTATGATATGGTATTAAAAAATGTGTATTATATATTTCATTATTGGCTATATACAGTAGCCGCTCAAATATTTTGTAAATATCAATGTTTCTGTTTTTTAAATGAAAGGATTTTCAAATGAGGGAATTTCATTAGTAAATTAAATTATATTTTGGCAAAATAAATCTGATACGTTCGAACAGTAACTTTTTGTTGTAATACTGGCTCATAAGTACGAGAGCAAGTCAATAAGTTTTTAGAAAAGCATAGAGAGTAAAACACATTTTTTTTGATCGATTTCGAGAGATTTCATCTCTCATGATCGTTTTCATTTTATTGTATCTAAGTTCTGCTTTTGCAGAGAGTAAACATTCAATGTAAATTTTATCTATTTTCGACGTTATAATGAAGATGACTTCTATTATTCAATAAAAAAAATATATACTCCGTTCATCGAGAGAATGACCTCGCGTATGACGAAAACTCGTTTGTTTCGCGCAGGTCTCCGCCCACAGAAGCCCCTCTTCCTTAGTGCTGTACTACAATTTTTTAATCCCTTGTACAAGCTGCCGGATGACATCAGATTATTAGATCATTGATATATATGTATTTATTCCATTATTTATTCTAAAAATAACACAGTCGTACAGTTTGTTTCAGTGTTTGTTTCTAACCCCGGGTCTGAGTATATCTTATTTACATATCTGGAGACACGGTAGTGTCTCGGCGCTAAGCCAAGCGCGCGACACGGAGAATTTTTCGGGTCGAGATGATCAGATCTCAGTAACGGCTGAACCGATCAAGTTCTACATACGCTCAATCGACAGGAAATACTAAATCTACGTATATACGGTACTGAATACATCCCCACTCTGTCCGCTACGCCACCTTCAATGCGCAGACCGAAATCATTCTCTCGTTGAACAGAGTATAGCTTATTATACATATATCAGGAAATTATCTATATTATTGTTTCATAATTTTTTTAATTTCTCTGAATTGGGAATTTTTCCTTGTTGATGTATTTAAGTCATTATGTGTACAACGAAATAATATATAATATTGTCTTTATAGATGATCTTGTGCCTCAGGACAATAGCAGCAATGACTTCACTCATCATGATGTAAGAGAGATATTCTAATTCTGTGTGTGTGCGTGCGTGTGTGTACGTGTTATTGTAAGGATTGGAGATTATTGTTAGTAAAACAATTAACAAATATTTTAATGTATTTATTAATTGTTTTATAAGGGGGGGAGGATGTGGCAGAAAGAGCAGATTGACTAAAAAGTCCAAGCTATAGAACAATTTCTACAAAACTCCTTTGTCGCGGCGGGATTGGACGGGTGTAACATTTCTGGCCTGAAATTATAAAAGTGCAAAATATGTTCTTGTAAACATATGTAATAGCTGTCGTGTAATGTAAGGTTTTTTAATTTTTTGTTGAAAAACGTGGAAAATCCATTTGAAAAAAAGTTTTTTTTACCTTAAAATAAAGATCTAAAAAATTTGTTATAAATAGATGGATTAACATATCGAAAGAATCGTACGCTACACAACAGATGATCTTCATAAAAATAGTACAGATATAATAAGGGCAAAGAGCCAATAATGTAAAAACGGTTTTAATTTTTTAAATCATAATATAAAAATTACATAAACAAAACATACGTTTCGACTTCAATCGGGTCATTTTCAATATTACAAAAATTAATATCATTAAATTTCATGTTACAATAATTAATAAAGTTTGAGTTAATAATTAATTCAAGACATCTTAATGTGTGTGGTGATAAATGAATTCGCATTCTTCATTTTATGTTCCTGATCAATAAAGTAAAAAGGTAGCAAAAAAAGTGATATTCTTGTCAATTATAGTAAAATGCTGGGCGTCCTTTAGTTAATTTTTAAATTTAGTTAATTTTCAGCATTTATATTTATATTTTGTTAAACAGGAGTGGGATAAGGTCCGTAGAAACACAGCAACGAAGGATCGTGTGACCAAAAGATATATTTATTGAAAAGAACTAAAAGAGGCAACGTGCCACACGCGACGTGTACAATATGCACGAGCAAGTAAGTTGATGGCGGCTCACGGTAGTGATGCCGGAAGGGTACAGCGATAGGAGCGCTACAACGGAAGTATGAAGCGCCATCGGTGATATTACGAGAGGACAGAGGTCGGTAAATTGAATATCCAACACTCTCCCTCAATTTTGAGTTTCGTCTGTCCTGGAGGTTGCGACCACATTCAGTCCGAGGGCAATGGTGCACTTCGTATGCTTGAGTCTCGGTAATGCTTTCGTCAGGACATCGGCAATCATGAGCTCCGTAGGAATATACACTACCGTGAGCCGCCATCAACTTACTTGCTCGTGCATATTGTACACGTCGCGTGTGGCACGTTGCCTCTTTTAGTTCTTTTCAATAAATATATCTTTTGGTCACACAATCCTTCGTTGCTGTGTTTCTACGGACCTTATCCCACTCCTGTTTAACATATTTATATTGTTCTATACTTACAGAGCCTCTTACAATTATATTATCTTCATAAAAATATTCCTATCAAAAATTAAGTCAATCGGATTGTTAGTTTCGGAGAAAAGTTTACACCCGTCTTGAGAAATATGGTTACAAAAAAAACGCAAAAGAAGAAACTTTGCAGAATTTGAAACGATTTTTTTTTATAACAAAATGACCTTGTCTCTAATTTGCAATTCCAAGACCATACACCTCGTCTTCTATTTCTAGAAACTTATCTCCAATGCTGTACGGTGTTATCGAGCTTAGAGTAAAAGAATTGACTCTCCAGTTACAAAAACACAAAAGACAATAGAGTGGCTTCTTAGTTAGAGTCTGTTATTCACGCGCGCAGTAAAGCTGTAATCACACTACAGATTCTCGACTCTGACTCGACTACTGATTTAGACTTCTCACATCATTCAATCACAGCAAGGCAGCAGCCGACTCTGAGTGCCGACTCGAGAATAGAAATCACTCTATTTGATCGACTCTGAGTCAGAAATCGGGAGTCAGAGTCGGGAGTCTGTAGTGTGATTACGGCTTAACCTGATCGGTCTCCATATAAATTCTCATAACTTGGCCAAATTTTGGAACTTTGACATCGACTTTAGCTTAAAATATTCTTAAAGGTTAAACCTTTAAAAACTGTGAAAAACTTTTTTGATTTTTTTTTTAAATTCAGAGTGTTAGATCTCTTAAGCATAAAATTAAAGTCGTTTTAACATTGTTTTGATTTTTTGTTGACTTTTGTGTGTTCCTTGGGATTAAGCAAAATGTTGGACCATTATTTTGTTAATACTCTTCATTTTTATGTTCTTTTATCTGTAATCTATGTTATAACATATTTTATATATTAGCAGGAATTTATTGATGCGCACGGAGAAACAACTACTACAGATTGCGGATATGTGGAAGACCTTGAGCTTAAAGCTGAAACTGAAGTGATAGGCGACAGCGTTGGTTGAAACATATACTGGAAAATATTTTATCGATGTCCTTCTTGATGTGATGCATTTCACGTGCGGTGCTGGAACGCTTTTGCATAATGGGAGAAATCAAAATTTGTAAAAAGAATTGAAAAATGGACGACGCATATACATACCATTTTGCGTATAATTCTTTATTTTGATCGACAATATCGCAGACAAGAGGAAGGAGAAAAAGTTTTTAGCTGATTTATTTACTCTATAATTTTTTGGAATTTTAATGTATGTAACATAAGTAACATAAGTCACACACCATTATCTCTTCTAATTATTGAAGATTTAATGTATTATTTTATAAAATGTGATATATATCTTAGAGATTTTCTGTTTCTGTCTATAAATCATCCATATTTTTCACTATTTTTTGTAAAATACAAACTTCTAGGTCACCTTTTTTGTGCAATCTGATTCTAATTCAATTTGTGAATGATGAAAACGTAAAAAATTGTTTAACATAATCCCTGAAAAAAATCGTTTGCTGATGTATCAGATAATATATCCGCATTATTGTAATATAATAAATAATATTGTTATTAATTATAACAAATAATTTAATTATGATTAGATATATTTCGTAAATAATGTCGATTTTTTAGTAATAAAAATCGAGTAATTAAGATATTCTATATTATTCATAACTTGTGTTTTGTTAAACTTAAAAAAATATTTATATCACAATAAAACGGCTAATTTTTGTCTTATTCCTGTATTTATCGAAAGATAGATTAATAATTAATACCAAAGATTTTATGTATAAATGGATTTACATAATTTGCAATAATTTTTTCAAATGCAACTTTTATCATTGATTTGCTTTGCAAACTGCATTTATATGCGGTATAGGTGTATATGTGTTTTGCTTTTTTAAACTTATTTTTATCTTCATTATTTACTAAGTTATGATCATCTGAAATTTGGTAATTTTTTCCCAAATTTATAGTGCATCTTTTTTTTGGAACTAAGTATATATTAAGGTGTAATAGAGATTATTTTTGTTATGTAGGAATGTTTTATTCTGAAATAGCAAAGTATGTTCTGTGTTCGCGGCAAAAGAAACTGGAAAAACCCTTTTATGTCATCCCCTCCAAATTTCCACCACTCATACAATGCTTTACAAAACTAATGATATTGCGTTCAGTCGTTTATATTGTATAGTACGCTACGTCGTGCATATATTTTGTACGTTACCAGTATAATTATATTTAGAAAAATGGAGTATTCTGACGATTTTTTTTAAACAATTTGATATCGAATCATAGTTGATTTTATGAAAAAAGGCAAAAATTGCATGTAACATTTAATCAATTGTCAAATTGTTAAAAATTGTAGAATAACAAAACCAATTCCATTAAAAAGCTGAAGATTTCAGCTTTCCAACGCGTTTTCGCCAATTTTTGTACGACAATTCGTTCAAAAGTTGATATTTTTTGTGCACGCATGCGACGCTGCGCATTTCGCTTAGCGTCTTGTCGGCGCACTCTGCAACTTCACTGCGCAAAGCATATCTTGCATAATTTCTTACGTGAAAAGTATTGCTCGTACGACAAAAACTTATAGAACCTTTTCTGTGTAAAATTTTCCGCTCTTTAATTTTCCTTTCTCATATTTTTCTGATAAAATTGATATTTATCGAGATATTTGCAAAAAACCGAAATTTGAATTCTTCAATTATTTTTTTAGCGGCCATTGTACAGTGGTAAATTTTTTTCTTCAATCTTATGCAAAAATAAAGGTCTGTGCAAAAATTAATCCTGATAGTATTTTTTTCAAAAGTCCTGCCGAATTTTAGTCTAAATTGACTGTACTATTTGTACAAGTGTAAAAATAAAGTATATTCCATATTCATTTTGTATTTCTTCTACGAGAGTGTGAAGATAACAAATAAATGTTTGTAGTTCATAGTCTTTTCTTTTTCTATCAATTCCTACTATGATCAATATTCGGAAAAAGGGATTAAATACATTTTTTTAATTATAAATAATTTTCCAAATATTGATCATAATAGAGAAATATTATACAAGTAACTTCTCAAAGGCATTACATAAATGTACAGTTAATATTATTCCCATTTGTTGTATAATAAAAAAGTAGCAAGTTATTTTAATTTTTATTAAAATCAAGATTTTGTAATTAGACCTTTATTCCATCTATCTTCTTAATTAATGTTATTCTTCTAATTTTTATTTTATTCAGTAAAGAAAAAACTTTTAAATATCTATATGCCGTTATGTCGTTATCAATATATTATGAGTTTTAAGGGGATATATTTGAGAGTGAATAGTAACCGTAGGGTCTGGAATCGTAGGATAATTTTGAAAATTTTTTTGTAAATATATGTTTTAAATAAATAATGAAATAGGTGGAAATTTAGTTTGAAGGTTTTTAATGCAGTATATAATAATAGTAATACCGGTATAATACCAGTATTACTAAAGTATTATCCGTATACCGGTATTATGAAAATTTTGGTTAAATATCAATATTTGACGTTCAAAAGTTAATATTCCGAACGAAATTATTGTAGTAATAGATATTAGCAATCTAGTACATATAATGTATATACATATAATATATAGCCCGTATTCAGAACGCGCTCCTGTTGCGAAAAGGAGCAGAATAACAGGGAACAGAGAGCAGAGAATAAGAATTTCAACCTATCAGAAATCATATACTGTGGAATAAACAGTGTGTATTCCATATAGGGGACTCTACCTATGAGCACGTAAGGCCTTGCGCACAATACAGAAAATATTAGGAATAGGAATAAGTATTAAGACTTCAACTTATCAGAAATCGTGTATTATAGTGTTACTAATATATCTGATAAATTGAAATTTTAATATTTATTCTTACTTCTAATATTTCCTCCATTGTGCGCAGGGCCTAAGTAAATGAACGAATCTGTTGTCACTAGCGCGTTGTCATAACGACGCGTCTGTCAACAATGGAATTCATCAGAGTAACTGCTATCAGTTGTGAATGAAAAGGTCTTGTGTGATTTATGTAAAAATTTTGTTCTATTTCAAGAAAAATTTTGTATTGCTAAAAATTATATATATATAATAATTGAAAAGTATATTTAATATTATATTATATTTATACATATTTTATGTAATATATTATCGTATCACGTTCACGCCTATACAAATAAAATGTAAGTAACTTCACAGTAAGTAACTTCAATGTTTTCAATATATATATATTTTTTCATGTAAAAGGCTAATAAGAGTTAAACAATTAAATGTATCATATCATGATTTATGTATTATCCAACGCTTTTCATACTTTTATTAATGTTCAATTTATGTGTTAATTTTTAATTTATATGTGAATATGTTAATATGTATATTAGCGTTGATTCAATTTAATTGTTTTTTAATTTTAGATGTTTGACTCTTATTAGCCTTTTACTTGTTTATTATATTTTGAATACTAAGAGTCCTATTTAATTTTTTTTTATGTTTCATAATTTAATTTAAGTATTAGGTGTGTTGAAAAGTTTTTTAATGAAAAATAAATATTAATAATAAGTTCTGCTATTACCAAAGCAGCACAGATTACTTTTAATAAATATTTATATATATTCCTATTGATATTTTTTTTTAAATATTATGTAAATATTTTATACGTATTTTATATTAGCTTTATTCGAAACTCTATTAAATTATATTGGGTTGGAAGAAAAGTTTTTGATAGCTCAAAACTGCATATACATATATCTTCGTTATAAATGAACAACATTTAAAAATGAAAAAGTTTTAAAGCATGTAATCTTTACTTTCAAAAAGTTTTTATAATTTTTTAATTCATTAAAATTAGTAATTTTTATATATAGAAAATTACAAGCTAAAAAAAACACATTTTGCTTCTCACTTTGTCTGTCATGTACCAAAAAAAAAAGATTTGCGAAAATTTTCGACTGTCTAACGTAAAGCTTAAAGTTTTATCTAAAAATTTATTTTTAAAAAATATGTTTCTCTGATTTTTTGTTCCTGAGTTATTCATGAGTTAAGTAAAGGAACATTTTGATTTTAAATAAGGATACAGAAGAAGGACTACGAGCCTAATAAATTCATTTAATTTAACAAAACAAACGTTTTGACTTAATTCAATTGGATCATTATTATATATCGGTTATACATAGACAAATATACAATAATTATTACGGTTTTAAGTCTGCTTTAAAGTTGTAAAGGGAAACATTTTTTTGTGGATGGTGGGGGTATTTTGTTAAACAGAAAAATAAAAAAAATTTTTTTTTACAACTTTAATGTGCTTTAAAGCACATTTGAAACCGTACAACTTTAAAAAAAAAATTGTTTTCCATCTTTTATATTTCCAAATGATATTTGGCTCGAAAGAGAAATACTGTTATTTTTTAAAAGGGTATTTCTCTCGCACCCCTTAAATATATTAAGTTAGCGCATATATAAAAAAATACGTATCTATTAAAGATTTTCATGTTTACTAACATATTACATGGAGAATCAAATCGGTTCCGGACATTTATGAAATTTCCCTTGTAAGATTACGTTGTGTATAAATATATATCCTGAAAAATATTTTGTATATTTTATAAGTCGCAACATGATTTTATGAGATGGCCGAATTGCATATAATTGGACAAGTTTCATCCGCAAAAAATTTTAAACAATCACATCTACTCTGTAAATGGAATTTTTATGTTGGTAAGAGAAATAGTCGATGTTTGTAAGTTAGAAGTAAAGGACCCCGTAATATTCTTATAGGAAAGTACTTTCGATCAAAATGGCTGAAAATTTAATATGTGGTAATGGTGTCCTGATAAAAAATCTCAATAGGCATGCGGTCTTAAAATCAGCATAGGTTCTGAGATATTAATATCCAATTGGAGCTGAAAGGTCGATATACATGGCCTCATATTGATTATTATGAAAAGTAATATGTTGCTATATTGCCTTTTAATAAACAGGATAAATATTTCATTGGTAGATATAAAAAACATGAAAAATGTTTTCATTCTAAAATAAAACATGTATCAGGAGACACGGTATAGTGTCTCCGGCCATGTTCAAAAACTGAAAGACACGTACTACAAGTCTCTTATTCCGAGCCATCAAAGTCGATTTTTCGGGAATGCATAACTACTAAAATATAAAAAATTTTGAATCGAACGTTATATGTTCTGAAAAGCGGCATTTTACCACGAATATTTGAGCCAAAAAAATTTTAAATCGGTCAAGCCGTTCTGGAGATATAAGCGGTTGAAAAGTGGCGATTTTAATGAAAAATTAAGAAATGTCTTCTTTTTCTTCTTCTTCTTCTCCTCCTTCTTCTCTATCCGCAATCAAGGCCGTATTAAAATTTTCTAACATTCTCTCTCACCTTTCATTCACACTTTCATAATTTTCGACCCACCGGACCTCCTCTCCCCGCCCCTCCCCCTCCCCCACCACCCACTCCCATCACCCCTCTCTTTCGCCGTATTTCACTCTCTTTCGTTATATAATATTTTTAAATCATTTTTTTTATATATTTGTGATATATTTGTACTCTAAAAAGTAAGTGATATCCGAAAAAATTATATCATAAAAATGAAAAGTTCAAGCCATGTTCAAAAAAGGATACTGAAATATTTAAACCTTTTTATTTAATAATAATATATTATCATGAAAAGTAACTGATATATTATTAATAAAGGTAACAAAGTAAACATACATAAAGTGTATGCAATTTTCAGCCGATTTTTGAATAGTCTCCGCCTTCCGCTGTCCTTGTATCAAGGATACAAACATGTAATGTTATACTTTGGTTATTTGTGTAATTCATCTTAACAATACTTTTTTTTTATAATTTTGACGTATATAATTTTAAATAACTTTTAACCAACTCTTACATGTTCTTGCGTATCTTTTCTTTATTTTATTTGAAGAATAAGAGTCCTTTACACTTTATTATTTATTTTAAATTTTTGAAAAATGTTTATTTAGGGTTCTGTTTCTTTGAAACTTTTGATCAGAGGACCCATAAACTACCACGTACTAAATTTTCAGCTATTTTGACCGAAAGTACTTTCCTATAAGAAAACTGCGGGGTTCTTTGTTATGTCAACAATTTTTTTGTTATTGTTATAGGTAATGGTTGGAAAATTATATCAGGGCTTGAGGAAGGACAAACGCAAGAGAGTTGCGATTTTTATACTAATAATCCAGTTTGGGATCATCCTGTAGATTTACATTACACAACTCAGACTATACAAAATTCTCCGAAGTTACTATTACAAGTGTTTTACAGAGATAATTATGGAAGGATAATATTTCTTTCATATGGCGTACATAATGTTCCAATATCATCTGGTTCTTACGTTTTAGATTGTCATACATGGAAACCTATTGGTATATGAACTTTGAGTATACAAAATTTCATAAAACATTTTTTTAATAAAATTTATTATTATTCTTTCAATAAACTTTTATACAGGTACTTGGAAGGACAGATTATATGATAAATTCCTAGGAAATAGTTTACAATTAAAATCACCTAATGTTTTAATAAACACATTAGATAGATTTGAAATATTAACACAAAGTATGGGAACAGTGATTGTTCAGTTACATATCTTGACAAGAAATTTCGAGAAATTTGGATGTCAGTTTTGAATAGATGATTATGGAATCAATGGAATATTCATAAGCAATCTTCAAGCAGAAAGTCTTAGCAAATCTAAGAAAAAATCTAATTTTGAGCAAATATTTATGTTAATATATAAACAATATAAATAATTTGTAAACATGTTTTTCCTTCCATTACTACTTTTAGCATGTATTAATATGGTAGAAATAACAAAAATAGAAGATATATCAAGCTGTGTAAATGATACAGATTGTAGGAAATCAATAAACTCAACCATATATACACAGATTCCTGAAATAGATAACCTATTTTTAAAGAATTTATCGAATGATACTGAAGAAGATGAAATATTCACTGCTACCATTCCAACAGAGATAATATCTTCAAGAATAAATGACAATACAACAGAGCAACCAGAAATACAATCAACTTCCACAACAATATCCTCGCCAGTTGTGCGTCCAAGTGATAATGAAACTCTTACACTCGAAGAAAAAGAGATATGCGAATGTGACTTGATTGTACGTGCAAGTATCATGTTTTAGTACAAAATATTGAAGGAATACCATTAAATAAAGCCAAATTTTGTCTCGCAATAAAATCTAAACTATTTTTAAAAGGCTATACGGTCCGATTCAAACCTATAGTATACTCACGGTTTTCAGCATATTAATGATCAGTCCGATTCGTTAGTGTGTTAACAACAATTTTGTTTCTGAATGTTACCTGTGAATACAATTACGAGGCCCATAACCCGTGTATCATATACTTGTCAATAATGGGGATTCAACGTAAAGCTGCGAAATCATCTCCTTATCCTGCTATATATACCCTTTTCTTCATACAGCTAATTTTTTCTCTCTTAATAATTGAGTTATTTTTGTGCTATTCTTTTTATTTATTTTAAGTGTCCTATTCTTTCTCTCTCTATATATATAGCGTATAGTTTAGTATAATTAATACATATATATTGTCCATCGTAAAAATCAATTCTGATTTTTTCTGAATACTATTTGATCTGTTTGAGTGTTTCTTGAAAAAGAGACAGAAAAGAAAGATATCCGATAGGAATAATTATAGAGTATACAGTTATTCTATTATATACATATTGTATTTTATATATATAATACAATTTTTTCTATTTTGTTCGTATAGAAATCTTCTTGTAACATCAATTGCTGCTGCGACATCGATTGCAATTATTTTAATTTATCTGCCTTTTCGCACTGTCAAATTTCTCATGTGGAGCTTTATGACAGTCGATATTGCTATAACCGTAATTTTATACAACGAAATAATACACCTTTTATTTTTGAAAAACTTGCAAATAACTTGTTTTGCATTCTTTACGACAATCTTCCATCTATGTATAGTACTAACAATAATTTGGTGAGTAAATTATACATAAAAATTATTTGTGTTATACAAAAATACTCATATATGTTATGTGTAAAATATTTTTAATGAGAAATTAGATAAAAATGTTTATACGACTATAAATTCGTTTTTTTTGCATTTATGTAGATAAATTTTAGGACAGTGCATTTATATTTACAAAATGAAGTATTATAGATCTTTTCGATGTTATTGAATATTATCAAATCTTATTTGGACCGTGAGAGTTTTTAAATTAAATACCGACGAGAATAAGCCATTTATGGTCAAGCTGAATCTTGGATGCTTTTAATATAATTTCATCTGAATTTATATACTATGTATGTAGATTCTTAAATGCGCGTAACTAATATATTATTAATAAAGGTGCCAGTACAAAGTGAACATACATAAAGTGTATGCAACTTTCGGCCGATTTTCGAATCGCCTCCGCCTTCCGCTGTCCCCCCTCATCTCACCTCACCGCGCGCGGTCCAAATGCCGCACGATGCTCGATCATAAGATTTGATATTATTATTGTTATATAATATATATAATTGCATGTTTAAAAGAAGTAAAAATTAAATATAAGTCGTTATTTAACCAAATGGTTTCAGTATTTCAATGGAAAGAAATGTATAAGAAGAGATGCGAATTACCTGTAATCTTGTGTATTAAGGATTAATGTTAAAAATATTAAATATATTAATCTATTTCTCTTTCTTTTTCTCTCTTGCTTTGAATTAATGTTTTTGTATTTTTTAGGTACTACACGATGAAGATGTGTGGAAAATAATAAAGATGAACAATTATAAATGGGAAACAAGACATAGCAAAATATTATTAAAATACAATTTGTCAAAATATTATCAACATGGAGATATTTTGTGGAAATTATATGATAAATCTGTTGAAGAAATAGGTAAATGTTTGAAATAAAAACTTACAATTCCCTGCATACCTTTCGAAAAATTTTAGGTAAAAATTCAGATTAGGGGAGCATCCCCAATGACCTTGACATTGATATATGTTGTCAAGATCATGATCCTAAGTAATCTCCAACAGGTTTAGTCGGCGATTGTTATTTGTATTATAAAAAAGTTATAAACCAAAAAACGTTTAAGAAATAATGTTTACTCCCTATCAAAATTCACCCCACTTCCCCCTGCTAAGTGGCTTACAACTTTCACGCAAAACGAGATCCCTTCCCATCTCTCCTCCTGCCAAGGAGCGTGCGACTTTCTCGTGAAACGATTTTCACCTCTCTCTCTGTGGTGAGAGTCGCTTCGCGTGGAAGTTGTGCGCCCCTATAAACCGAAATGTGACATTATTTTTTACACGTTTTTGGTTAATAACTTTTTAATGGACAGCGACCGCCGACTAAAATCTGTTAAAGGTTACTCAGGGTCATAGCCTTGATAACATACGTTAAGATCAAGGTTGTTGGCGAGGGGTTTAACCGTTTCGCAATAATTATCAAATAAATCTTTGAATTCTTTTCTAATTGGTAAAAAATTTGTATGTATGTTGTTTATTATTAATAGTGTATGTTTAAGCTTCGCGCACACATAAAAAAGTAGGTCCAATATTGGACCCACATATGTGATTAGTTGATATTCCGAAACCCTCATCCTTTACTGTTATTATACACAATGATTTACTTTGCATTTTTTCCACCTCAATGGAACTTTGTGGCAATTATTTAAGATCATAATTTTAATCAAATATCAAGATCTTCAAGGAACTCCGAATTGTTTCCTTACATCTGCATATTTATCATTAATTAAAATTATCGTTATTTTATAAAAATTCTAATAATATATTATTTCAGAGTTTCTACAATCTGGATTTACTGAAATATGCACGTTTAAAAAAGTTTTAAGGTACTTGCAAAATTGGAAAGGTACCTGTATACAAAATAAATTAACAAATATTAATCCATATTTATTTACTGTGATATTTAGTAATTTCACAGTCATTAAATCTCTGCCGTCATTCAACGATACATTTACTACAAATCAGGTATATTTATAATTAAATCAGGTATATTTTATAATTAAAGAATTGAGTGAAGAGAATAAACAATTTCTTTTCAATATATTCAAATAAATATATATCTTTATATAAATAACAACTAAAAAATGAGTAAATATAACAAAGAGAAAATGATATATAACATTATTTCGTAAAATTTGTTATTTTAAGGAAAATATTAAAATAATACGTAATATAAAAATTTATATTTTCACGTTATTATCGTATTATTATTATTACAATGATATAATGATTATAAAATAGTTTTTATATAGACTCGATGAAAAATACTATAATTCGACTTTATGTATTATATTAAAGTTTTTTTCATATTTCCTTGTTTTCTCTTCTTACTTCTCTTTAAATGATTCTTCCACTTTTATTCACTTCATTCTTTTTATTCATCTTCATTCTAAAAATTATTTTTTAGATGTGTCAAAGCAATATTTGTTTACCAGTAAGAAGTCATTACTGTTTGAAGTCATTTTCTGCGTGCAATAGAATCAACATATCAGGATTTTGTATAAATTCTACTTGTACCAATATCGTAAAGGGTTTAAAATATGTAATTGGTTACAACGGTTCCGCTGGTATCAACAGTATTGACGCATATTTTAACATAGGAAATGCTTCTCATGCCTTTCATCAATATTTCGAGATCGAATATAAATGGATAGATTCAAATAACACAAAAATTTTCACTCGTAGTGGAAATCCTGGTTATGAGATGGGTAAACCGATTATTATTGGCATTTCTCATACTAATACAAGCGATAATATTTTCTTCAACAGAACCGATGGATTTTTGACATTGCCATTGGCTGGAAGAAACGGAGAGTGTGATCAAATTAACAGACATGTCGTATTATTCGGTGAAGATATAAGATTGACATGTTCGATTAAATTGCTTATCAATAATTTTACTGCATTATCTTGTGCGGAACTACAAAATTTGACTATACATTTATTAACAAAGAATATCTTAGACATAAATCAACATTACAGCACCTATATCTCAAAACTAGGTAATTTTTCCAGTAAAAATAATGTTGATTGGTTGCACATCGTATTCGATAGGATACCACGAAATATCATAACTGCGTACACAGTCGATAAAAGAATCTTATGTTCAGGATTAGTTACATCTATGCATTTGAATGTCATTTATTCTATATTGCCGAAGCTCAAAACTGTAACAAATTATAAAATATTGGGTGTTGGGATTGTATTCAGCAAAGAAGAGGACATTAGCTGGCCAAAGTGTGCATTAAAAAATTGTACAGATGTTTTAAGTGTCAACATTATATCTTATGTTAATTTTTATGATGTTTCAAAGCCATCCAAGTATTATTTTGCTGGTGGACCTAATTTAGATCTTACATTACCTTATGATTTCTTTTATCCTTTCTTGAATAGTTCAACCATAAAAGTACCAAATATATTGATTTTTTTAATCATTTATGTTCCATGGATAAGTTTAATTTAATAATTCAATCTTGATTTAATAAAATATATTTTTATCTATATGTATATATTTTATTAATTAATATTGAATTCCCTTTCTGGTATTTCATTCTTGTAAATTATGAACTGTATACATCTAAAACTAAATATTAGTAAATCTAAGCATATACTAAATTCTAAAAATTTTTATATTTATATTTTGGTATTTTTATCAATAATTTGATAAAGGTCAATTCTAAGCAAACGTATCGTTAAATTGTAAAATCACAAACTGTAATGCTTATAACTTTACGTAAAGTTTTTACAGATAACTTCTTGGTAGCCGTAAGATTTATGAAAATTTGTAAATATTTACGAACGATCGTATACTTTACGATACGCGTAGAATTACTTCAGTTTTAAGCTTTTACAAATCTTGCGACAAGTTATGAGCCTTATGAGTTTGAATAGAATTAACCCATTAAGAGGATCCTAATCGTCGTCTATATTATATCATAGACTATAAACTATATATAATTTTTGTATCGCATATACTTTTTTATCATTCACAGATTCGAAAATCCTTTTCTAGAATTAAAGTATACGCATTACTATATGTCTGTGAGGTAGAATTTATGCTAAAAACAGTAAAAGCGACAAAAAATTTCGAAATTGCATTCTGCTTTACCATTTTTTAGTCCAATATAGCGCTCCAAAGCTATCACATCGTTGCACATCGTGACAACATTTACATCATATAAAAGTGAATAAATATAACTATGTGATCAGTACATTACGAAATAGTAGTTCACAGGCAAGTAGTTTGCATGAAGAAATAGCGTGGAGACCTTAAAATTGGATTTATATGTCTAATTAAAACGAAATTGCGATACGCAAAATGTACATATATGTATGACGTGTGTGAGATATTAATGTAGTGATGTGTCAATAATACGTAATCACTGTGTGTGTTATTTACAATACGACTAATCATCTTTAAGATCTCCTTAAACAAAGACAAAATAATTCTTGGAGGTATTTGGATAGTGCTTTCAAACGCAATCTATAAATTGAATCTTGAAATAGTGGGGGCAAATAATTGTGCGAAACAAATTGAGGATGACTCTCATTTTAATCTAGTATAAAAACAAGACGTTTAAAATTTATAGCTATTATACAGTTGGCTGCTTCTCAACACATATTGGCGTAAGAAAGTTATTCTAATACGTATATGTAGGAACTCACTGGGCGAACTTTTATGGCATTGATCTATAAAACTGAAGATAAAATAATTGAACGAAAGAAATCCACAAAATTTTCTGACGCACATCAAACATGCTAAGTGAGTGTACACATCGTAAAAGAATTGATCAAGGTCTGCCAAGGACTGCCAATCGGAACTCGGACATCAATGTCATTTCTCTTTACATAGAGAACTCTAGTTATTTATTTTTTTATCTATTTTCTTCAATGCTTAAATCTTTAGTGTTCTTTTAGTACATATTATAATCCATATATTAAGTATAAAAGTAACAATAATAAAGCTAATGAGATATAATAGTATAAAAATAAAGTTCTTCGATTAAATATATTATTGAATTTGATTCAAATTTCCTAATTATATTCTTGGCACCATGTATATGCATTGTCGAAAAGTCGCTGCCATGGCGAGGTTTTATAATTCCATTCTGCTGGTTTCCAAGGCCATTGCCACATTTTAGTACATCTCTCTGGATGCGGCATCATTGCCAAATGTCGACCATTTTTGGAACAAATGCCAGCAATACCATTAACGCTACCGTTCGGATTCATAGGATAGCGTTCAGTTGGATTGCCATAATCATCCGTGTATCTGTTACAAATAAATACAAAATATACATAATACTTTTTTAAAATATTTGACTTTTTTAAATTAAAATTTATTCTCTATTTATTCTATTTATATAGTAGAATCTTTATAAATTTGATCCCATAGTGATAATAGTGAAATGCCAACGTTATTACTCTCTGAACAGCACAAGTTTGCCAATCATCGCGTTTATGTATGTATACAGATCTACATATGTATGTATGCAGATCTGTATGACACGCCGTTTATTGTTTGTGTATACGCAGGTATACATGCAGATCCTCTATAGCTACTCTCGCAGCTGCTCGGAGCTCTCGGTCAGCTTCTTGGATATGGTTCTGTTGTTGGATTGAATTCGGAAACCCCCCCGCGGTGAGTCACAAAACGTTGAAAGGTAGTGAGAAAAGCGTTGGTCGAGTAATCAAATGGATTGCTTTTGTTAACATACAGATTAATACGGCGATATACTCCTTATGCGCTTTTGGTCTTGTTGTATTGCTTATGCATCAACTCATCGAAGACTGATGTGTGTCATTCTTACTCACGGAACGGGAACACAATCACGCAAACGATAATTTAATGTTTTACGAGTTCAAAGTCATTTACAAGTCGGACTATCATACCACGTAACAAAAACTACTCTGTCTCGAAGATCCAATTATGGATTACAATGTCAGTATTTATCATATATATGTGAGTAAGTAGTGTGTTTAGATCATAAATATAAATATATCACAATGCACTCAAATTATGTGTTATGTTCACAAAGAGTATGCATACATATGCGTAACAGTTGGTCATAGACAAAGACAACTTGGCATAACTTGTACGTCTTTTTATTACATACAAATAATCGAAGTGAGTAATCTACTTGTAGAAGTATATGGCAATATCACATACAACACACATCTCGTGGATTAAAGATTAAAATGTGAGTACATACCTGATTGCTATGCAATTATTCTGCTCAAGAATTTTCAAAACTCCCTCGCGAAAAGTGAATCTTCCCTCTCCATGAGACACCCATACGCCTAGCACGCTATCCTGCATGTCTGTTAACATGATTGATGGCGAGTTCTCAATTCTAACAGTGGTCCATCTGCACTCAAATCTTTCAGAGAGATTATGATCCAAACAAATTCCTGATCTCTCTTTGCCTTTAGTATCTTCGTCGCCAATCCAGCCTAATATGCTCATTAACTGACAACCATTGCAAACGCCCAAACTGAAAGTGTTTTCACGAGCAACAAATTGTCGTAATTGTTCACGTAAAGATGAATGAAAGAGGAAACTGGCTGCCCATCCTTTGGCGGAACCACAAACATCGGCATAACTAAAACCACCAGGGAAAATAACTCCCCTAAAGGCTTCTAATGTGATTTGGTTTTCCAGCAAATCTTGCATTGTAACATCCCAGACATCGAAGCCCGCTTCCAACAGAGAAGCTGCCATTTCTCTATCTCCATTAATTCCTTCCTCACGTATGACAGCTACCTTGATACGCTTTGATATATCTTTTAGTACTGGACCAAATCTAACAGGATCAAAACCTAAGTGATAAGCTGGAATAGTTCGTTCTTTTAACATGGAAAATTCTTCCATTGCACAAGTGACATTTGTTTGACAGCGTTCTAATTGATAACTAGTTTCTTCCCAAATGCTCATTGAATCAATTACTGTAGTGCTTAATACAATTTCATTCCGAACTTTGATGACCACTTCAGAGTTCATTCCAAAGCCTACAGATTTTCCAATTAAATATACTGGAACTCCGTAGCATTGTAACATTTTCATTGTTTCATCTTGATATTTTTCATCGACTTCCAGTATCCAACCAATTTCTTCGCAAAATAAAATATCAATGGCAGATTCAGATTTATGAGTTATATTAATGTTGATTCCTGAGATTCCAGCAAAACACATTTCTAGAAGACATGTAATCAGTCCCCCGTCGCTAATATCATGACCGGCGAGGATTTTCTTGTTGGCAATTAACTGCTGTATAGCAATAAAAGCATTCTTGAAAGTTTGCACGTCTTCGATGTCCGGCACATCGTTGCCTAATTGACAATATACCTGAGACAAAGCAGTTCCCCCAAGCCGACTCTTACCATAAGATAAATCAATAAAAAGCAGACAACCTTGTCGTCCTATAGTAGGAGCTTTAAGATCCGGAGTGATTACTTGGTAAATGTCTGGACATGGCGCGTAACAAGATATAACGAGAGTACCGGGTGCCTTTACAATATCCTTGTTGATACGTGCAGCCATGCTAAGTGAGTCCTTACCGCCATCAATCGCAATCCCAAGTTCCTTCATTAGAGAACACATCGCTGAACAAGCCCTGTATAGTGCTGCACCTTCACCTGGAAGTTTAGCCGGCCACATCCAGTTACCACTACACTTGACATCTTGCAATGCAGAAATCTGCGCAAACACTAGATTGCTAAGTGCTTCAGCTACTGTCATTCGAGCGCCGGCTGCTTCATTCACTAATCCTTTAATTGGCTGTTCACCAATGGAGGTTGCGATGCCTTCCGTAGAAAAATGCGAAATGGCTGTCACAGCAACGTCTGCCAGAGGAGTATGCAATGGACCAACACATTGTTGTTGAGCCACTAAGCCAGTTACGCAACGATCTACTTTATTCGTCAGATACCTAGCAAAAATAAAATACCAAGTTTTTAGATTTTTTGTACCATATTCTTGTACATTATATTAGGTGTACAAATAAATAATTCAAATTTTTTGGCTAAGTTTTAATTTATTTTAAAATATGGTAGAAAATATTTTGCTAAAATTTTGATGAAATTCATGTTTCAGTGAAAATGTCAAAAATTTGTTGAAATTTTGCTGACAGTGAATTTTTCAGCATTCTTCATCTAAGATCTTAATATTATCCCATTAAAAATAATTGATTGAAAATAATTGATAATATTGAATTTTTTAATATAGTAACTATGTCTTATATAAACATTGATTCGATCTGCCTCGACATTCAAATTATCTTCAAAACCCACACAGCATACTTTAACCGAGAGACGTCCTAGAAATATCCTTAGGACGTAAGAAATCCTCTAGACGTCTTTAGAATATTCTTTGGAGATCTGTGCTGTATGGGAATTAAAGTAAAAGTGAGAAGAGTTATAATATTCTTTGATCGCGTCCCACGAGACATTATTTCTGTGGAACGGCGTAGTAGATAACAGCTCATATGCAAAAGAGGGATATACATAAATTTCCATTTTTTTTTTCTATTATAGTAAATAAAATAATATAAATATATAAATAAAATAAAACGTACCGTTTGCTAGCAACCGAAGGAAGCCGTAAAACTCTGTTCAACGCGCTAAGTACAGTTAATCCATCAGGCAGTTTCACTGGAAATGTCTGCAGCGGCATATTATATAATTTGAAAACCTTGCGAGGCATTTTTCCAAGAATAACCTCCAGCTCCAGATTCACTGGATGCTTACTGCTAAGGTTTTTATCCTCGTAATTAAGGTATTTCGAAATATTGCAATCTTCTTCTTCAGAAACAATGATTTTCCCATTTCCCGTGACAATGCCAACAAAATTGATTGGACATTTTTCACGTGCAGCAATTTTTTTCAGTAAATCGCTGTCTTCTGATTTGCATAAAATTGCATTGCTTTCTTGATATTCTGCACCCCAAAGTTCTAACGTGCTTATGCTAGGATCCCCAAGATCAAATTTCTTCGTGAAGATCACAGCACCGGCAGGCTCCACTAACTCTTTCAAGACGTTTCCGTTACCGCCAGCACCTTGATCGTGGATGCTAAGGATTGGATTGTTATCACCCATCTCTGCACACGCACGCACAACGCGATTCAATTTCTGTTCCATCTCGGGATCGCCCCGTTGCACAGCACCGAAGTCTAATTCCATATTGTTATCACCCTGCACTTCCATAGAACTTGCTGAACCTCCACCTACACCAATTCTATAAACTGGTCCACCGATTTTGGCTACTTTCATACCTCGCTCTGCTGGAATCTAAAGCAAACATAATTAACATCATATTAATAGTAATTTAAAATTTGGTAGAGAATGTAAATATATAGGAGATGAAAGTCACGAATTAAAATGAATTCATGACTCAAAATATTCTTCTTTTATTGAAAGGAATAAAACTTTCTTTCAATCCCGCGTATTTGGGACAAAACAAGATATGAAGCTTCTGAATCTTGGACTGAATAGCAATTAAATAATTTCAATTCTGTACTATGGATTTAAAAAATGAATTGCGTTGCTTATTTTTTTCACAAAACTTTTTTTTTATTAAAAAAAATAGGAATCCTCTTATTTCAATTCCGTAGATTAAAATAGATTCAAAGAATGATTATACTTTGACTGAATCGAAATGGATTAAAAAAATTAAGAACTTGGATTTGACAATGACCATACGTATCTATTTCAATCCCTTTTTGGACAATGGATGCGTTTTTTTAGGCATCGGATTTGGCAACCGCTGCGCATAGGATTTGCCGATTGCGCGTTTTTTATACGATTACGCAGATACGCAGCCGGTTGCGCAGATAATTCTAATCGTCTACATATCTACTGCGTATCCATTGCCAAAAAAACGAAAATCTGCGCTGGAATCGACTGTGCAGTTGTGTTAAAAGAACGAATTATTGCAAGAACTGCTGTATCCGATGCCTAAAAGAACGCAACCAATCCTTATTGCAATAACCGATTAAATCACATGATTTCTATGTTGCATCTCCAGATTTTTAGGATTCTAATATACATGTAATTCTCCTATATAACTAATTGAGCTTTCAGCGGGAGTCTAACATTACGGTGCAGTGCTTGCTGTTTATTACTGTTTTAATTTACTGTGAATATCGGAGTCGTTATTTCTAAAGGCATTTAATGTTGTATATTCAACAATTATATATTCATTAAAAAGATTCATTTTAGATAATTTTTAAATTACAGTTCATTGGCAGTGCAACAAAGAGCAAGAAACCTCAATACTTATAAAAAAAGTTCAAAATTTATAATAATTGATTGATTATAATCCCAAGATAGAGATTAGAAAAACTAATTATTATAATTACGTAATACTTGCCTTTTTAGCCAAATTTGCATCCATAGTTCCTAATCCTCCACTAAACATTATTGGCTTAATCCATTCTCGTCTAACTCCTGCAACATCTGTCGCTCCATAAGAACGTGCAAAACCGCATATTACAGGTTCTCCAAATTTGTTTCCATAATCAGAAGCACCGTTGCTTGCTTCAATTATTATTTCCAATGGCGATGCTAGATTAGTGGGATAAACTTTATCTTTCTCTTCCCATGGCAAATCATAACCTGTGATAAATAAATAGAATTAATTTACCAAAGATAATATAACCGAAAAAAATCATATCATAAAAATGAAAAGTTCAAGCCATGTTCAAAAAAAGAGATACTCAAAAATTTAAACCTTTTTATCTAATAATAATATATTACCACGAAAAATAACTGATATATTATTAATTAAAGGTGCCAATTTAAAGTGAACATACATAAAGTGTATGTAACTTTCGGCCGATTTTCGAATTGCCTCCGCCTTCCGCTGTCCCCCTCACCTCACCGCGCGCGATCCAAATGCCGTTCGAGCAACATTTGATCTGCGCGCGGGGCGGTGATATATTATTATTAGATAAAAAGGTTTAAATTTTTGAGTATCTCTTTTTTTGAACATGGCTCGAATTTTTTATTTTTATGATATAATTTTTTTCGGATATCACTTACTTTTTAGAGTACAGATATATCACAAATATATATAAAAAAATGATATAAAAATATTATATAACGAAAGAGAGGGGTGGTGGGGATGGGTGATGGGGGAGGGGAGAGGGTGTGGTGGGTCGAAGTTGGTGGAGATGTGAGTGAAAGGTGAGAGAGGATGTTACAAAGTTATAATTTATTTTTATAATATGATTTTTTTATAGGATATCACTTACTTTTTAAAGTACAGATATATCACAAATATATAAAAAATATGATTTAAAAATATTGTATAACGAAAGAGAAATACGGCGAAAGAGATGGGTGGTAGGGGTGGGTGAGGAGAGGAGAGGAGGAGGGGTGCGGTGGGTCGGAGTTGATGGAGGTGTGAGTGAAAGGTGAGAGAGGATGTTAAAAAGTTATAATAACGAAAGAGAGTGAGATATAGCAAAAAAGAGGGGTGGTGGGGGTGGGTGAAGGGGAGGAGGAGGGGTGTTAAAAAGTTATAATTTTGGATGGACGGACGGACGGAGGAGACGTTTTTCTTAATTTTTCATTAAAATCATTACTTTTCGCTTGTATCTCCAGAACGGCTTGACCGATTAAACATTTTTTTGGCTCAAATTACTCGTGGTGATGTCGCCTTTCAGGACATATAACGTTCGATTCAAAATTTTTTTATATTTTAGTAGTTATGCAACCCCGAAAAATGGACTTTGGTGGCTCGGGATAAGAGACTTGTAGTGCCTATTATTAATTTTTTAAACTAACTTTTTAATTAACTAGTAGTTTTTTGAACATGGCTGAAGACACTATCGCGTTTCCTGATAAAAAAAAATGTTAGGTAAAACCTACTTTATAGAGTGCGTTGCCTGCGTTCCACTTCGCGCTCTTAACGCTTGCGAGCGTTATTTGTCCTTGTTTAACATTTAATAAACAAGGATGAAATGATTCCATGAGCGTTGCGAGCGTCAAGTGGAACGCACCTATAGTCTACAATAGACATTATTTAAATAAATCTATTTGGACAATTATATCAGAAGGTTTGCGGATTATCGCTATATGTCTTTCTTCATTATTGATGCCAACGTTTTTACTCACCATGTATATAATAATATTTTCATCACGTGAACGCGTGACAAAAAATATTATAAGTAACTAGTGGAGGTATATTGTTTATAGCGCGGGACGGGCGCGAATACGCACTCGCTTTGCTCGTGCTTTCGCGCCTTTCGCGCCATAACACTATAAGCCCCCACGCGTTACATAATGTACTATTTTGTCACGCATACGCGTGACAAAAAAACATATAGATAACATACCTGGAATACAGAGATTACCAACACTATAACCAGCAGTTCCTGCTATGTAATATCCAGCTCTACCGATTCCTTGAATATCTCTCAATCGACCGCCAGTACCTGTTGTAGCACCACTAAACAATTTATTGTATATTTAAATAAAATTATATACAGAAATGATTATGAGAAACTCGATGAAAATATTTTAATACTTCTATTATTTAAAAGAACAGATCAAATAAATTAGAGCATTACGATCTTCTTAGCACCTATGTAACATAATGGCAATACTTTTCTAAACAGAGAAACGCGAAAATAATTTCAAAATTAATTTTTTAACAAACAAAAATAACAGCCTATAACGGTTAAACCTAGATCATAGTGCTTATTATAATTATGTGTGATTTTTATATACTGCGTATGTAGTCTCCAATAATCGCGCGCTGATATATAATACTATTTAGACATAACGCAAACATACTTACTACTACAGTATTATCACGAATTAAAATTGAATAACAATTTTAATACTCATAACATCATGGATCTCAATAATGTTTTGAATGACATATTAAAATTTAAAGATGATAAAATTACTTTTCTACATATTGAATATTACGAAGAATATCACGTAATTTTTGGTATTTCGTCCCGGCTTCCACTACTGGACTCATCAGTAAGGTAATGTAGTGGAGGCCTACATCAGACGCCTTGAGTGAAATATTAAATGGATATTCTATATAAAGAGATATACGCATATCTCAGTATTTACGAGAATTTGCGATATGCTGGATTCACACTGCATCCGATTTTCGTCGTACGACGACTTTGCAACCAATCAGAAAAATCGTATCATCGGTACGGAGCAAAATTTTGTTTCCTGATTGGTTGCAGAGTCGTCGTACGACGAAATTTGGATGCAATGTGAATCCAGCAATAGACCTCTGATGGCGGGTCGACGCAGTAATATTCTTCATAATATTTTTATTTGAAGTTGGAATAACGTTTTTTCGGCTTGACGTATAATTAATACATATTAAATTCTATTACGACCGTACATTGAGTTATTCCAACTTCGAGCTGAAAGGAGACTATGTTGAAAAATAAAAATGAATCGATCGAAAAATGTGTTTACTGTGTTTTTCTAAAAACTTATTGACTTGCTCTCGTAAATAGAACGCAAATTTGCTTAACCGTATTTATTTAAAAAGGTCCGATTTAGAACATTCTCCCCTATACATAATTTTAACTTTAACTTCTTAAACTTCATTACATTTTTTTTTAATTTACCTGAAAGGTGCTACACCAGTTGGAAAGTTATGTGTTTCAGCTGTAAAAATAAGATGCTGCTTGATATTTTTCAGATGGAAATTGCTGCATTTATAAGTATTTATAGGACGTAAAACAGGGATCTCATATCCTTCTATCGCGCTGCTATTATCACTGAATTTTATTACATTATTTGAATTAGAGTAATTTTGCGTATCCATAATCATGTCAATTAGAGACTGTTTTTCTTCTTTTCCATTCAAAATAATACGTCCTTTAAAGAACCAGTGGCGACTATGTTCACTGTTAGATTGAGCAAGATCGAAACATTCTACGCTGGTTGGATTACGTTTTAATTTTTGAAGAAATAATTCTGTATAAAAGTCTAAATCCCAATCATCAAATGCCAAACCTGCAAAATAAAAATTTTTAACAAGAAAGAATTTAAATCCAATTATTAAAAATAAGCATCAACTCAATGACAAAAAAAATATAAATTTTATATAATACTTTTATCTTTTTTATACGGGAGGACCCCGTTTGTCTACAAATCGTTTGCCTACATCCCATTTATTTACAGATCGATTGCCTACAAGTATTATTGCCTACAACTCGATTGTCTATATGTATGTATTTTCAATACATCAAAATCAAAATATGTATGGAGAATAGTAGTTAATATTGTATATATATAGAATATGCAGAAATAAGACGTTATTTTTGAAATCTTTTGTTCATAACTTTTTAACGAAGGCGAGCGACGGCTAAAATCTGTTGGAGGTTACTCAAGATTATGATCTTGACAACGTATGTCAAGGTCAAAGTCATCGGTGCTGCCTCTCCTATTCTGAATAATTATCTAAAAAGTGTCAGTCTATTAAATATTATTACTTACCCAATTTAAAATTAACTTCTTCCAAAGCTTTTCTACCTTTTTCGATTACATCAACTTCAAACCATTTCTCTGGTCTAAAACCATGATCAAATGTTTCAATAGGTTTTATATATCTACATTCTGTCATTTTATCTCCCAACACATTTATAATCTACAAAACAATTTATAATATTTTTTTAAACATAAAAAGTGTCATGTAATAAATGATAATAAACGCGAATTTCAATACCGTAGTAAATACATGAAGTTATGTATTCAATTCGTGTGCGGGACATGTACTTTTCAAATAAGTATAGGTACCAGTGCTATTTTGTGTAAAAAAAAGATATACTACAAAAAAGGCAGAAAGTTTAAAATACGAAAAACGGCTATTTTACTTTGCACTAACTTAAAGCCCATGGCACATACAAAAACGTAAGGCCGTAAATGTAATCAGTAAGCGTTTTGGCCAATCACAGTAGAGACCGTAAGGCCAGTAGCGAATCCAATGTTACGATTTCCTTACTGATACGTCTTATGGCCTTACGTTTTTTTATGTGTTTCTGGCTTAAGTATCCTTATATTTGAAAAAATAGCGATAGACAGAAGAAAACATTAAAAATTTTTTAACATCTATATATAACATTAGTACACACTTTACTTTTGAAAATGTAAAAAATGTTGAGGAGTTCTTGACAAAATGATGCTTATATGAAGTTTTTGATATTTTAATAGAATTTATTTGTTGTAATAATTATATTGATAATATGTATGGGAGAAAAATGGTAAAAGAAATAATGGAGATGGATTGGAAAGAAAGAAGAAAATGAAGGGGAGAGGAAGAGAGAGAGAGAGAAAGAGAGAGATTTTCATCTATCTGCAAGAAAGTATCAAATGTATTATAATATCTATGTATAATAAAATAATAAATACATACAGCGTTTTCTACTTTTTCGTTTAGCCTTCCTTCATATTTAATGCAATATCTTATTGCTATTTCTACCCTTTTTACTTTACTTAATTTGACAGTTTTACATATAGAAATCACATTGGTAGAAAATGCAGTGGAGAAATTCAATCTACAATACAAAAAAAAAGATATTGATATGTTGAGTATAATATACAATATACTACATATAATATATATTACATATACAGTCCCATTAAAAAAAAATACATTAAGATTTCTTGTGAAAACTATAACAGATATGAAATAATGTGTTTCAAACAAGAATTGTATGATTTATAAAGGGGGGCATAAAAAAATATCATTGATTTAAACTTGGATTATTAAGATTAGATCAAGGTCACTTTGATTTTTTAAATAAAACTCCTTCCATTTTCCATTATATATTCTTATAGCTTACTTCAAACATATTTCAAAATATTATAATAACATTATTTTTCATTAAGAACTTTTCAGGTTATAAGGCTTAAATATGTTACAATACCACACCGTTATTCAAGGTCAAATCAACAGTATCTTAGCTCTTATATCCCACTTCGAATCTTACAATTTTTAACATGTTTTTTGTATTTTTTATATATTTTAAGATATTCCGGTATTAAATGTTGAAATGGAACACGCTATACATCAGGGTGTCTGAAACTTCGAGAGTAATCTTAATACAATGTGAAAATTAGTGAAAAATTAGGTAATAAACGTGCAAAAGTCATTTTTACTGTAAAGTAGTTTTTTAAGTACGTTTAAAATTTAACTAGTCAAATAAAATATTAAATAACAAAGACTTGTTAAACTTGTTAGTTAAATAATTAACACTTAAATAAACATATTTATACGATAATACGTTCAAGTTTGAAAAGTATAAGGAAATAAATAATATTAAAATGTATTTTAAAAATGTTCTAAAATATTTTAAAATAAAGATTATAATTAAAATAAAGATGAGCTATAATAAAAGCTAATTATTGTATATTGGTATATTAGTGTCATGGTATAACAGCAAGCTACTTAACAAATAATTCAATAAGTAATCACTAGAATTCACTACTTAATAGCAGAGATATATCTATCTATACTATTCTCTACTGATCATAATACCAATTCTAATCTAATTTTTTGATAATCGTACCCCCGTCATATTTTATACTTTTATAAATAAAATAATAAAATAAATCAATTGGTGTAATGAGAACACATAGAGAGAGTTGCTTATTTTAGGAAGCATCCATATTGTTTTATAATATATTATTTGTAAATTAAATAAATTTTTTTTTACACCAATTGATTCAACTTATTATTCTGCTCATAAAAATATCAATACCTAGAAAATTAATAATTTATGAAATATTTAACATTTTATGGTAAAACGGGTCAATATACAATACAAAATCTCCTAAAATTAATTTTTAAATAACTTTACCTTAATATTTTTATATACAGAATAATTATATATATATATATTATGTAAAAATCATTTAATTCCATTTAAGAAAATAGAGAGGATCTATATCATTTTGACGTCTTCATCTAGAAAAAAAAACATAAAACTATGTCTCCCTCAAAATTGTTCTATTTTTTTTTATATCTGAAACATTTTTTCATATCTTATGTATTTTTCAAGATATTTGCCTGGGGCTATATAATATATAATATTACATACAAGCGCGCGCGCGCGAGCGCATGCGCACACCTAATCTATATATTATTTATATCTTATTGACTTATTATAATATAAGACATTATGTATAGCTGGAGATATAGTAGTGTTTCGGTATTGAAACAAGTACAGCAATATATCATGACATACATAATCATAAAAAAAATAATATAATATATATAATACAAACATCCATATGAGAGTCATTAAAAACAAAATTGTAAAACAAAAGACAAAGCATATAATCATGAGATATAAAATTTTACCTGGGTCCAATTTCAATAACATGGTCTTGTGTATCACTGAACATACTATCACATCGCAAGCATTCTCCTTCTAAGAGAGGTGACAAGATCCATTTTAATGTTCGAGCTTCATCTTCCTGTAGTAATTCTGTTTCCACATAATAACACAATTCAGTCTCAAGGTTGGTTACTGAGGATTCAATTTGCAATATTTTATGCAATTTATTTTTCAGCTGGCCTGTCTTTAGACCAGGCGTCTTGTAAAATTTCAAGATCATTTTCGACGATCTGGAAAGAAAATAACAGAATACTAACAAATCATACAGCAAACACAGAAACTATTTAAGGTTATGAATATCTAATATGCTTTAACCGTATCTACTGTTGCTTGATGATAAGCGCAGACGATATGGACCACTTCGAAGCTAAAATTTTTATTTTAATCTTGTTTTTCATTATATGTATATGGATTGCGAAAGATTGATGTCATCTTCGTTACGTCAGTTTAATGAAATAAAGATTACATTATAAAATCAATCATTGATTGCATAGAACGAATCAGCATAATAAAATTACATAGTTTGCTCAATTCATAATAATTCAATATTCAATTTAATATTTTTATAATGTAACTTATTTTAAACAGTCACTTTAATATTTCAAAAATAATGCATTTATAACAAGGAAAAATTGTAAATAAAAAGTATTTAATTTAAAAAGAAATAATAAAAGGTTTTGTTCCAGGTAAAGTTGTACTAAAAAAGTTATTTTTACTTTTTTTAATGCAATTATATGTTTTATTCACATGAATCAATTTATCACATTTTATATGAATGTGCAGCATGAAATATGTATATGAATGTGTTTCAAAATCTCCTAATATAATACAGTCACAAAAGCATCTCTATAAAATATTGATTTTTTTATAATATAATTATAATTTATAATAATTAATTGATACAATTCTTTTTTCTAAATTTAATTTAAACCTTTTAAAGTAATTGTTATTGTAAATATATATATTTTTAATATTTTGTCGCTACATTGTTACATTTTCAAAGAAATTTTAGATAATATTATATATATATTTAAAATAAGAATTTATAATAATATTAAATATAAATTAAATGTAAAATATAAATTTATAATATTATTTAAAAAAATACCGTACTCTTTAAATCATGCTTAAAATAAAAAAACTTCCACATGGCAAAATTGCATTAATATAATGTTAGATATTATATACAAGAAATAAAATACATGAATCTTCTAAAAATATAAGACTTTTCAAATAATTCTAAAAACTCTAAAGTTTAATATTTAAATGTTCTATTCTATGCTATGAAAAGGTCACTGACAATGAATGACATTTGATTATCGCTTCATGTCGTTTTACGCAATATCGTAACTGTAACTACTTCATCGATTAAAACTTAAAAAAGACTAAATATAAAGTGAGTCTGATTGGAATAAATTATTCCAAAGACCGGTTTTTGAATATTGAGAATGTTTGCGATACGGTATTGTTGTGAACATAGTGAGCCTCCTCACTCAAAAGAATCTGAAAAACGTTGGCCCCTGACTTAACGTTTTTTCTTCCAGATTTTTCCGTTTCATGCAATAAACGCATTGAATGAGCCTAATATTTCACCGAAATCAAAGGTGAAGCCTGTATTTTAAATAATTACCGATTATTTGTTATCAATAATTATAATTCTTTTATCATTTTATCCAGGGAATGGAAAAGTTACTTTTACAGTTACTTTTTATAATAATGTAGTAACAAATGTAGCAAATTTTTTATAACTGTAATGATAACTAATCAAACACTTAAGAGGCTAAAATTAAACGTTTAGTTAGTTATCATTACAGTCATAAAAAATTGCAACATTGTTATAAAAAGTAACTGTAAAAATAACTATTCTATTCCATTCCATTTATCCTTATTTGCCCTTTTTGGTAAGAAAGTCATTGCATATACATAAGTTCATAACCTCACTTTTACATGGGAGCTACGAGACGAGACTCAGTAAAGCACACGGTCTCGAGCTTGTGCAGACGTAGGTAAAAACTCAGTTAAATCTCACTTACCAGATGTAAAAGAAATGTGCACTCAACTGAGTTATGACGTCACAAGTGAGAATTATCTGAGTTTTGGTATAAATGGAAAGCAACTGATGACAGACAAAAATGAAGCAGTCAATGAAGAAAAATACTCTTCTTTAATTAATGACTCACGCCTCCCCAGACAATAAATAGAAGGACGATACTCATTTAAAAAAAAAAAATAAAATAAAGTCTGGGAAGTATTGAAAGAAAAAGATGTGGAGGTAAAAAAAAAAACAAAAATCGTTACATAGCAAATGGATCTTCCGTGTAAAATAAGATGATAAATATAAACCAAACTTGGTATAAAAGGTTGTGAGCAAAGAAACGAATTGGATTATCAAGAGACATATAATATATAGTCCTGTGATAGGTTGGAGTTCTTTGAGAAGTATTATGTCTATAGCAATAGCAAAAGATTATAAGATGCTAATTTTTTATGCGAAGACAGCGTTTCTAGAGAGTTAGATGACGAAGTGTATATGTATCCACCGGAAGGCTACAACTACAGTGATAAATTACTGAGACTCAGAAAGACATTATATGCAAGCGCCTTTAAGATGGAACATTAAATTTACTGATTTTATTTAAGAAGAAAGGATTTAAGGTTATTAATTATAATACGCACTATGATCCAGCTTTGACCGCTGGTCAAATTATAGGCTGTTCTTCTTCTTATTTGTTTATCAATGTATGGTCATGTTAAGATTTTAAAATGTAATGAATCAAGTTATGAAACAATTATGTGGAGAATTTAAAATAAAAATAACAGGAAATGTCAAGAATTTTGTCGGATATGAACTTAAAAAAACAGAAGACTTTAATTTTGAAATAGGAAGATTATATTTATAAAATATTGGAACAAAGTAACATGAATTAAGCTAAGCCAGTAAAAGTTCCTTCAGGAAGAGAAGTCAGTAATTACGCTTAAAAATGACAGTTATCCTTATAGAAAATAATTGGATGTTTACTTTATGCATTATCTAAAACAAGACTGGACATAGCTTTTGGAGTGAATTATGTAAGCAGATATGTAGAGAATTTCCAATGCAAGAGAATGTCATTGATTAAAAACATATTTTGAAATACTTGAAAGGTAGTATAAGCCAAGGTATATTCAAGAAGAATGGTAACCTCAAACAGTTGCAAGCTTATTCAGATGCAAACTTCGCCAGAGACGTGGAAACCAGAAAGAGTACAACAGAGTTTGTAATATTTTATGGTGGACCTATAAGCTGGTTCTTAAGAAAACAGCTTATTATAATGCAGTCGACTACAGAGGCCTAATATGTTGTAAAGAACTGGTCTAAAGTCTTTGTTAGAAGAGCTATTGAATGATAAGATTGAAATTGAATTAAATATGGATAGTCAAAATGCAATTATGTTAATTAAAAATATAGTAAATAGAAGTAAAAATATTGACGTGAAGTTTAGTGTATACATGAATTAGAAAGGAAAAATAATTACTTTGAAATATTGTCAGACATCAGATATGTTGGTTGAGATATTTACTAAATCGTTGAATTTTACGAAATTTGTTGCGAGCATCACAATTGATTAAGATATGAATCTCACCAGATTTTATACGATTTGTAAAAGATTACTATATTTGATTCATATCAGTGAATTCATAAACCAGATTCATATTTAGAACAATAGATTTTTATATTTTTTTCTATTAACTCTCTTATTTTTACCAGGGAAGAAATTCAACACACTAGAAATGTTACTTTAAATGTATAATCCAAGTATATGTAATTTTTTATAATTATATGGGCCGATTGTTCCATCTTTTGATAAAGTTTACCTGTTAGATAAGTAAGCAAGATTACCCAATTACGTGCGCGGATTGCCAGATTTACCTAATAGGTAAACTTTACCGAAAGATGGAACAATCGGCCCTAAATGTAATAAATTTAATTCTTCCACTTAATATTTGGTAAATGCAAAGCACTCTCAGCATAAAAATAGTCTTCAGATTGAGGTTGTAATTTTGCTTTGTAATCCATTAGTACTGCACGATCCCCTTGTTGAACAAATATCTAGAAATATATATATATAAATGTAGTACTATTCTACAATATATTATTCCTTCATTCATAATTTCCTAATTAGAAAACATTTATCTACGTACATCAATTACTATTGTATGGCAAGATAGTTTTTTTGCCAATTCCAATCGCTTCTCTAGATTGTCAATAAATTTTAAATATTTTTCAAGAACTGTATGTGGCGCATTATATTTGTATAAAATTTTCAAAACATCTTCTGTATATAAATGCGTTTGTAATTTTGTATTACCAAGTATCCCCTAAACATAATTGATATAATTCTGATGAAATTAATAAAAAGATTCACATTAAAAAAAACATGCTACCTTTGTTAAAAGTAAACGATCGATATCGTCCCATCCACCACAAGCGGCTTTAACTTGCAAAGTGACTTTTTCATATAATCTAGGAGAAATGTTATGGTTTCGAGAGAGCATCATGGGTGATATTGTCACAAAATCATTCGGCGTGTTGCAATGGTGTTTACATGCATAATGTAAAGATTCCAAAATAGAAGAATTTAACAGGAGTTCCTCATCATTCTTTTTTTGTTTAATTGCCATTTGCCATTCTAATAATTTACAATATAAATAATATAATAAAAATGATTATAAAGCTCTATATGTATAAAACAGTATTAACTATTATAAAGGCAAAGAGCCAAGTAATTTAACGAACAACTTTAATTCAAATATTTATGATATAAAAATTACAAAAACAAACGTTTCGACTCCGATTGGGTTATTCTCAATGTTATATAAAATATAAAATTATTATAAGTCAAATATACAACAATTTTGATTAAATTAATTCGTCTTCGTAGTTCTGTGTAATTCTAGTCAAAAATATCAATGTCGTAAGCATAATTAATCTTGTCAGTTATATAAGAAAAAGATGTACAGCGTCCAATAATAAAAAACTCAAAATAATCAAGCATGACATTCTCTGCCACCGACATTACCTTATCTGGCATAACTAAGAGTAGTCTTTTTCGCTGCAAATTAGTTTAACCAATTTTTAATATAACATGTATTTACAACATGATTATTTTGAATTTTTTATTATTGGACGCTGTACATCTTTTTCTTATATAACTGACAAGATTTAATTATGACACATTGATATTTTTGATTAGAAACTTACACAGAACTACAAAGACGAATAATTTAATCAAAATTGTATATATTTAACTTATAATAATTTTCTATTTTATGTAACATGAAAATAACCCAATCGGAGTCGAACTTCTGTTTTTGTAATTTTTATATCATGAATATTTGTGAATTAAAGTTATTTGTTAAATTACTTGGCTCTTATTATATTTATACAGATAAATAATATAATTTTTTTCACGATAACAAAAGAGAAATAATATATAAACATACCTAGCAACTTGATATAAGACTCTAGAAAGATAGTTTCTTTGCAATTAGGTAACATGGTAAATAGTGCCTTGTAACAATTGTGAAGTTTTTGCTGTAGTCTATTTGGATCTTTTGTGTTTTTTATAACAATATGCAGATTCTTCATCTGTAACCAACCAGCAAATGAAATTGCAACTTAAATTGCATTGACATCTGTAGTAACACTTACAGCAGCAGTTGAGGAATGACCTAACATTCTGTAAAATATCAAGCATTAAAAGAAGTACTAATAAATCATGAGTTATATTATAGAAACATTACTTACGTTAAAATATCAGTTATTTCACTTGTTTGCAACCTTATAAATAGATAATAAATATATACGTTTATTGCATCTGGCCTCTCCATTAATAGTCTTTGTACCAATGAACGTTTTAAAGTTTTTATAAGAAATAAAATTATCTGCAACATATACATACATATATATATATATATATATATTAATCAAATATTAACAAAATTTATAATTTTTACATTTTGACAAATAATTTATTACAAGATTATTATATTTTAGCTATTTAAATATTTTAAGTTCATACTATTAAAATAGAATTTCCATCTCCATTTGAAATAGCAGCATCTAATAAAGCAGTTTTTCTAGCAAGAGACTTGTATCGTTCTAATGAATATGATTGACCAAGCAATATATGTCTCAATGTGATGTCTGGCTGCGTATCATCAATTTCATGATATTTACGTTCTGTTTTTGGATGATCGTTCTTTGATTTATTATCTGCGTCTAAAACTACAAGATGCTTAAAAAGATTTTACATATTTTAAATTTTGTCATTAATGATTACTATTTGAAATAGGATTAAACAGAGAATAACTCTAATTTAGTATGAAATATTCCCGTTTATGATCAAAGCAGATTTTAAATACTTTAATTCATATTTAGTGTAAATTTATATACATTTCTGATTCTACAATTCATACGTTAAATTATTTTTCCAGGCTTGAAACGCACTCATACTTAGAACTAGAATAATAATATTACATATTAAATTTTATAAGCAATTTGATATTTTTAAGTGATAATAAGCATCTAATAAGAATATTCATTACTTATTAATAATAATCTCAAAAATGCTAATAATGCTTTGTCATTAACATTAAAAAAATTTCAAAATATAATTTTGACATACTGCGTGATAACGTTTTTTCAGATATAACTGAGAGAAGAGATTTTGTAGTTTGAAGGTCATTAGTAGACTGAAGACTATTTTCAAAGTTTGATGTACTGAAAATTCCAGTCCACAGTTTCTGCGTGTCACTCTTCAATTGATCCACCTGCAATTTGATCCTTAGATACTTGCCACTCAGAGAATTTGCGCACAATTTACAATTCGTTACAACCATAACTTCATTCTCAAAACAGAATGACCGTCTCTCACTGCTGTACCAAAAATCATCCTCATCCTTCACAGTGTTCATCTTAGATTTCAGAATATCTTCTTCTTCGAGATTTAATTGGCCCTGGTCCTCTTAAACGAGGTAAACTTGGCCAGTCATACCAAGCACAGTTAAAGCCGGCACCGCTTATGCCCAAAAAATATGATACAACCGCAAAAATGGCATAACCCGCACAGCGCACGAATACGGGGCGTCTGCACCTATGACAGTCGTCACGCCGCAATCATGATATTAAAAACATATAAAATGATATAAAAACACAGGTATACCATTCCTGTGGATGCGCAGTCGTTCTAAAGTAGAATTAGATATCGCCAGGATGTTAGAATTCAATAGGGCTGCGAAGTGATACACTGGGCTGCATTCAGAATCATCATCTGGGTGCACTGAAATCTCAAAGTCGTGTTATCCTTGTTTATCATTCGTGAACAACCAGAAGGAGCCTGCCCATATATGTAGTATTTAGCTGTTACTTTATTTTGAAGCGCCTCTATGTCCACAAAACGTGGACATCGAACTATGTAGCCAATGTCCACGATCGTGTCGGTAATGTCCACGATTTTTTGGTTCGAATATTCCCTATGTCCATGATTTTTGAAGATTCGAACCAAAAAATCGTGGACATTATCGACACGATCGTGGACATTGGCTGACAATGCTGACTTTACCGCTCTCAGGCTTCTCTCTGGAACAACAAGGATAACACCTGTGTGCATACTGCATCCGGACGACGATTCTGAACGCAACCCTGTATGTATATTAAAGGTTAAATCTAGGACAATACTATAGTATACGTAATATATAATGTAGTATTTTCCTAAATTTTCATATACGTTTCTTTTTAAGAATAGACCCCCAGGCCTCACTTTGCGATTAAGAATCGCACTTGCTGCTTTTGAACGATTCACTCATAAAATCTTTAAACACATCTTTAACAGTCTGTTTAAAAGCTACATAATTAAATAGATTATTTGGCAATCTAAAAATATGGAAATAAAAATTTGAGTACAAAAGTTTTGTTCGTAAAGAAAATTAATAAAATTGGCTCTCACTATAATATATGTTTATTATATAGTCTAGTAATTATTATGAATAAAATATGCTTATTTATATTATAATTAATGTAAAAATAAAAAACATTTTTTGGAAGAGGAATATATTAACGCGGATTACATTCAGGATCATTTGATAGATGTTCTAATTTATCTTTCCCTCTTTTAATGAAACTTTTTAGTGTGTTAGGAATTGAAAATGCTGATTTACAATAAAATATATACTGAAAATAGGAAGGAAACTTTCGGAGATCGATTTGACGTAAGGAATTGTAAAATATTTATCATTTTGACGTGTATATTATAGTATTGTTCGTTTTGTCTCTCGGGAGCTGCTCGGAGTCGCTCTGAATAAACCCAGCGTACTTGGATGTGATCCATTTAATGCTGCAAATGCTTCGTTGATCAATCAGAAGAAAAAATTTTATGAATTGATCAATCAAAGTATGTTTCGAGGTATTTACAGCATTAAATAGACCACATCCAAGTACGCTTATAGGTTCGTTCGGAGCGACTCTGAGCAGCTCCCGAGAGACAAAACGAACAATACTTATGTGTAATGTGTTTATTGTGTATATATTGTAGAATTTTATTCTTTTGTCTATAGTAGAAAATATCAAGGGGAGAGGATGGGAATTGTTTAAAAAATATATATTTATTAAAGAAATATTAATAAAAATAAAAAAAGATTTTTTAATAATATTAGACAATACTTTATATTAATTTAAATACAAAATGCATTAAAAGTTTCTGAGCAATGTGTTAACTAATATTATTAATAATAATTTAAGATTGCATTATTTTAGATAGAGAAATAGTACATTTTTCTATCTTAAATAATGCAAACTTAAATAATGTTAATAACATTAGTTAAAATATCGTTCAGGAACTTATATATAACCTGTTATAGGATGCGCTCCGTTTCACGCATGATGCGCATAATGCATTGTTTATCTTTGTTGCCCATTAAATGTTAAACAAGGACAATTGATGCTTATACGCATCATGCGCGAAACGAAACGCACCATATTCATATGGATGCTCGTATAGGTTTGAATATCCCCGCTACTGGACACGTGACCTTTTAACGTTGTTTGTTATATTAATAATTTTCTAATAGATACCAACCGTCAATTAAATCTCAGGTTGATAACCTTTTGACATGTCAAAATCAAGGTCATTAGTGTGATGGCTCCTCTTTTCTTAATATTTACCGAAATTGTTGTCCTTATCCTTGTGTTTTATAAGTCACTTTTTGTAGAATAATGTTATTTATTTTCACTTATCTGAGAAGTCATGATACAAGTACAGTAATTTATTGCATACTGTTATATATTATTAATGTATATATTTCATTTTGGTTTTATTTACATTACATATATTTGGACTCATTATATCGCATCTACATATAAAAGATAGCATAAGTATGCACGTTTATGTGCTTACAATCTAAATCGTATAATATATTTTCTACAACAGTATATTTTATACCTATTTTTTTTAAATATATATACTAATAATACATCTTATGTAGTAGATTTTTGTCGAGAAATACGTAACAATTGATCTATTGAGGTGTCACACTTAATTCATACTTAACCCTTCCCTTACTTGCTTTCTATACGTATATTAAAATATATAGACTTATAGGGCAATATACATATATGGATATTGGCAGTACAGGATTTTACTTTTTCCAGAAAAGAAAAAGACAAGAATATATTAGATGTACAAAAAAGTTCTGAGTTTTTTTTGTAAAATCTATGTAATAATCGTATGTAATCATATGGAAATGGCTTGCTGCGTAACGCCAAGCTGTTCTGCAAGCTCCTTTTCAGTTTGCGCAGAGTTTATATCCAGCAGTGCTTGCAATTCGTCCGTTTCAATCTTTTCAGGGCGTCCAGCACGCGATTCATCTTTAAGACTGAAATCTCCTTGACGAAACTTTTGATACCATCTTTTACATGTAGCATGACTTACAGCGTTCTCTCCATATGCAGCACAAATCATTGCAGTGGCTTCAGCAGCATTTTTCTTCAGATGAAACGCGAAGTGGATGGAAAATCGAATATGCTCTTTTGTTATTGCCATCGTGAACACTACTGATTTATGGCATTTTAGAAGGCCAAATGTTAACGCTTTAAAACCGCAAAAGGGCGGGAAGATATATATAAAATTTAAATTGTTATTTCGGTTGTATGAAATCTAAAGCTCAGAACTTTTTTGTACACCTAATATATGTATGATATATATGTATTATATACATATATACATATTGTTATAAAATCCATGTATGATATAATATTATACATATATGTATATGGAAGGATAGTGCTGCCGTATCGTTACACATAAATAATTTTTTTTTTTAATTTAAAATATTATCTGATATTATCTACAAAATTAAGTTTAATGTAGAAGTTAAGGCAATGATTCTCCAGATATTCAGCACTGCTGTAATTTCCATTACAATATACAGTGCACAAAGTAAAATGATCATTGATGCGTGCCATGTTATTTATCATTTATCATACATATCTACAAATCTATATCACCAATCTTTGCTTGTAAAATATTTTTCATCCTGTACATAAAACAAGATACGTATCATCGTGTGTGTCATACTTATTTACAACTTTTACAAGATTTTGATTAGAACAAATGTGCTAAACAAACTTCACACACGTATTTATGTATATTGTATAACAAAGACAATATAAGATAATACAAGTCTGTAGACAAATTGGAGATACACAAAATTTATGAATTTATTTTAAAGAATGAAATAAATGGATATACTTTGTGCGTGCGCGCGCGCCGTGTGTTTCATTTTAATCTCGAAAAATATGGAAGATACGAAAAAATGTTTCAGACAAAAGTTGTATGGTTTGGAGATGGACATAAGACGATGCCATTAATTTGATTTTGAATAATAAAGGTCACAACATATACCACTCGTATATACGTTTCGACTATGTTCCGAAACGCATTCATCTTGAATGTATAAAGATTTCTGTTGACCAGTATACAATGGATGCTGTCATTTAGTGTGTGCAGTCATGATTATGGAAGAATCAAAATCGTATAACGAAGCGACGTCCAGTCAATGACGCCGAGTATTGGCGTCAGGCAATGTTGAAAGAAATGGATTTTCTCACAATCAACAAAATTTGGTCTCTAATCTCATTAGAGACAGTCCAAAAAATAATAGTTTGCAAATAGGTATTGTAATGTCCGTCGCTTTTCTCGGTACTCAGCGAATGTAACCATATCAGTGACGCTAATTCGTTGCTATGCCAACGAAGCAGCACTCCGCGCGAGAAACGCTATTACGCGTGATCTCACCTGAAACCAACCGCCAAATCATTACGCTTGCGCGAGTAAATTAGTGTAATTGCTCTAAAATAATTGATTGAGATTCTGCGAAATGTTGCAGTAAGATTTGAACTTAGTATTGACAGAATAACTAGACGAAGTTGCAGCAGTTAACAATTGTAAAAGATAGAATCTAAAAATCACGAATCATTCAAATTTCACAAATGCAGTAACAGTAATCTGCTGTACTGTTGAAGTGGCGATAACTGTAAAGCGCTTCTGTCAAAATCTCAAAGAGAAATGCAGTAATAAAATGCCTTATGTATATATAGAACAATTTCGTGAAATTTTCGTGCAGAAACAACGGCGAGCGTGCCACGCAAGAAACCTATACAAAAAAACTATAATAGATAATTCTCTTTCAATGTATAAGCAATTGAATCGGCCACAGCAAACGTTGCAGCTCGAGGGAGGCGCCCAGCGGGCGCCCCGCATTACATAATTGAATGTACAAAATTTGCTCTCTATATCAACTGCAAATTAACTAAAATCATCTAGATGAAAAATTCTGGAATAAATTTCGTACACACAATTTTCGCAACCTCATATGTTAGTTAGAGGGTCAATTCCCTTGTCCGCGCGGGGCCACTCCTTTGCGCATAAACGGTGCCTGTTTGCGCACCGCGCACCTCGTTTTCAGTTATCTTAATATTAAATACGTAGTTAACTTGTACTTGTTCTTAATTCCAAGTTCGGTTCTTAATATTTAAAAGTTAATACTTAGAAAAATTCTCGCACCGCCTTTCCGCTCCAAGTTCTTTCAAATTCGATACTTGGTAACTATTTCTAGATTTTTGCGAATTGTAACGCGCATTTCATTTTCGCTTACAAGCAATTCTAAAAGTCATCTTTTGTCAGTATCCCGCGTGTTTTTTCTTCTTTTCTCATTATTCTGTAACCTCTATTAAAATTTCGAGTTCTCAGTTACTTTCTTATATTTATTTTATACTCTCCTTTCTCCCGCGAAGTGCCTAAGTGTCATTGTGCTCGTCTGTGTGTCATTTTTCTGTGGCAATGGCTACGACGGAGAGCGAGACCGCGCGCGCTAATAGTGTAATAGTGGTGCTGTATAGTTCCCTATTAACATCCCGAGTAACGCGATCCTAATCACCGACTGCAACGGCTACCGTTGCAGTCTTCTTTTATCGTCTGGCAACTTCGTCTTCAGGAGCGCTACGTAGCACTCCGGGGGCTTCCTATCGCGGGTCGCCGAGTAGCTCTACTCAGAACTCCGGCCGCCATCTAAACGGGGCTCAAAGGCTCCTAAAGGGCTCTCCGCCGCTCAATCGCCGACGATCACCTCCCCCGTCACTAGCGCAAGTAAGTGGTGATGGCTGTAATGGTTGCAGGATATGGGATATGCCTCGCGTAACAGGAGCGAGGAGGCAGAAGGCGCTACAGAGTCTGGTAAGAGAGTACCATTGCTCAGCGGAATTTGATCCGCGAGCGCAGACCCGCGGTGAATAACACGCGACTACCCGGAGTATCATTCCGTCCCTGCGAACCACCGGGACGGATATCCCGCAAAGCGGTCAGCGCGGCCCCAGCCGCGAATGAGAAGGAAGCGCTAGCGCGGCCCTACAGAGTCGTGGTGTTCGCGCGTTCACCTCGCGTTGGAGCGACGGATCTGCCCGACATAAGAAACAGACTGAGCGCAAAGATCACGCGAACCGTACAGACCTCTGATTCGTACTCCGCGTCCGGGGCTCGTCGACTCCCGGACGTGATAGGTATATAAAATTAAATGCAGATCGGATAGTTCATTCGAAAAATACAAGGCACGATTGTGTGCGCGAGGTTTCCTACAGAAAAAAAAAGTATAGATTTTCACAACACTTTTTCACTTGTAACAAGATACGATTTTATTCTAGTGTATTATTAGCGTTAATTAACGTTAATTATAATATACGAAATGAATATACAACAATTCAATGTTAAAGCTGCCGTTTTACATGGGAAACTGGGGAATATTATCTTTGATAACATATATATATACTAACACTTTAACTTAATAAAAAAGGTATCCCCTTTTCCTTATTTAATTGTTTCTTTTATGGCTTATATAAATACGGAGACACATTGATAGGGACAGGCACAGTAATAGGGACGGATACCCTCTATGTTGCTTCTTTTTTCTTTTCGTTTGAAATCGCTATATTTATGTTCTATATTTAATTCCTGACTCTGTTCCTCATCTATGTATTTTTGACTTATGAGTATATGTATGGCAAGGTGTCTTGTATGTTCTTTATAGGCGATTTTTGGCGTGCCTCTGGTATAGCAACCAAAAGCAACCGTGGTTGAGGTTATCTTTGTCTTCTAATTCCTAAAAACGGAGATAGCCTTAGTCGCGGTTACTTTTGATTGCTATACTAGAAGCACGCCAAAAATCACTTTATGTCACTCACGCTTACCGGTTGCTTGCTTTAAATTCCTAAAAACGGAGATAGCCTTAGTCGCGGTTACTTTTGGTTGCTATACTAGAAGCACGCCAAAAATCACTTTATGTCACTCACGCTTACCGGTTGCTTGCTTTTTAGAAAGTGTTTTTGATACACATAATAAAATTGTATCTTATCTTATCAGATTCGTGTGAATTCATTATACAGTTCTAACAGACTAACTGCTATTTCTACATCTTTTGAATACACCCTGCAGTTCTGTGAGGACACTTGAGTGGGCCGGATGTGTTTCGTCCCGTCTCGAGTCATATTGCGCCTCGACCAATATTTTTGAAAAGTGTTGCCGACTTCGACTGTGCCTTGCATTTCATATTACGAGAGTCCTTTCATTCGTCTGGGCGCGTGGTCGTGCGGTACAGAGAACGTTTTACGGGCATCGTAGCCACAGGCGTCCAGTGCTTGGGGAGGGGAGGGGGGGGCGCGTCATTTTTGTTCGACACTGCATCATTCACTTATACTTATATCTGCTCGGTTTCGAGGCGGCCGATCCCTTGAATTCATAATTTTGATATTTACTTGCATTTTTCGCGGACCTCAGTGGCCCAGTATCAGTATTGTCTGCTCAAGGCTGCGGGACCAATCAAAGAAGAAGAAGATGAATTTACTGAATACATCCTGAGTAACACATCTAAACAAAGAACTCCATTTATTTCTTTCCTTAAACTAAATTCGCAAGTATCTCCTTCAATTTAATCACATAAATCTTTTGGACCTCTTGAAAGTTATTTTCTTTTATTGTACATTAGCGTAATCCTTCTTATCATAGAATGTTTTGCGTTATATCCAGTTAGAAGATCAAAGATGTATTTTGTATTTTTTGTGTCCTTATGTAACTTTCGAATTTAAGTTTTTTTATTCCATACTCGACAGAATTTAAATACGCTCATACATAATAATTGCAACGCACGCACAGGGTGACATTGACCTATGAGATTGACCGTCATGAGCTGGTAGAGTGGACTGAACTAAATCGAAAGGTTTTCTACGTTTTGCAATGTTTACAAGAATTATCGAGATAATAGCTGCGTTCAGCAGAAAAAGCAGCTTTGCAACTGTTGTGAAATTCTTGAATATGATTGGCTTATATACATTTAGATGTAATGAGGAAGTAAGGGCAAGAACAATCATTAAATAATTTTACAACAGTTGCAAAGCTGCTTTTTCTGCTGAACGCAACCATTAATTTTTAAAGATAGCCGAATAAACGCGTTCGCGCGGCCTACTACTGTCAAGCGTGTACGTCCACGGAACGTATGATGTGCGGGCCGCGGGGATAGTCTGGCAAGCGCGCTGTCCACTGTGCTTTCGAGACTTTCGAGTCGTGATGTTTAGAGACTCGCGACGATGTGCGTAGCACGAGGCGCTTATCAGACAGTTTCTACTCCCTACGTGCCTACGTTTATTTGGCTATATTTAAAAATTAATATTTCGTTAATTATTGCGAAAATTTCGAAACGGTAGAGGACTTTTCGATTCCGTTCAGTCCACTACCAGCTCATGACGGGTGATTTCATAGATTAATGTCACCCTGTACATATAGTATACAGAGTGTTTCATAATTAATTATAAAACTCTTGCATAGAGACAGAATGGATTAAACTGAGAAGAAAAGTCATATAATTTAATTTTGCATTTGTCGCATTAGTTAATAAATTATTAATTGATGAAAATAATTAAATTCGCTCAACCTACCGCCAAATGCAAGCGCGCTTTCGCCGGCATGTTGTTTACAAGCCGCTTGTAAACTAGCGGTGTAAGTTCAAGCGTTGTATTCATTAGAATAAGAATAAAATCTGTATTAAAGGCATATTGTCGGTTAATTTCTTATTAATAAAAAACAAGTAGTATATTTCCTAGGTATATATATATTCATATTATTTTATATATTTCCAGTATCTACAGTATATATAGATATATCTACAGTATATAGATGTATCAAACAAATAATCTTATGTGGACTAATTGTGATAAACGCTTTTTTGAGACCTTTTACTAACTCTCGAAAGGATTAGAAGCACAGACTCTGGTATAAAGTGTAATATATAAGACATAAGAAAATCAACCAATCGGTGTTCTTCCTTTTCTTTCTTTCCATGAAATAAAGAACTCTGGTTGATTTGCTTATGTCTTACACATTATGCAAGAGTCTTTGTTACCCGCTTTAATCGGAGTTTTACAATGAGTCTGTAGTCAGAACTTCCGACTCGGAAGTCTTAAGCAGGAAGTCTTGTAAGCCTTAATCAGTGAAGTTGATCAGTTGCCAACTTGTACCATTAAGATTAAGACTGATTGAGACTTTTGATTATCGACTCATTGTACAACCCATTATAAGGTGGTTGTACAGACTTTGAGCGAGAGCACAGTCTTACATAACGCATAAGAAAATAAATTAATGAAAGTAATTTTTTTCCTTCTTCCTCATAAAATAAAAGGACCCTGATTAAACGATTTTCTTGTACTTTATGCTTTACTTACGTATGTGTTATGCGAAAGTCTACTTCAGCTTTTTTACATAATAAGGCACAAGATAATTAATCAATCAATGTCCCTCATTTCATACTTTTATTACTTGTTTTATGCCTTATGCTTCGTGTCTTATGCCTTATGCGTTATGAAGCATCATGCAAAAGTCTGTGCAGCATTCTTTATTCTTTATAATATTGCCTTTGCGATTTGTGTGAGGCACATATTTGCAGGCGGGAGGTTGGTATAAAAGATAATTCGAGAGGAGTGTTACACCGCTCAAAAATGTAAAATTTTTCTGGCATAATATAAAAGTTATTCACATAATTATCCATAAAACGTTCTTGCACTTATTTTCGGAATTCTGATATTCAAATGATTAATTTGTATGAAGGGTACGCGAGTCTATTTACACCGTGGTGACCGACAGTAAACCCATTAATTTCCCACCCGTGCCAGGTCCACCTGCGCCCACCCTGTTTCCGTGAACCAACATTTCTTGCACGGTGGCAAATTCATCCAGAGTCGTTTTTTTACGCACCATCTTCTTATGACTTAGTTCGACAATGTTCAACGGCTTTTTGGATATCTTTTCCTCTGTATGCTCGCATATCAGCACATCATTAGTCTGTTGTATCTGCTGCTGTTGCTGTTGCAGTATCAGTTCCTGTTGACGTTGTTTGCGTTCGCGTGCACGTTCCAGTTGCCGTTTACGCTCCTCTTTGCTCCAATAGCGTCCGACCTGGTAAATAATAATGTATAAACTAAGTAAATAATTGTGAATAATAAAATTAATAAATGTATAAATAACAAACTAAATAAATAAATATGAATACGAAGCCTATAACAGTCTAGTTTGGATTTTATTAAGTGTGTCGGAAAGTTCCGTTCGTCTAGTGGCGAGTAGCTATAGCTAAAACTGTCGATAACTCAAATGTCTAAACTAAGCTTAATTTTTTAGTTTAAACATCCGTCAATAAAATTAAGTATATAAAAGTATATGTTTGCATCAATAACATTGCCTTTTAATGTATCGAAAACGTCGACATTTGAGCCAAATAAGAGACATTTGTGCGAAGCGTTAATCTTTTGCTTCAAATGGAAGAAAATTGCAGCTGAAGCTCATCGAAAGCTTGTAGAAGTTTATGGTGATAGTGCTCCTTTCGATAAAATATGCAGAGAATGGTTTCGATGCTTTTAAAGTGGTGATTTTGATGTGGAGGATCAGAGCGTTCTGGACGGCCAAAAGTATTTGAAGACGAAGAATTGCAGATATTAGTGGAGGAAAACCCATGTCAAACGCAAAAACAACTTGCAGAAACATTAAATTGTGCTCAATTTGTTATTTCCGATCGTTTGAAAGCCTTGGAAAAGATCTACAAAGAAGGAAAATGGGTCCCATATGAACTGAAGCCAAGAGACATTAAAAGGCGAAAAACCACCTGCAAAATTCTGCTTGCTAAGGCAACAAAGAAAAGGATTTTTGCACCGAATTGTGACTGTTGATGAAAAGTAGATCTATTTCGATAACATGACTTACACATGACTGCGGACAGAGAAGAAGAAAGAGGAGACGTTTCTTAATTTTTTATGAAAATCATCACTTTTTGATTACTTGTATGTCCAGAACGGTTCGACTGATTCAAAATTTTTTTAGTTCAAATTACTCGTGGCGATGCCGCCTTTCAGGATATATTACGTACGATTCAAAATTTTTTATATTTTAATAGTTATGTATCCCCCAAAAATAGACTTTGGTGGCTCGAAATAAGAGACTTGTAGTGTCTATTATTAATCTTTTAAATTTAAATTAAGTAGTAGTTTTTTTGAACATGGTCGGAAACTATCGCGTCTCCTGATATCTAACAATGAGGATGCTTTAGAATTGACAAAGACTTCAGTCGACACTCTACGTAATTTATCGCATCTTTGACAAGGCTCGTTTGCTCGCTAGCTCTCTTCAAGAGCGACAGCATCCCAAGTGACAACATTTAAATTGAAATTAAGCTAAAAACTATATCATTACAACTTTAGCGTTTTTACGCCATTGTACAAGAATATTATCACAGATTGAATCACGCCCTGTTGACCCGGTCAGGGTCAAAAGAAAAACAGCTCTTGTAGGCACAGAGTCTCGTGAAATAGTAGAGGTATTTGGGTCAGCACAATGACTGAGCCACGTGTAAACTGTCGTACTTTGGTACTTTATTAGAATCACCACATCTGAAATGGAGTATTTTTCTCCCAGAGATCACGAGATCAGGAAGGTGTGCTCAAAGAATGCTTAAAGCTATTAGCAGCGACTCCAACTTGACCGGTCTCTTTATTAGATTCGATCAAGCGATGTTCTAACACTTTGTGTTATTGATAAGAATTTTGTAGTCAATATCATGCATTTTCCTTTGGGTCTCTCATTCCCCAGGTTTTGAACTGAATTAATAAGCATCTCTCTAGCTATTTCGGACTTAATTCTATGAAAGATACTAATTCATGAATATTCCACAACTATCCTATAAAAACGAGGAGGTAGCGATATTCGTGCCTTCCGGTCTTCGTTACAATTTTGTATAAAATTAACTTTGACTACAGCTAAATTAACAGAATTTATCCACGTAACATGTCCAGGATTAATAATAATTAATTTGGTTCGTCTACTCGCTCTGTGAATGCATTTAAGCTCGGACCTTTAGATCTTTCAGTCCGTCCCTCAGCGACACTTTGAATATCTTTATTATATTAATCGTATGCAATATAGTTTCTCAAACTTTTTCTTTGGTTTATTGAGGAAAATGACCTACTGTTCTCAGAACTAGCTTCGATCGCCCGCTGATCCTTTCCGTCCTCTCTAGTAGACAATAACATTAAAGAACTATAAATCATTCATGTTGTTTTAAATCTTTTATACCAAGCGTAGTAATGGAAAAATGTGCATAAATACATCGCGTATGCACCTATGCACGCTATATCTAACGTAATAATAGTTTCTTTTTATACAACTTGCGTCCTGATTTGGACCTATTTATCGCCTATTTAGGTCGTTCTCGCTTATTCTCTAATCTCGTCTCATAGATATTAAGGTCGTTTGTTTTACTTATCTGTCCAACAATACCAGATACTTATGTGACTAGAGCCTTAGTCCTCACCTCATGTAACATCCTGTTCATCTAGTGCTCATATAGAGAGAACTCCACCAGTAGATATATAGATTTGGGGATCTATTTTTGTTTGTTTATTATCAAAGATTCCATGTGGAAGGTCAGTCAGATGTAAGGATCATCTCAGCAAAGTGTTTTGACATTTTAGCAATCAGTTTAAGCGTAATCAGTTAAACTTGAGCATATATCCTACAAAATTATTTTGAGGGTCTAATAGGGCTTATTTTCGGATTTTTACCTATATAAATTTTTAGATCTTTCAGCAAAATAATTTTTTCCGTACAGGACTGTTCAAACTTGTCATATTTCAAATAGTAATACGAATAGCAATAAGTTTAAGAAAATTGAGGATTTAGCTCTATCTTATTTTTGAGATGCAGAAAATGTGTCAATAAAAAATATATAATGATCGAAATTATGATAGAAATAAAATGATATTTTAATATTAATGATTAAAGTCTCTAAAATATCCTTGAAAAATGTTTCTTGGTTACAATAATAAAAACAAATATGTACATTAGTAAATGGAGTGAATACATTATAAATTTAAAATATTTTAAGGTATACTTAAACAAAATCAAATATTTTGTTTACCTGCTTTTTTCTACATACTCGTATATTTCATTCAGCGATATTATATCCGACATTTTTTTCTCTCTCCCGCAATAAGATGTAACGACACCCACAGATTCTTTCTCATTGTGCTGATCATATTTGAACATATAAAATTTGAAGAAATAAAAGTTTATTGTTTCCAAATTTGGCTCGAAAAGATAAATCGATTGATATCAATTGGTATTTACCTTCATTTCTGACATAGTATCGTCCTCGGTGGTGTGACCGGCTCTTTCTTCTGTTATCTTGATCGCTCGATTCCGAAGTATCCTATTCCTGACTGGTCGTCTGGCAATGTATCTCGTTCCATCCGCTCTCCTTTTTACTTTCCATTCCATTTGCACCTCGTTCTTGTCTTCCGGTGGTACCCAAGTAGTAGACGTGCATACTTGTTGACTACCGATAAACTGGTATTGTGTAAGATTTGGTGCCTGGAAGTTGCCATATGACTTGGGTTTCTTCGCACTGCTTGTGGATATCTCTTTAGATGTGAAATTTTTGCGGTTGAGAGCTTGCTTAAACAGCTGCTGTTGCAGCATCATTGTTTGTTGCAAATTTGCCACGTTCGTGTACATAGTATTGGCTGCCATAGTGTTGACGTTTATCGACGAAGGTTCATTACGATCTCTGTGATAATACGACGACAATGAACTTTTCTTTACATTCTGGTTTTTCGATGATTGTTTTGTTACTGCGAACGTTGCGGTTGGCGTCACCGGCATGGGACAATTACAACCACCTTTCTGCTGTTGTTGCTGCTGCAACGTCTTTGGCGGGCACAATACCAACGTGCTCATATAATGATCCCTCTCACCCTGATGCAGCTCCAGAGTTAGAGGATTACTGTGACAGGACTCGCCGGTATTGTAAGCACTCGAGCTATCTTTTTCTTCGCCGGAACTGTTGCTTTTTGAGGAAGAATGCCACTTCTGATTCTGCTGTCCGCTGGTCAAATGGTTTTGCACGGTTTCACCATGTTGCGTTGTCATGGCATGGTTTGTTTGTTGCATCCAATGTTGCTGATGGTGCTCGTATGGCGATGAGTAGATTGGCTCGCTGTCCGATTCTGGTATTGTTTCGTAGATATGCTCAATATCACTCCATACATGGCTCGAGTATGCCTCGATAAGTTTCACTGACAGTGGTGTTGTCGCTAATGGACTTGATTGCTGACCACGTAGAGATATACCCTCGAGTCTCTTTGAACAATCCATCAGCGATTCGTGCATTCGTTGCTTATTGCATTCTTCCGTGTGATGCTCTGGCAAGGTCGCGTTCTTGTCGACAAATTTCTGTGAGTTCTGCGATGAACATGTGGGTGATGAATTTGTGGAAAAGATGTTACTAGATTGTTGTTGTTGCGACAGCGGCGGTTGCTGCTGTTGCTGTTGAGTGTGTGATGGTATGGGTGGAGGTGCTTTCAAGCTACAATTGTCTCCCTCGTTGTTTTCTTTCGTTTGTTGTTGCTGTTGACGGATCAACTGCTCGATCATGCTATTTTGATATGCTGGTGGGTTTTCGGGCGAAAGCGGCGGCAAATCCTGAAATAGAATCATGGTTCATAATAAACAGATGTCTATATCACGCGTAAACGTCAATTGCTTTTTTGTTTCTTTATATAATTCAACTTACTTGTTGATAGATACGCCTATCATCATATTCATCGTCCTAAAATAAAAGAAGTAAATTGATAACATGTAAAAACCATATTTTGTTTTTTTATTTATATATAAGAAAATTATAATTATTTTCTGGAAGTGTTATCATATAATTATTCTATATTATACAAACGTTAAATCTTTTGCTCGAAAAGGATTCATAATTTTTGATAAAATGCTTTCAAATCTCTGTAACATTTTCATTGTATTTTCTATTTATTATACAATATTTTCAAGTTTATTAAATTTTATATTGAACATTTAAACATTATAATAATAAGAATGAAAACGAACTTGATATACACATCGACTGACGAGAATAGTCACTGCGTTTTTCGTCTCCGCAAACAGATTCTCGGTCTGCTCCTTGTTTGCAACATCCTTGCCATTGACCTGGAGCGAAAAGAAATGTTTTTTTCAATAAACAATGCAACCGCTATTTGATTTCCGGAATGAGTCACTGTTTGCATGTGAAAGAAATATACATAATATAATAAAATGCTTGTTTCAAATGTAATAAATTAAAAACCCGTTAAAATCTTTAATATTCGTAAGATGATTTAGGGCAAATTTTAGTTCGGTTGATGTAAACAAAAAGGGGCGTGCGTTTGCAAACGTCCGGTAGTGATGATTTTTGGATATGTCTTAAAGTTTGATATCCATTAAACTCCAACTTTTCCAATATGGCAGGCCGTCACTCGCGCCGCCTTCTTATTGTTAGAAAATTAATGTCTAAAATATATTTCTTTCGCAATATTGCTTTACTCGTGGATCCTACGATAAAAATAATTATAACCAATCTTGTACAGGAAAATATTTTCTATATTACTAAAATATTACTATTGTGTAAAATATTTTTTTCTTTAACAGATATCGAGCTGCGGCGCAAAGTGGAATAGTTTAGTAAAATTTCTAAGACAGCTACGTTTTCAGTTAATTTTCTTGGTAATTATGCAGTATAAGGAATACTATTTTCCAATGATCTTGACATATGTTGTCATGGTCATGACCCCGAGTGATCTTGAATAAATTTTAGCCATCACTCGTTGTTCGTTAAGTAACCAATCGCGAGTTTCAAGCTGCAGAAATTATCGTTTTTGTTATAATCAATAAATAAAAGTATGTTGAAAAGGGTTACGAGTCAAATTATAATTTTATAGATATGTACTTAATACAAAAGATTTATTTCGTAAATTGCTTGAAAATAAGTTTAGGATCGGAGTAGACCTTTTTACTAATAATCGCGTCTCTTGTATCATGACGTCGAGTCACTATTTTCTGGCTTTTTCCGACAGTTGGCTTTTTCTCACAACACGCAGTAACATATAGAAAACCGGTTTTCGCGAGATGTCTCGTTTGACGGTGTTCAGCGACACTCGGGTATCTTCGATGCGGTGTTCGTTATGGATCTAAAATTATGCTTGTCTTTTTTAAAAAATTCGGGCGCACCGCGTCCTTATCCCCGTATGCAAATTTCTCCGTATATGATGGCATTTACTATAATGGCATCGGCTGGTCGGCCGAGAACGATGCACAATTGGCAATACACGCGCATTATTATGATTTATTTATTAAATTATTATGAAAACACATTTTTTTTATCGAAAAGAAACAGCGGATTAGAATTTAGACTTGGAGAGAGAGAGAGATGTTGGGGAGCGATATATCAAATTTTTTTTTTACAAATTCTAAAAAAATTTCGGCGCGCATTTTAAATGAGTAATGCAAGTACATGTATGTATAGTATATATATTATTCATATTAAATTATTTAACGCATTAAAAATCCAGCTTTGATCGTTATGGCCAGTATTTCCTATTTCCTAAATAAAATATTTTTTTCAGGTAAAAAAAAAAGCTAGTAAAAAAATAGCTTATCAGAATTTTGTGTATCTCTAAAGTTTCACAATTTTTTAAATTTTCGAATAAGAAAATTTCTCTTAATTGTAAGTGAAATGGAATTCTTCAGTAAATCCACATGAATAAATCATTGTTTCAGTAAATACTGTTTTTGTATTCGCGGTATGGAATATATATGATAGTAACGAAAATTTTCTGATTTTTACCTGCAAGATTTGATCTCCTTCTCGTAACCGGCCATCCCGGGCTGCGAGACTTTCAGGAACTATTTCCGAAATATAAACCTCGGTATCGACGTCCTCGCTGCCGGAACCAGAACTATAGCACACAGTCAGTCCGAGCTTTTCGGCACTCTCGCTTTTCCGCAACGTCACCTCCTACAGCATTTCGCAACTACTGTTATGTAATGTTCGCCGTAGTAGACAATGTTGAGTGAAATTAAATATAATATATACCTGATTGCATGGGGTGTAACTCGTTAGTTATGTTAACGTTATCGTCATTTGACAAACATATTTTAGGAAAGTGAGCTTTTGCATATAATTTAATAGCACTTACAAGAGAAGATCTTTAATTCGGAAATTGCAAAAATTATAAGACTTTGGTAATACATGAAGAATATCCCGATATATGTATAAATTTCTTTTTTGCTGCTCGACTTTAATTTTTAAAAGAATAAATTTATTGAAAGTCGGATAATTTTTTGTTCGTGAAATTCTTATTTTATAAGAATATTGAACGATTTCATGGAAATATATTCTTTTAAATTTCAATACATTTTTTATAATTCTCTAAACATAAATTGTTAATTTTATAGGTAATTATTTACAAAATTGATAAATTTTCTAATTTCAACAATTAATAAATCTTTTTATTTAAACAACTAATAAATATTCTAATTAATAAATCTCATTAAGAGAAATAACTTCTTTATGAAACTTTCTTTACATTAGGGGACACATCTTTAATGACCTTGACATTAGCTGTGTTCAGCAGAAGGGTCTGAACACAGGATTACCGTAATACATTAAGACTCTTTCAAGACAATTAACAAGATTATTTTTAACTTGCTTACAAACAATTAGATTATTTTTATTTTTTTATCGAAAAATATGTTTTTTATTTTTATTTATATAGTACACACTATCAAGAAATATAGCGATGTCCATTAATTCTAAAGTCATACACCAAAGTTTATACGTTGCTTACGTCTACAACTTAAGTCTGTCTTAATGTATTATGGCAATCCTATGCTCAGAACTCGAAGTCAGCACTTAATGTAGGATTCACACTGCGTATTTCTAGATATATACGACAAGCATCGTTGTACGACAAAATATTGTTAGCTATATATCTAGAAAACAAGTCCTCCCATTGGATATCGTACCATCGTACGTCGGATGTCGCGTACGTAGAGTGAACCTACATAAGGTGATGCTGGAATAACGGCCCAACTTGATCGAAGTCGATAGTACAGTTTTTAAATTCCAAATTTGATAATAGTGACATCTTTTATTCATTTCTCATATTTACATTGTATATCGTTGTGTCTCACAAACGCATTCATCTGTCCTTATTTAATATTGCAATGCCATCTCTTGCAAGATCGAGCACCTCTACTGTTAGACATAATTTTTGTTTGGTTTTATTGCTTCACTCGTAATATACAATTGGAATCTTCCACGACTCCGTTCTCTTATTCTAAAGCCCCTAGATTGTTTCTACAAACATAATATTGGTTTTTAGGATTTTTTCGTTTTTTATAGGCAATTAGCTACTTATTTTATACGTGCAAGGCTTGAAACTTTTACATCCAGCACATAGTGACGAATCGACTTCAGAAGCCGATGACAAAACTGTAAGTGTCCAATTTTCTTTTGTTTTTTTATATTAAATTGTAGCTATTTCCCTATTGTCAACTTTAATTGTGGAGAAGGACTTTACAATTCGTAAAAGTAATTAAGAGTAATGAGTCATGGAAAATTAATCAAATTTTATCGATAAAATAGGACCTCCAGCATCACCTTGTCATGGTGACTGGTCTAGTTAGTCTAGTGAGGGACACCCAACAATGAAAGAAATAGGGAACAGAGAATAAAGAATAGGATGCAGGGAACAGTTCAATTTCAACATACAAAACACAAGTTTTAAGGGGATATTAAAGTCGTCCTACTTTACCATCATTTCCATTCGATGATGAATTTTCGAATTGGATTGACGGATTGCAAAATTGTTATTACAGAATTAAAGTACGCACAAGCAGGACCTCAGCTAGATTGTATTTCACGAGAAAATCGGAAAAAAATTGAAAATTTACTTACTTTTGGTTCGTACAGCTGTCACATCAGATCTATATTTGCTTGATATAAGAGTTTTATAGTCCATATATTGAAAATAAGCATCTAGCAGAGATCACATTATTGGAACAAATGATACCGAGTTTGTAAAACTAAGATAGAAAGTCTAAAAGAAAAGTTTTTTCACCGAATGGAAAATACGTGAATATGAATATTTTGCGAAGATTAGAGATGTCAACAGAGCCAAAATTCCGTGTAACAGTAGTTGTGCAGTCTTGCGAGAGATGGCGTGATATGGCATGATATTGTGGCGATCCGCCACCAGATGTCCAACGGGATTCATGTCAATTCTCGCAAGTATTTGAGACACGCAAATATCCTTCGTATAGAATCTCGATCTAAAAACTCCCCCAGGTGTCTTTGTAAGGTAGGCTCCCACTACAATGTCTTACTGATGAGTCTAGTAGTGTGAACCGGGACGAAATGCCGTGGCAGACCAAACCTTGCGTTGGCCCTCACAAAATATAAAAGGCCACAATTAGTTTGGTCTGCCGTGGCGTTTCGTCCCGGTCCTCACTACTAGACTCGTCAGTAAGGCATTGTAATGGGAACCTACCTTAGACGCCTGGGGGAGTTTTTTTGGGATCGAGGTTGTTATACAGGGTGTTTGAGAAGTAATGAAAAATTCTGTTGCATGGAGGTAGAATGGACTAAACTGAGAAGAAAAGTCCTCTACCATTTTACAATTTTCGTAATAGTTAACGGGATATTAATTTATAAAAATATCCAAATTCACCCGGCCCACCGCCAAATGCAAGCGCGCGGCTGGATCGACCGCCCAACCATGATATAATTTTTCATTACTTCTTTTTAAACATCCTGTATATAATCCTAATTATTCAATACCTCAAAATCGATGTCGTGAGTAAGAAAGTCCTCGAAACTGTCATTAGCTTGTTCTTCAATGGCGAAAGGAACAGGAAGTAACTCTTCCATTTCTATGAGACCAGTCCAGTCTGTTTGAACTGCCGTAGACACCAAAGTGCACGTTGTATTGTCCTTACTGACATCGTTGTTACACATTTCATCATTTGTCACATCTCTTTCGTTTATCGATACCTCATTTTTATCTTGACACGTGAGCTTTTCGTGCACTTTAGACAGTGTGTGAGGCACTTGTTGATGCCCACTAGGTTGTCGTCGAAGAACCTCTACGATAATTGGTTCCTGAGCTGATTGAAAACAGCGTACTGCATCCTCGTGACTAGAGTTTGAAACATCTTGCCCGTTCACCTAAAAACAAAGAAACATATATTAGTACGCTGACCTTGATGAAGGTTGATCATTTTTATGAATAAGGTAAATATTGACAACAGTGAATCCAGTTATGACCATGACGTATGTTGTTAATGTCCTAATTAAAGGGTCTCTTATAGGTTTGCACATCGGAGGTGGCGTAAAGGACAGAATGGGGATGTATTCAGTACCGTATACGTAGATATGTAAATAAGACGTCTACCTAGCTGGCCCCCCACTTAACCAAATCTTAATTTTAAAAATTGTATAATAATGCGCTATTTATGTACTATACATATCCGCAAATAAAAATTTTTGCGCTCATTCCGTTTAGCTAAAAAAAAATTTTTTTGTGGGGGAGCTGAGTAAGCACCAAGTCAGCCCCTCCACCCGTTAAAAACAATCGAATTAGAAAATTGAAAACACATGATTTATGCGCTATTAATGCGTTATTATATGCACACAGTTTTAATTTTTGCGCTGCAACCCTTAAGGCACTTCCCTCTTGGAGCGAACGGACATATTCTCATCTAAATCGTTAAAAATTACAAAATTATATACCTTGGCTCATTTTTTACTCGTATGAGCGCAAAAATTTTTATTTGCGGATATGTATAGCGCATAAATAGCGCATTATTATACAATTTTTAAAATTAAGATTTGATTAAGTGGGGGGGGGCCAGCTAGACAGACGTTTTTTCCAATTTATATCAAATAATATAACATTTTTTATTTTACTATACAGCAGGTTAGTATAAGAAACATTATTTTATCTTATTTAATTCTTATTGAATAAAATTACCGAAAATAAATGTTTCTTTTTTTTTAAATAGTAGCCATATCTATAACGTAAGTATTAATAAACAATTAGTTAAATTTCATATTAAGTCGCTTGCATTTACAAAATATGTAATATCTTTCCTTTTCAATTATAATAATATTAATTTTAATAAAAAAAAACTGTAAACGTGCGCGCATTTTTTTCTCTTCTGAGCAGAAAATAATATGTACATACATATTAATATAATATAAACAATCTGATATTACGTTGATTGAGCTGTTCAGATAGTTACGAATTTGCATAGTCGCTTTGGTTTTGTTGATAAATTTTGCATGATGTGGTATTACAAAGGGTTATACAATACAATAAATAAATGTGTAATTACACACATACACCCACGCAATATACGCGCACATGTGTCAAATAAGACACTTAAGTTTTTTGTCTTGGCAAATGAACTGCTTTTTAAGTAACAGTGTATACTGAATATATACAGGTGTGTCACGCAATTGGGGTTCTAGCACCTGTTCGTTGAAGAAAGAAATAAAGATAGAAAGAAGTTGAATAGCTTAATATTTTTCTATTAATCCATTTTTCTTTATAAGTGCAGGGAGACAAATTGCCTTTGCATTTCTTCTTTAATAGAATCATATTCTTTGCATAAATAACATTTATGTTGCATAAGAGTGTGTTATCTAAAAAATGTTTTTTAAATATCTTATGCATGTTATCTGGGTTGTGTCTCATTTGTATATTTCAATATTAATTCAATAGAAATTCAATATTAATAAATTTGCAGATTATGCTTAGGATTCTAATGCACTCTTTATAATTTGGTTACAGGACATTTTTTGTATATTTATTTTTCTATATTATGCTAAATAAAAATTAATAATATTTTCTACTGCGTAAAAGATATTATACATATATGCTCTCGCAAATATATATGTCAGAGTAGATCTTTTATAAATTCTTATAATAGAGTTTAGGAAAATTCATAAATTATGTTAGCATGCAATAAAGATAAGATTACTATGTTACATGCATTTTAATTATCGATTCTTCTTACTCCAAAAATATAATATTTGACGTAAAATCATTGCAGAAGTTGATATAATTTTCCTTGCGAATTTTCCCCTTTACTTTTAGTAAAAATTATTGCATATAGTATTTTATCACGCATATATATCATAAAATGTGTATGTTTAATATGCGACACGTAAGATTTATATATTGAATGCAAAATAAGATTTACGCATATTTAATTTTAGCTGACAAAGGCATAGATATTCCTACTTTATAATTGTGTGTTCTTGTAATAGTGATGTGAAAATTTATTATCCTCGATGAATAACAATTTGCGATAGATGAGAGTAAAAATTAATCATTCTTTGCTTCGGTTTAACTATTGGATACAGTTATCGAAGAAATAACGATTCTCTCTTTTTAGATCATGACATTATAGTATTTATTCTAAATTCTCTATAAGAGTATATACTCTTATAGAATTTAACTTGGCGCCAATTGTTGTAAAATATATTCATGTCAATACCTTTTATTAAAGCAAATTATGCGGTATTACATACTAAAAAAAAAAATATTGTAATTATCACAATCTATGGTCATTTTCAGTGACAACTGTGCATTCTTTTGATCGAATTATAAACATAATTATTATTATGTTTAACAGTAATAAAAATGGAATCAGTTATTTTACCGTATAATTATAGGCACAAGTACTAAACACTTTTTTCTTAATGCAAGAGGTACAATGTAATTGCACATATCTCTGGACGCGCAGAGTATACACATGTATACACTTTTTCCAAATAAGAAATATGTTCTTCTTTTTTGCATCAGCGAATGGAAAGTTTTTAAAGAGTAATACAGCACATATGTAAAATGAAAAAGTATACTTTGTAGTGCTGTGCATATTACCAATGATTATTGTACATACAGCTGGCACTATCAAAACATTCGGATGAATCGATATTTCCCTTAAGGAATAAACACATGGTACGAGTGTACAATACGAATGAAGCGCATGCAACTATCATAATAAGAACATTTATCATAATAAGAACGAACGTTTGTGTGAATTTCGATTAAGAATTGTCGAACATTTTTTTACGGGAAGTAGGCACACACAGCAGTTGAATTTTACCCGATGTTATCGATCGCTTAATCACCCTATCTTTTTCTATGTAAAAACATCAAACTGCAAGTGTCTCGATCTCATGATAATTTGTCTATAACCTCGCATTGTATTAATGTTGAATCGAGTAAATTTGAATTTACACATTGAAGAAAAAAAAAATTATATATAAAATACTCTCTCTCTCGATATTTGAGAGAGTGGAGTAAGCGAATTGTTGACGTCTTTGTTATCAAACGCGTGTCGTCTCTCGTAGAGTGATGATCTGTATCAAGACTCAACATTTTAAGTATCAACGGATTATTCTACTGTCGATTGGTTTATGGCCTTATAATCGAACAAAACTCTCTCGACTTCAGATAATTTTCGTATTTAGTATCTTAATTGGCTCTATTGTATACCAGGTACTTTTTAATAAATGTAATTGTGCTAACTACATTAAACAACTGATTATTTTAATTTTTAATTTCTAATTAATTAAAGAAATAAAACAATATTTTTAATTATTTAATATTTATTTTTAAATAAATTTATTGATTTTAGTTTACGGCACTTGCGTTGGCAGAATACACTCCAGCTGTCTTCATTAATGTTCTCTCTTTCTCTTTGATTTGTATTACACATGTGATTGCATACAATTCTTTTTTGATGAATATTGATAGTGTAAGTGTTTCAACTACGTTGTGTATCTAAAATATATATTTATTTAAAAAAAATGATGCTTTTTAAATAAGAATCATAAATTTTATAATGTCAAGCTAAATGTTAAAAAATTGCTATGATAGATGAAGTGGTTATTAGATGAACTTCAGAATATCTGTAACGAACTGAAAAACGAGAACGAGATCGCTATTATAACAAAATATGGAAGCACTTCAAATCGTTATACATTTTTAACCATACGTAAGATAACATTAATGTTTAATAAATAAAATAGTTATAATCATTATAAAAATTTTGTTTGTGTAATTACAAATGTGCAGTAAAAAGAAATTGAAGAAAAATATATTAACACAAAAAAAAATTTGTTTTTAATTATTGCATTAAAAATAGAAAAAATTAATTTAAGTAATAACTGGACTGTACAATTATTAGCTTGCACTAATTAATAATATGAAGTTAATGAAACGAAAAGATTGAAACGTACAACAATATATTTATAAATATAAAGGACAATGATTTATTAAACTTGTTTTTTTTGTCTTCAGTGTTTCATATGTTCAACTCGATTATTATTTTTTTTACGACGATTACATTACATCTTCTTGACACCATCTTGCCCATAGATGAGACTCATATACGTCGCATCATGCAGAATTTTATTCCTGAATTCTTTGACGCTTCAGATAGCTATATGTTTTTAATATTGTTGTACTTTATCGGAGTTTCTACTATTGGAGGAATTGCATTGATAGGAACAGGAACGATGCTTATAGCATATTTGAAACATGCCTGTGGAATGTTTAAAATTGCCAGGTGAAGAAATAAATACACATATTATAAACATACATATGTATTATATTATTATAAACATGATCTTATATGGTTTTAAACAATTTTATGTAGAGAAAATCAATATTGTTGCAGGAATATCTATTTTGGCAGCATATTATTGTAAACATTCATATTTATTAATAATATATTTATAATATTTTATAGAAAGGTTATTCTGAAATAATTAGGTTTTTAACTCGACTTCTTTGCTTTTCATATGATGATAAAAAATTTATTACGACAGTATAAAACATCTTAGGGCAATGAATCGTTTTCTTTTGCGTCTGTGTAATTATAACATTTTTTTACAGTTATCGCATCGAGAAAGCAATGACGGCAAATATGTTAAAAAATATTAGCTTTGAAAAAGAAATTATAATTTGTAAGGAAATTATTCATGCTCTAAATATTCATCGCAGAGCTATCAAGTTAGTATTCATCTAACATCAGTTACAAATAAATGTAATAATATTTTCTTTTTGTTGAAGGTTCTGCACAATATCATTTTCCAGTTGTCATGTATCGTTATTCTTCATGATAGGAATTAATGTGATTTGTTTGAGCATTAATCTTTATAAAGTAAGTTATTTTTTATAAAGAAAGTTATTTTTAGTTTGAAACTCTCACGGTCCAAACAGGATTTGATATTGTTTGTTTACGTCGCTTGAAAATAAACATTGGTTTTTACTTATATTATATGATCATGCAAAAAAATATGTTACTGCTCCAGCTAGAATTATCGCTGTTTTTTGTATCTGATAGAAAATATGTACCATAGATACAGAATTTATAGCACAAATCTAAATTTTATCTCTTTCATCTATATGATTAGATGCAAAATAGGTATATCCAATATTACAATACTTGCTAGAAATTTATTTATTTCAGCTAATTTTTCGTATCTAGATAATTTTCGCTACAAGATCACTTTTTTGAGTGATTATTGCGAAGAAATATTACTAAAGTCTCGATAGTCTAATCTCTAATAAATTAGGACATTTGCGCGTAAAGCAGGCGATCCGGGTTCGACTCCTGGCCGAAATAATATTTTTATCACACGTACGCGTAACAAAAAATATTGTGAGTAACGAGTAGGGGTATATTGTTTATAGCGCGGGACGGGCGCGAATACGCACTCGCTTCGCTCGTGCTTTCGCGCCCTTCGCGTCATAACACTGGCCCCTACGCGTTACACAATGTACTATTTCATCACGCGTGCACGTAATGTGCCCTATACCGCAACGCTTTTGCGTGCGGGAAATAGCCAATACCTCAAGCCGTTGAGTTATTTCTCTAACCCCACTCTTCTGCGCAAAAACGTTGCGGTATAGGCACATTACGACGAGCACTTGTAAACAACTATCCCCCACTGTTACACAATGTACTATTTTCGCAATGTAATTAAATTGTTTACAGATTTTTAATATGTCATTCATAGATTTTAATATGTCATTCAACATATTATTAAGATCCAAAATGCAATGAGCATCAAAAATTGCTAGATTGTTAGTTAATTTAACTCGTGATAGTAGATACTGTGGTAATTTATTAGTTTGCGTTTTATGTAAGTTAGAAAAAATTTCGGCGCGCATTTAAGGATCTACATACGTAATATATAAACACACGAAATTATATTAGAAGCATCATATTAGAATAATCTAGTAATCTAGTTTGACCGTAAATGGCTTATTTTCGTCGGTATTTAGTTTGAAATTCTCACGGCCTAAATAAGATTTGATATTATAAGTTATTTCTGTTATTAGAGCCGATCTTATTTTAAGATCGTTTTAAATAATGTCTTAAAAGATGCAGCCATTTGATTGGTTTATGATATCTTAAGACTGTACTTAAGACAGTCTCAAATATAACAATCGATTATGGATATAGCGACCAAAGATATATTTTTAGATAACTGTTTTGATATTTTATTATATCAAAAAATTAAAAAAATCTATTCTAATTACCTAGATTAAAAAATTTTGTAATTATTTGGATTAACAAACATTACGCCGATAACTATAACTTTGATATATACACGTTATAAAGGTCTTGACTCTGAGTGATCTTTAAAAGGTTATAGGTGGTTACTGTTCATTTCGAAGTTCTCTCAGGATCATGACAACATACGTTAAGGTCAAGATTATAAGTGCGGTGTCTATCAATCTAAATAATCATTAAAAATGTTTATTATAATCTTATATGCTCCTTCTTCTTATTTTTATTTATAATCTTATCTATTATAAAATGATCTATTATGAAATATTAAATATTATACATTTATATCAAAATTTCTATATATGTCTTTTAGATTACTGAAACTGTGTTAATTGAGGACGATATCGATCAGTTTTTTATGCATGTAGCACTCGCAGCTGGACTGTTTCTATGCTTGTTTATAATCAATTATATCGGACAAGAAGTTATCGATTATAAAAATCATATAATTTTTACCGCGTAAGAGTCACTATACAGTGCTCATAAATGTACATGAGTAAATTTTTTACGTTATGAAAAGAGATCTTGGTATGCTTTAGAATGACCTTATTCATCTAGAAGATCGGTACTTCGTTACATTAAATTTTTTATTAATTAACTAGCTGTTACTTTGTAGATACAATGTTCCATGGTACATAGCACCTTTGCACATACAAAGGTTGATACTGTTTCTTTTGCAAAGTGGAGGCAAAGTTTTCCGTCCGACTCTTATTGGTGGAATATTTTCATTATCCATCGAATTTTTCGCCGCGGTAAAAAATTATTATAAACGTAGCATATAATTGTTACATTTAATTTATAGTGTATATTTAATATTTAGCATTGTTAATATTAAGGACATTACATTCTAGTTAACAAAGACATCGTTATCGTACTTCACTATTGTGTATTCTATGCAGCAGTGAAAACATATCATCTGACAGTGTATTATAATTTGCAGTAGAATAGGTAAGGTTTAAAACAATTAAACGCATGATGCTTGTAATATGTAAATTTAGGTACAATAAATGTACAATGTGTGAAAGGAAAATATTACAATTTCTAGTCGTATTATTACATGCACGAATTTTTTTTATAAATTCACTTTGAGTAGCTAATATGACCATTACTTTCTACATTTACATATTTAAAATAGAGTTTCCTCTTTTTGTTTGGCTATTGTTAGTTAATAAAAACTTAGTTTAGATATAATATTCATCAAATATTTATTTACTTTTGTAATCTAATGGATATACGTAATATTTTGTTAAGTCAACGATGACAGCCATTACAGCCTTAATTCTAATAATAATATTACGTATAATATATATGCTCCAACGTTTCTTTAAGTTTGCATTATCTTCGCGGAAAAAGATCTTTGAAGTCCTCAAAATACTCATTTACCTCGTGTATGACCTTTTTATTTGACTCAAATTTTGATTTAGCCAGAAAAGTTTTGAGTTTTGGAAACAGGTGAGAGAGCTAGATAGAGTGAATAGATTAGATGCGGAAGTAGTTCAAATCGCAATTTGGTGAATTTTTGCTTAAAGTGATGATTTGAATGTGCTGATCGAAATACAGTAGTGAAGTAAGGAGGATTCTTTTACTTCTAATTACGTAGGGGGAAAAAATAAAGTAATTTTCTTTGTGTGTGTGTGTGTGTGTGTGTGTGAGAGAGAGCATTAAACACAATTATATTAAGAATAAATTACAAAATTTGGTACATAACATATTTACAAACAGACTCATATTTTCTTTCAAACAAATAAAGAATTACATATATGGTAAGTTAAAAAAAAGCCATTTGCATCACTAAACAATTTGTGAACAACAATCCTAAGGTGCACAAACTTAATTGTTTCGATTTTAAAATTTAAATTGTTTAAATATGTGATAAGTATTTTACTATTTGTTTTTCATCTATTCACAAAATGTACTTCGTTTCCTTGTCAGTGATTACTTCGGACTTATAAGGTGAGAGAATTTTTTTAATTTTTACATCTATATAATGGTTCTAATAATATTTAATTATAGCTAGAGTTTCTCAACACCAACTCAACTATATAACTGGACAATATGGGACTTATCTTATGAGTTTCTCACGTTGGTCATATATATATAGGATAATTTTGAAGATGTTATTTTGCGGTGCAATACTTTAACGATATGCTGAATCATTGTAATTTTATGCTGAAAATGACTCAAATCGAGGGTTGAAATATGTTCATATGACGTATGTGAACACCACTATCGCATATAATTGCTACTATTGTTATTTCGCAAATATATTTTACAACCAGTAATGTACTCCTAGAGCCTTTTTGATATATGACTCAATATTTAATTTTGTATCTTTCTTTTAACTTAGAAAGAGACATTTTACAATATGTTCTCAAAGAGAAATTATTTCAATGTAAATGCCTTATCGCAAAGTTAATGATCACGCCCAGTCGCAACTGTACCTTCAAATACAGCGGTATGTCATGCTTGAAACAAAATGCTATTTTGTAGAATTATATCGATAATTTATAATAATTTAATATTCATTATTATGGTGACAAGAAGCACTTTTGGCGTGTAAGCTTTAGAGAAGCGCTGTTAATACTGCGAGACAGTGACAAAATGATATTTGCATCCTACAACCCGACCCCTTTTGAGCCAGCCTCTTTCGAAGTTACACCGCCATCGAATTTACGTCGAACTCCTTTGTGTAGCGGATCACAGCAGAAACTAAATTAAGAACGAGTCTTTGGTTTAATAGAATTTCAAGGTGCGGAGACCAGAACAGACTTGTAGGATGATTGATTACATCACAAACGTTAATATCTGGGGATTCATAATAAAAGTATTTCTTACAAATAAAGATATAATTACGGAATGCATGGTTGTCGTATAAGAAAAGATAGGCAGCCAATATGTTTTTATTTTAATATAAAAATTTGTAGTATCTCTTAAACCTATGGAAACTTGGCACCCGACTTAAAAAAAAATTTTTTTAATACGCATTAAATTAAGCTTGGTTTGTATCACCTTCCATTTGGTTTGTACCTCAAGGATTCAAAATTATAAAGGATTGAGAAAAAAATCTTAAAGGGTGGTGTATTTTTTTCGACCCTTTATAATTTTGAACCCTTTAAGGTACAACAAGAAATGGAAAGTGGTACAAACGGGTACAAACCGAGCTCAATTTAATGCGTATTAAAAAAAATTTTTTTCTTAAAGTCGGGTGCCAAATTCACATAGGTGTTTCTTAATATACAATTTCTAACGAATGTATCGTATAATGAATAACTATTATATAAAGCGTTATTCAAAAGTTTGCAAAAATGTGCATGTTAGCTATTTATTATTTATAGTCATTAATTATTAAATGGCTTTACATGTATATTATATTCCTTCGATGATCAAGAGTATTAAAAAAGAAATCCTATTTTCCGTCGAAACAGATTTGTGTGATGCTTAATAATACATATTTATATTCAAATTTTTTCAAATATGCATTCTTGAGTTCTATAAATTGCGATAATAATACAGTTTCTTAGACTTGAAATGTAATTTCAAATTAAAGTTGAAATATATTTAAAAAATATCTCAAATTAAATTAATCACTATTTAATAATGATGCTAATGATCATCTTAACAATTTGCGAAAAACATATTACATATCTCATCCTAGTCCCATGACGGTTTTATCTACTAAATTGAGCTGTATTTTTTTATACCGATAGACTTTCTAACGTTGTATTTGACACTTTTATTGTTAAAACAAATGATATAAAATAATAGCTCATGTGCATTGAATTTTATTACAAATATGATAAAAAATTACATTAGCTAGGTCATCATTCGATCTTGGCACAGTTGGCTAGATCATCGCTCTTGCCTTCATTGGCTACGTTATTCTCTAATCTTTCTCTGACAAAAAACATGTAAATCTACCTGGGCAATCTCCGTGTAATATACCTTGGGTAATGCTAATACCGGCAGTACTGTAAATTTCAAGGAACTCAAAAAGTACTAAATGAAAAAATATTTTCTTATAACTTTTGAAAAGGTAAGCTATGAATATGTAATGAAAAATAGGGGGTTGATATACTATTTTGTTTCCTCGCAACATTATTACATTAAGGAAACAAAATAGTATATCATTTGTTCGATTTTACAGTAAGGATGAAGTACGAGCTTCAGTTATTAGCGTATTAAATATTATAGAGATTATATTTTACGATGTACCTTTTTATATTTCGTTAAATCTTTTTCGATATCGATTGGCACGAACATTTTTTTCCATTAATAATTGTGCAATTATCTACATAGTTAGAATAGCTAATGCTCTTTCACTGAAAAACAAAGTAGCGTCTTCACTCAAATTGTCATAAAATAACCTTTTGTAAACCTAAAAATCTTAATAAGTAAATTAAAATGATTTTAAAGATTTAATCGTAATAAGTTCTGAACGTATATATATATAAATAATAATAAAATATTTTAAGAGCTCTGTTAATAACTTTAAAATCATAACTCCCCACTAATGCACAATTTTCTGATGGTCTATCTGATTTATCATTTCACATCATTATTTCTTATTAAGATAGTTTAGATTTTAATAAAGTACAACTATAGAAATAATAGCAACAATTCCGGTGTCAGTGATAAAGAAAATTTCAATGACATTTTCGATGTCGTCGGTTTCTTCCCTCCGGTATAATTTCCGTTCAATCTGGAAGAAACTTCTCTCGAAAAAGCTTCCATCTCTTCCCGCGCTCTCAGCAATGGTCCGTTAAACATCTTGATGTCGTACCGATGTTCATCGAGACATAACCAGAAAATTCACCGACGTTGTGTGCTCGTCGGCCGTTTCTCGAAAATGTCGACGAAGTACCGTTTCCTTCGGGATAATACATAAAAACTTCACGAGCAAAAGTACCATTGAGAATTGTTTTCAACTTGCCTGAAACTTGGAAATTCGATCTTTTCCCTTTCTTTCTTTTTTCGACGACAGATACGATAGGAAGTGCCTAAAGAAAGTTGGATTTTGATAGTTGAAATTGCGTCTTTCATGATTTCGCATCCACGAGAAGGCTTCCTCAATGAAAATTTAAACGCTTCTCTAACCAAGTGTGGCCTTTTTCAATAAAATTTAAAAGATTTTAAGTAATTAAATCCTGGGAACTCTCCTGAATCTTAAATACACCTTTGAAATAAACTTTTACTAACAATTACAAAAGTCAGCGTGAGAATAACACCCTTCTCGCTATTGAATTGATAATGTTAAATTATATCCAATTTGAGTTATTTTTCGTCAATCAATTAGTTTAACCATTCTTATATATAGGTAGTTACGCTATTACTTCTATTCAATATGTTTAAATTTAACTTATAAAAAATGGAATTGAATAGTTTATCTCAAGAAATGCCTGTACTAATTTGACTCTTTTAATTTGACCCTAACTTGAAACTTATGCCTAAATTCTAAACAGAATCGTAAGGCTCGTAATATATTTTTGTAAAACTTATAAGAATTTTTAAGGGTTTATATCTTTGTATAATAGTTTGTATACATATATTTCCAGATAGCTTCTTATTAGCCATAAGATTTACGAGAAATCATAGATATTTACTAACAATCATATGTTTTACGATACGTACATAAAATTAGAATACTAGTTATGAGTTTTACGAAAATGAGTTAAGAGTCTTACAATTCTGCTTAGAATTGTAAGAGTTTATTATTTACAAAGTGTACATTAATATAAACGTTGTTTACTTTAAAAGCAATTTATTGACATGAAAGTAATGGCCAATTGATTTTATTTTCTTAATTACATGTTTGGATCAAAATATAATATATGTATATTTTTATACACTTACAAGTTAAAAATAACAAAATGTTATGTGATTTAGGGTCGGTTCTATTTTCTAATAAACTATGTGGTAATTTATACTGAATAAACAAAAGAGTAAGAGAGTAAAAGCATAAGAGAGTAAGAGAGTAAGACAGTGAGCTAAAATTTACCGAAAGGTGAAATAACCCAGCTTAAAGAAATTGATTTAAATTAAATCTTTTATTATTATAAATGATTAAATTTAAATTAATTTAACGGCGAGTCAAAGCATCGCTTCCTAAATTTCACCAGAACGCTAAAGCGGTCTTTTTACACGTCGTAATTTCGTAACTGACCCTGTCGCTGATCCTTTCAATTTAAGCAAAAGTTTGTTTTCTGTTCCTGCACTAGTTACAAAAGTGTACATGAAGGCGTTTCCTGTTAATTCCATAAATGGCGTCTGCGACGTTGTTTTTTTGTTTTAGTGCAATAGAACTCGGTGCACGAGTTCACTGAACTGGCTGTACTAGGTCTGGAACACCGGCGAAATACTATAAAATACCGACATCTTTACGGAAGTTTACGTAAAAAACTGACAATATTAATTTTATGATTTATTAATTTCGTAGACGTATATACATATACAATTAAAACTCAATAATAGGTTTTTTCTTTACAATTATGATTTCAATATTATCGTTCCAAGTTTGATTTTTGACAGAGATGATAACTGTAGAGAAAAAAATGTAATTTTGTAGCAATATACTATAAGATATTATAGCATTACATTATTATATAAATACTCCATAAATACGCATTACTTATTTATAAAGTATTTATATAATAAAAAATTATGAACTTCATAATGTATTAGCTAAATATTTAATATTAATAATTAAAAGTTTATATTAATTCTCGATAATAATGCTCTACAATTATTATACCTCAAAGCCTTTTTGATACGCAGAAAAATTTCCTCAGGGTATTGATGGTTTTTAATAGTATCTCGTCGATATCTGGAATCAGTATAAAGTACAAACAGTGCAAGCATTAGTGTACACTAGTTCAGTTACAGAAAACGCATCTTGTATAAATAGTACAAAAGTTTATAAGTAATAAAACGATAAAGATATATAAATGATATTAAGCTTACGTACAAAAATATTTTATACTATCATTATCTTCAATTAAGGATATTCTTAATGGTGGAATTGCATTAATACTTTCATCTCCATAACTATAATCTAATATTTCTATGTAAACAATATGAGACATTATTTTTATCTTGCACTTTTCCTTGCCTGCTTTTAGGCACTTGTCATTTCAGGATTGCACTAGTTCAGTTCAGTTTTAGTATAATTCTCGTACAGAAACAGAAAACAAACCTCAGATTACTTATTCGGCACTCCCTCTGTTTTTTTTCTCATTCCTCTAATAGCAATATTACGTTTAATTATGCTAAGGCTGATTAGTTGAATAATAAATGCAACATACAAGACAATTCAGAAGGCGCGCTGTAATTAACGCTGCATGCAGGATACGCGCATCAACAGTCACTGTATTCTTATCGGTTTGCTAGAGTAGTAATTGTAAGTTTTGGCAAGAGTCGACTGTGCGCTGTGCAAACACGCTGTTAAGTTAGAGAGAGTTCAACATCGGGGTGCTTGATCGGATTGGAGAACCGCGCGCTGTGTCAGGACGCCGCGCCGCGTCGACCCGACGAATTTACGGAGTTCTAGAATCAGTTAATGCGATTTTAGACACGGGCACGCCTAAATATGAGATAGCACATCTCTTCATCACCAGTATTGGTACAGCTTCCTCAACGACGAGATTCCCACGAATCGTTGCATTATAAGCCTATAACTTTCGCTGGCAGATCTTGGTATTATTATTAACTCAGGAGATTCACAATAATAAATAACAAAATAACGATACTAAATTGATAGAATCATGAGCAAAATTGATGATAGCGACGTGTTGTCAATATATGTGAAAGGGAAGATTTTTTTGACATGGTCACTTTATCAATTTCTTAATTACACAGCCACACAAAAAAAAAAAAAAATTCTGATCTGGGGGTCTGACTATATATTTTCTATGTTTTTTGGGTCGCTGAATCCGAATCCGAGGCCCATTCAACCCCATCACATCAGGTTTTTGAAAAAACCTCAAAAAACCAATATGGCGGACACTTTTTTGGAAAATTTATCGGATTCGCTTGAAACTCGCTACTCGGGGGTTTTTGGGGTCGCTGATTACGAATTTGAAGTCAGTTTAGATTTATCATATCACGATTCGGACATAATCTAAAAAAACCTACAATTTGTGCTATTAAACGCGCGTAATATCTTTAGTTTCAATGTTTATGTTATCACGTCTATTTTACTAAATAATGTACCGTCGGCATTTGCGTTACCCGATGTACACCGCGAGGAGGTTGCACGATCAGATTTTGTACATCATGTAGCTCTTAAAAAAGCTGTTTGTTAATGCTATTTGAGGAAAAGTTTTTTTTTTGAGAAACATTTATCACTTTAATTGTTTTCTTTTTTTGAACTGTATCTGGTTCTCTTTTCCTCAAAAGATCTATTTAATGGATCTTGTAGCATTACACTCTACATCAGCCAAGTCACCAACCAAAGTAGAGCTGCGGTTGCCTGATGACGACGACTGCGGGCCCGCTTTCTCACCCTGACCAGCCGCCGATACTGGAGTTCCGACCTCCTGCATCGTAAAACGTTTCTTACGTGTGACTGCCATGACGGCATCAAAGCCGTTATCCAGGGACTTCGCCAGATAGGAGACAAACACCGTTGCCCACCGTCACCACGTGGAGGTGCCCTGGACGCAGGCACACGCAAGATACAAAGTAAATACGGGTGAATTAAAACACTCAAGTTTTTAATTTCTCAAAAGAACATCTTTATTGGATCCGCCATTTTGAATTTTTGAAAACTGACTTCAAATTCGTAATCAGCGACCCCAAAAACCCCCGAGTAGCGAGTTTCAAGCGAATCCGATAAATTTTCCAAAAAAGTGTCCGCCATATTGGTTTTTTGAGGTTTTTTCAAAAACCTGATGTGATGGGGTTGAATGGGCCTCGGATTCGGATTCAGCGACCCAAAAAACATAGAAAATATATAGTCAGACCCCCAGATCAGAATTTTTTTTTTTTTTTGTGTGGCTGTGTTATCTTTGAACTAGAGAACCTCTAGGAGAGAGAATCGCTAACTGATGTAACTAGTTATTCCGTGATTAGCTGGAATCAATATGTGCGGATTTGAGCATAGATGAATAAATAGATCCGATTTAGACCACTCTCCCCTAAGGTTAGTGATCGTTAATTAAATTAGTAATTGTGTTCTTCTAATCTGATATTATACCAAGTTATTCACAAACTAACAATAAACATATACTTTCAATTTGACACCAACGCATTGGCGTCGCAATGCCAAAATCCATATGTATTAATGTCAGCCAATCATACGAAATACGTATGTAGCTGGTCACATGACCAGGTTGGCAATTCTGTCTCCTAAAGGTTTTCTACTTTGGACGCTTCGTTGGATCCTTCCTCGGTCGGTGGAAACTTAAAGCGGCCTCGATTAGTTTAACTTCATGTCAATTGGTGATGATGGCAAAGTTAGGGGATCGTCGTCGCGACGAATTTGCTGAGTTTACCCTGGCGGTTAATGGAATTTCCGCGTGGCCACGTGGTACAGGGAAATACGCGTCGCACGTACGAGTCATATAACGTTTCTCGACCTTTCCATGCAAACGCTGAACTAATAAATACGCTTAATATATTTACACAACAAGACAATTTCGAAATGAAGAGCGATCGTGTAACCACAACATTACAAAATTCAATAAAAAATAAATATAACGTGCGTCAACTATGGCCTAATGGAACGAATAAAATTAAATAAACTTAATTACAGCATAACATGATAAAGATTCCTCCAGATCCAAAATATTTAAAATAAATTTAATTGTTATTTAAACTTTTTAATTATATATTATTATATTTTCTATGATATGCGTGATCTTGGAAGAAATGTAAACATATTTTTAGAGAATTATATATTAAATTAGAAAAAATATTAAAGTGAAACTAAAATAGAATCTAAAAAATTATTTACAAAATTGTTTTAAAAAATATAAACGTTTTATGTTTGTATTTTCTATAATATATTGCAAGAAGGAAATATAATCTATCAACAAACGACAAAGTTCATTATAATAAAACCAAGTTAAAAATCTGAATAACACACAACTAAAACTCTAAAAATATAAATTTAGTATTTGCAAAACAAAAACAAAATCTCCAAAGAAAAACTTTGAATAAAACTTTCCAGTAAAATACTATAAAAATTTCAAGTTTTTCGTAATTTTCCAGATAGTAAACGTTTTTCTAAAGAAATACATTTGTAATAATTATATTCTGTAATTGTCATTTTCATTCTATTATAATATTTTATTACATATGTATATGTTTTTAAATATATTTTACCATAAATAATTTTTTTAGAGATATATTCTTGAAAAATACACACAGTTTTATATGTACTTTGAACATCACGTTAACGTTAATACAAAGTCCAACAGTGTTTAATACAAACTGCTTCAGAATATTATAACACATTCAGTATGTCTTCTTGTTTAACAAAAATATCAGGACGCTCTTACGGTAGAAAGGGTTGACAGGAAATATTATCCTTACCAGATGCGAAGCCATGAAACACTTCGGTCTCGAGGGTGTCCCTTAATAACGGTGAAATTTATCTCTCTGCTGTGCCCGCGACGATATAACGAAAGTGTGACGGACGAAGATGATAATCGCGTAGGGAGGCACGCAAATTTAGTCTCGTAGTTAGAGAGGAATTTTGAAACGCTTCGAACGTCGCAATTAATGCGATTTTGTAATACATGTTAAATTGCACGCCTAACACGATATGAGTCTATAATAGAGGTAACAGTCGTTACCTCCAAATTGAGAAACTTAGTAGCTTAGAATCGTCAAGTGATTAACACGTTCGTAAGTGTAGGCGTTGACATGAATTCTAGATATATTCCCAAAGAAAAGAATATTTATTATTATTAAAATATAGCGGACAAAAAAGTATACGAACTTTTTATTTCATACTTTTAAATTAATTTTATATAAGAAAAAAAAATATTTTTGCAAAATAATGTATAATTTTTTTAAAATCGATGAGAATTTACTAAGGCCTTAGTAGTTTAAAAGCTTAGGATGCTCGTACGAAATGCAAGAGATCCGGGTTCAGCTCTCGGTCAAGGTCAATAATATTTTTCATAATAAAAATTAATTATTTACAAATTTTAATGTCTTTCAATATTATTAAGATAAATCTAAGATGCGCAAAGAGCATCAAAAATTATTAAATCATTAATCAATTTATTTCATGATAACTACGGTAGTTTAGTGGAGCTTACGTTTCAAGTCTGAAAAATTCGGCGCGCAATTAAAATTCTATATACGTAGTATACTATATAAATTTACACTCAATTATATACATAAAAACACCTACAATTCAGCTTGACCGTTACAGCATTTTTGGCCTACAGCACTTTTACCTAAAATATATTTGTAAATTTCGCCTTCAATTTGATTACATAAACTTCCTGTATATCCCTTTAAATTGCTATATCATTCAATAATTTTCGTTTACAACAATTTTCTCTTTAATATACATAATATAATATTATATATTTCGGCAAGTGTAATCGCGTAAATATTTTCTTGATACAATCGACCATCAATATGGTACCTATATTTGAATTCATGTTACCAACATCTTTATGGCAACGCATATTTTCTCACACGAGTGGTAAACGATTGAGTACTTAAATCCGTGTAAAGTTTTCTTAACTAAATCGAAAAAGGAAAAAGTAGAGAAAAAGAGAGTAGAGATTTGCGGACTCACAGATTCTAACGTCCGGTTCAAAGAATTAGCGGGGTTGTTGGAAAGTTTTTCAATTATAAAAAATCCTTCGGGAATTATACCCTGGGTCCGCTACTTTTGTGATAAACTCCATAGCCGACGCCGCATCGTCGTAAAAAGATACACGCGGGTCGAGGGCCACTTCCTCCGATGACACGTGAGTTAATTCTGGACTATTTAAAGCGACAGAACTTCCCGAGCTTATCCGGACTCGAGTTTCGCGCACGTAGCCGCGGAAACTGAGGTAACCGACTCCATTAATGTCGCCACGACAATTTCTGCGGCAACTAAATACTCTTTAATGTGAGCCTCCACTGCTAAAACTGCGCATTTTCCCGCGGCGCTCTTTGCTTTCATTACTCGTAAATGCACTTGCTGCTCAATATGTTTTATATATCATGTAAATAATATGTAATTGTCTTATATTAATTACATCTTATGTTAATTGATAATGGTATATCCTTGAAATTCTAAAAGTATAATTTATAATACATTAAATAACTAATCAACATTTCATTTCTCAAATAAACAATAGATGTTTCACAGCTCATAAATATGAAAATATGCTTCGAGATGATATTGTACCGGCAATACAGACCATCGTTGATCCAAATTTTAACGATGTTTGGTTTCAACAGGGCACCGGCTCTATACACTTTACGGGGGGCTACTAGAACTCCTATCAGATTGACGAATTTCCATGAAAAAAAAATAATTCTTTTTACTAAATTTTTCGGAAAAAAATTTTTGAAATTCATTATTTTCTCGAGAGTTCTGATAACCCCCCGAAGAGTTCTAACGATAATCCTTAATAACTGTTGCTGTGAAATCAATACCTGAAAAGTTCTTGAACCTTAAAGTTTCAGATTTTGATATTTTTACAACTTCTACGAGCTGTAACTCATTTATTTGCGGTTTTAGCGCAATGATTATTAAGGATAATTGTTAGAACTCTTTGGGGGGTTACCAGAACTCTGAAGAAAACACAGGATTTCCGAGAAAAATATTTTTCGTCTGTGGACTTGGAAAAATTAATAATCTGTAACTTCAAAGTGCTATATCTTTTTGGATATTGATTTTAGAGTATCGGTTGTTAAGGATAATCGTTAGAACTCTTTGGGGGGCTACCAGAACTCTCAAGAAAACACAGGATTTCCCAGAAAAAAATTTTTCGTCTGTGGACGTAGAAAAATATTAATAATCTGTAACTTCAAAGTACTATATCTTTTTAAATACTGATTTTAGAGCATCGATTGTTAAGGATAATCGTTAGAACTCTTTGGGGGGCTACCAGAACTCTGAAGAAAACACAGGATTTCCGAGAAAAATATTTTTCGTCTGTGGACTTGGAAAAATTAATAATCTGTAACTTCAAAGTGCTATATCTTTTTGGATATTGATTTTAGAGTATCGGTTGTTAAGGATAATCGTTGGAACTCTTTGGGGGGCTACCAGAACTCTCAAGAAAACACAGGATTTGTAGTCTTGTGAATTGCATGCTGAAATTGGTTTTTCGAACTTGTAAACACAACTACTATAGTAATATCACAAATTAACAATTAAAATAAAAATGCAAAAACGGCTTAATAAAATTAACATTTTAAAAATTAAAATATTTGGGCTATCTTGAGTTAAAATGCTGGATGTCGTATGGGGAAACTATGCCAGGTGGTGAGGCATCTAAAACAAGCTACCTGAATAACTTGCTTGTTTCTGATAATAGTGATAATACAAAAAAATGTTTCAGGTAAAAGTAGAACGATTTTTCGACGGGGACGTTTTTGATCATGTTATCTTTTGTCTAGATGGAGGCACTAAAAAGATATGAAGGTCACCTCCACTTTTTTAAATATTATAGAATATAGAATAACATAAATTTTTTTACATAATATAAACCTTTAACAATTCTGCATATAAAAGTATAATATATAAAAAAAAAATAATTTACGAGATATTTTATACTTTAGTTTGACATACGTTGACATAAAATATTAAATATCACGTAAACTATTAATTTTATGATAATCGTACCTTAATATTTTTATAGACAGAATAATGAGACGAATCAATTGGTGTAAAGAAAACACATAGTTGCATTTAAAAAATTATCAATTTTGTCTACATATTCTTTTTAAAGCAACTACAAATACATAAGAATCTCCATTGAGATGTTGAGAAATAGAAGCTTATAAATTAGGATTACCGTCATCTATCGCTTATTTCTTAAATTTTTTTTATATCTATAGATCAAAGTAATATCTTCGATAGACATAAGGAGTACGTATAATAGAATTAGTATTCGGTTTATGGTTTACTAAAATTATTGATGATAGGACCAACGAGAGAGATTCATTTAATTAAGGGTTAGCCGAGAGCGCTGATTTCCCCTATCATACTGTAGGACAATCCTGTTTCAAGAGACGCTGGCTGGATATATACATATATACGCTGGCTAGATATATACACATATATACGCATCCCTTGCGAAGCCAAGCCGAAGCGTATTGGAATATTTAACGATCTAGAAACTGAGCGCGTATTTGTGCTATCTTCGTTAGCACTTCACTGCTACGTGACTGGCATGTGTAAAATCGGTGCTCCACAACTCGATTAATCGAATTCGAGTCCCATTACTCACGCCGAGTATGAGTAATAATGCTAAATAATACGGCCGGTAATATTATATAAAGTGGATAATAACGCTAATAATGTCGAATGCGGTACGCATGAATTTATTAATCACGTTCGAAAACGTGTTCGCGGATAAATATTTAATAACATGTTTAAAATGATACAGTTTCCACACATCATTACAACTCGCATATGATACTTCAGTTCGCGACTGATTGTGAGAACAATATAAAATGATTATTAGACAAATGTAAAGTTTTCGTCTCTCTAACATAAACTATATAAAAAAAATATGTCTGCTTAAGTATTTGCAAATCGCGAATTTCCATTACTCTTACAAATATAAAATTGTACGCAGATATCAGTTTATTTAAATATTATTTTTAAGTTAAAATTATTAAGCACAATTATATTATATATAAAATGCATGGATGTGTGTGCGTTTGTGTGAGAGTGCGAACGAGAGAGAGAGGCGGGGAGAGAGAGAGAGAGAGAGAGAGAGAGAGAGAGAGAAGAAGAAGAAGAGAGTGAGAGGAGAAAAGGAGAGAGGGAACACAATGATACAAGTTTGAACGTGCATACTCACGCATTATTCTATACGACTATCTGGTGATTCCAACCACGACGAAATAGATCCGTTTTAAGTAATCAATGATAATCTTTTCCTCTTTACTTCTTAAATTGAACCACGTCTCTACACACTTACTTGATTGAGAAAACGAAAAATTTATTGCCGAAATGATCAATTAATCACTATGAATAACTCTGAATCACGACTAATTACTCGACGCGTGAAAATTAATCGAAGAAAGAAACACGTGTTTACATGACGAACACACAACATGTTTGCTCGACGGTAGCTGACTGATTTTATTGGTTATCATTGTGGTAATTAATGCAAATAACTGAATGAGTAAATAGATGCATAAGAATGTGTGTGTGTGTGTGTGTGTGTGTGTGTGTGGGGGGGGGGGGGGGGGGGGAGAGAGAGAGAGAGAGAGAGAGAGAGAGAGAGAGAGAATTTGAATGTATACTCTAGGCGTGTTTACTATCGTGTGACTATTGAGCCTGACAGACGCGCCGTAAGTACCCGCATGCATCGGTGAGCGCGGCGCCTCTAGTTACCTTCTGTACTCGACTTGTGATATTAACTATTTCTCTGTATAACTTAAAAACTAAGCTTCGGATAAATTTTTGCCAAAGGAAAATATCCTCTCAGAATACGGCCAGGGCCCCTATTCTGTAACTCTTAACGCAAGTTTCGTTATCGTTATAACGCCACTGCGCAGCTTTTTACCATAATAAAAGAGCTGCGCAGTGGCGTTATAACGATAACGAAACTTGCGTTAAGAGTTACAGAATAGAGGCCCAGGGATATTCATACACGTCGTCAATTAGTTATACTGTTCAAGTAACTATAGAAATTTAATAAGAAATTTGAATAGTTCTCACAATAAAGTTCTCAATGATTCCTTTCCATACGGAAAGATCCTTCTTCAGCGATTCTTATAGATGTTACAATGTCATAGAGATGAATGCGTAAATGTTCATTGTAACATTTGCGTTTAACAGAATCAGACGAATAACGTAAAGATGGTCCTGTTTTCATACATTTTATTACACAATTTTCATATTCACACAAAAACAGAAGAATCAATTGTACCACACCATGTTGCTTAGACCGTAAGATTATGCTTTCATCTCTATGACATTGTCTATTATATAAGAATCGCTGAAGAAGAACTCGTGAGTTCCAAAAAAACGTTCAATATTATTTTTATTTTATTTTATATTTTTTATATATTTTATCTTTATTATTATTTATTATATTTTTTATTTTTATATGTTGCATTAACATTGTAAATTAGAAATTTATTTCATAAAAAAAATCTTATTATGATTTGATTTAGATCGTTTTTTCTTTATACCTTGCATTGCAAAAAACGAGTGAAACTATTTAATTAAAAGTCAATTAATTTAAGAATTATGTATTCTATGAGCAGGAACAGAAGAAATTGGCAATGCATAAGAAACTCTTTCCGATTAACCATGGATCCATTAATACATGGATTCGTTGCGGAATCGCTCGTTCTAATTTCCAACACCGGAATAAATGAGAGAGGGAAACTCAGCTCTCGTTAAGCAATATTCAGCCTAATCTTGTCTGGCGTAGTGGAATCGCATTCCCAAACTGTCGTCGAGCAACGGGAATCGAATAGCGCGAGGATAGCCGTCGATACTGGTATAGGGAAGGGAGTGAACACGCGAACCGCAGGAGGACGGTAATGAGAGGAAGGAGTTAGAGAGAAACCGCGAGAGAGAGAGAGAGAGAGAGAGAGAGAGAGGGGGAGGGAGGAAGGGAGGGAGGGGGAGGGAGAGAGAGAGAGAGAGAGATGAAAGGATAGGAAGGAATTGGGGAGCCGCCGAACAAATACGATTTTGACGATCGACCGTCGAATTCACCACATTTCATAGATGTGTTAATCCCTTTATCTCTGTAGCTCCCTTTTACACACGTGCCCGCCAATTCCCTCCGGTTTCCCCAGGCTCCCTTCTTTTATTCTTTCTGCTCGCGTGCCTTATTCGCTCCTCTCGTTTTTTTCTCTCTTTTTCTTTGCTCCTAAATCTCCTCTTTGAGATCTTCGACTTCCGCTCATCGTTTTGTCTCGCAATTTCCATTTACTTGGACGGTCCCCCAGATTCTGGACGAAAGCTGATCGAGTCGATGTTTCAATACGAAAATTGACTCAGAAATAATTAATCCTCCTAATTTCTTTTCATTCATCGAATTCGCGTCTGTTATTCGAAATACAAGCGGAAAAAAATTTTATATTTGATAATTTCTTTAATCTATGTCGATATACAAATAGGTGAGGCGCTTCATAAAATATACATATAGCGTAGGGATTCCCAAAGTGTAGATCGCAAAAAAATTTCAGAATGTTAAATTACGTTTTATTACTATACGTTTTCAAAGTTACGCGCCCGCGAACTGTGCCTGTCAAAACCTTAAAATATTCGAATAGCTATATCGAGACAGTCGCGACTCACTTCCTAGAAAAATTGAATATCGCGCTTCCCAGCTCATGTGAGGTCGGAACAAGTTTCTCATTTTTTCAGAATATTGTCAGAGAGTTTGTTTAAAATATCGTTTTTTCCAAGTTTGTTGTAATAATGGACAAGTGGTTGATAAAGAATCCGATACAAAAGCAGATTACTGGAAGAATTGAAGAACAAAAAGGGGGGACTGCTGCAAAAGAAACAGTCAAAGAGAGAAACATTAATGAAAATTCTTCAACAAGTTTCCATCAATCAAAACGACGAAAAGTTTAGAGAAAATATAATTCTGAGTACATACAAATCGGATTTACATGAAATGGTAATGAAACAGATCTATATCCACAATGGGTTATTTGCTATGAAATTCTCGCAAATGAGAGTATGCGATCAAACATATTACATACTTCGGTATATTGAGCAAAAGTATCCTGATTTGAAAAGTAAGCCGCTTGATTTTTTTCAGAAGAAAACTAGAAGAGTTGAATACATCAAAAAAGGAGTTTTTTCTTATTTCACCAGCATTAATGAGAAAGCTATGCATACTTCATACTTCATTAGTTAACGAATTGCGCAATAATCTGATAAATTTCACACATTTGGCGAGTCTTTAATGCTTCCAGCGATAAAAGACACCGTTGGAATTATGTTTGGTGATAAATATTTGAAAGATATCGAAGCAATTTCATTTTCTAATAATACAGTTGCACGCAGAAATGTCTGAGTGGGTAGAAAATAAGCTTATCTACATAAGATAGTTAGTGTGAGTAAATTTTTTTCATTTGCAATTAGACAAATTCACCGATGTACAAGGCTTATTCCAAGGTAATTGTACAAGGCTAATTGTTTTCGTCAGCTTTCAATTTCAGATTCACTGTCGACAAAAAATTACAAGAAATTATAAAGCCAAAATCTTTATTGTTGCAAATGCAATTTATCAATCAATTCTATTAACGAGAATGGAGAACATATTTCAAAATTAGTTCAAACTTTTTCTCTAGCAAAATCAGTTAAGTGCATTTTATTTCGATAAATATAAGAATTATACTTTTCATATATTACACGCTATATATTACACACATTTTATTAAGTAAAACACTGAATTTTTATTAATTTTTCAAAGAAAAAAATCTTATTGATAATTTAAATGAAAAATTGAGACAAGTTGCTTTGTTAAAAAGAATTTGTATGGAAATAATGACATTCGAGCAGTGCATCTTGTGTTGCTTTATTACGCCCGCGCCACGTGCCGCGCGCAAAAACTGTATGTTTTACATCTGTTCGCGCGCATTGCGTCCGGGCCCGTTAAAATAGAGTCCACATGTTTATCGTGTGTGGGGTGTCTCGAGATACATAACACTATAATCGTCGACCTGCGAGTTTGGACGAGGTCACCGGTTATTTTCACGGTGCCTCCGTAGCCTTTAAATGAAAGGCGTTCGATGGGGAATTCCGATGGTAAAATTGGTTGAATGCTTTGCATTGCATTGAATAATGCGAATTAATCTTGCGTGTATTTAATCTTTTCAATAATTTAATTTTTGATATGCGTTTCATTTTAATCTCTTCTCAATGAAGCCTTTTAAATAAAAAAATAAATAGTTAAAAATTACAAATGGCGTTGATAAACTGGACGTACGTAACTTAATTTGTGTTTCGCTGACAACAAAAAAATCTTTCCAAGATAGAAAAAAGGTGATATTACCGGCATCTTATTTACATAAAAGCATATTCGTATAATGAACCTACTATGAACATCCATAATATATCCGTATATAATTATGATGTAAATATACAAATGAAGAACGCATATATGTATATTCATATATGAACGCTGTGTGTATTGTATATTAATTTATATACATTAATGGATATTTAGAAATGTATTTTTCATATATATATCCGCTGAACATACTTTCATGGATCTATCAAATACATTTTCCCGGATGAATACTGTATATATCTTCCATATACGTACTTCTATCTACGCACATTTCGTAATATTCATGAATGCGCTCTTCATGTATATCCGCTGAACATATTTTAATAGATCTTCCAAGTAAATTTGATAGCAAGTATTGTATGTACAATATACATAATTCTACCTACATTTCAAAATATCTATAAATGTACTTTTTTGTTATTATTAGTTATTACTTGTTATTATTAATTGGTCTTTTTAGTCTGTTTTCTCATTTTTGACATAAACAAATTCGGAGAAACGTTCGGAAGAAAATGCTTATAATCGAATGGAAAGACTAGCATTGGGCAAGCGAGAAATTTGCGCAACAATTTTTGAGAACTTGAATCGAATTAGTTACGCTGGCAGCAAAGTGTTAACTACGGTGTACATATGCATATGTCCATTCCATGAATTACAAGGATAAAAATTACAAAACAATGCCAGTTACGGTGTTACGAGCGTTTTGCAATTTCTATGTTGGAAAATGCATCCCTATCGGTAATTGATCAGAGCAGTCTCAACGAGCGGTTGCCTATTAAATTTTATTTGTTCATATTCGATAAACGGTTAAATCGCGAAAATCGCCCGATCGGTGGCGCGTATAATAACATTGCAAAACTGTAATCAAATTTATCAAATTCGTATCTGCAATATTCTATGTATATAAGATCATCTAAATGATAGGATAAATGCATACATTTTGAGAGAAAAATATTTTGTATTTAATAATATCAATATAACAGCACACAGTATAATAATTATGATTAGAAACTCTTATTTTTATAGTTATTATGCTATAATTTAGTAATAAGGAAGATATGTTGAATGCGTACTGTTCATCTAAATCGTACCTCATTGATATTTTATATTATTACATAATATAGACAACACTTAGTAACAACTTAACAAGATAAAAGGTAAATATGCCGAATAGATGAGACAGCGGCAACCCCAATGACTTTGACTTTGATATGTTGTCAAAGTCACGACTCTGAGTAATCTCCAACAGCTTTTAGCCGTCGACCGTTATTCGTTAAAAACTTAACAAAAAAGCTTACAAAAATAATGTATAACTTTTGCTATGACATAAACTATAAACCCATGTAGAATCTAGTTTTGTATTGTAAATGTATGAGAGAGGTATTGTATATGTATGAGACGCTGCAGCGTGCATATATCGTGAAAAGTTCCTTTTTCGTGTCTTAAAATTTATGAATACTTTTTGTGGCATGTTACAAAAAGACTTATAACAAATTAATTTGTTATTAATGAAAAGTTAAACACGCAATAATAAGTGTCCAAAACTTGCAGTAGCTATAATTTCTAATGTTTATTTGCGTACAAAAAAAATACTGCCAAATGAGAAATATAATAAAAAATAGATTATATGTGGTATTTATTCAGTAATTCTCCGCTAATAATAATTCATATTTATATAATTCTATATATACCAAGATATACAAGGTAAATACTAATTACTCTTTTCAAAAAATTTTGTTCTTTTCGAAAATTACTAGAATTATTTTGGTGAAACTTTAAACACATACAAAGTTTCTTCAAAATAACTTAAGTGACCGATTTAGATATATATGATCATATTTTCATTTTAAATTTGTATAAGGAGTTATTCCTTAAAATCTTTTAGAGTACTTAATATTCATCTTACATAAGTATAGATTATATATTATAAATTGTAGTTTTTTTTGGTACTGGCTACACATATTTTGAAATGTATAGTTACTATTACTATATAACATTACAGCATATTAATAACTATTAAAATAAAGTTCCTAACAATTAATTAACTATAATTAATTTACCCTGCAATTACAATCATAAATATATATACGAGACAATTTCCTTTCTCAATATACACATTTTCGCGCGAGCGCAATATATTTTATTGCAAAAATATTTAAAATTTTTTCTACAATGATTCAATATGAGCTTAAAATGCTTTAAACAAATTTGTGAATAATAACATGACAAAGAAATAATAATGAGAGCAAAATTTAATAATTTCTCTTCTATGTTCCCTTTCCTTTTCTCCTCCTTCCTCTCTCTCTCTCTCTCTCTCTCTCTCTGCTTATGTTATGATAATCTCTTCTTATATTAAATCGCGCAGTACTTTGAAGATAAATAACAGAATAGTAGAGAAATATTAAAATGTGGTTTTATCGTAAATATTTTACGTCGTTGAAGAAATCGAGCTTATATTCTAGTTGTCGACTCGTTCTGTCTATTAATATTTAAGAGATTTTATATTAATACTTCTCTCAAAGCGACAGTCTATCTAAAACACACACGCCGCTACATAATTCATATATATTTCTTACATTATATAATACCTCGTTCCATATGGATGCTACATTCGTGGACGTTTTATAGCACTTGTCTCGTATTATAGAAAATAAAATTACAGAAGTATATCCAAGATTTGTAGTGGCTCTCGATACTTATTTGCAGCAAGATCTTAATTCTCACTGTGGTAATATTTGAGAGTTAGCACAGCCGTTTTCTGCTTTCTTAGGATGTCTCTTATTACTGTAAATATGTTGGTAAGATTGATAGTTGATAGCGCCTCAAGTAAAAACTCGATCTTCTTGGTTATGTGAGATGCTTCATTATATTGATGTGAGTATGTCAAGTTACATATTTTTGTTTGTTAGATTAGAACCATTTAATAAAGAGCTATCTTTTATATAACACTCACGTAATCTCAAGTGATTTTTTTCTCTGAAAAAAAATTCGTCATTTTATACAAATAACTACTTTATGCTTAATGACGAAAATAAAAAAATTAAACAGAAAATTGTTGAGTATCGAGGAAACACCTATTGATTTTTAAAAATTTATTGCATTCTAGATCAAAATATTTTTGGAATTATTTATTAAAACATTTATAATAATGTATTTTTTATTATTCTTTAATTTATAATTTAATTTTAAACATTCTTTAGATTCAATGTTTATTCTAAAAAATATCAGTGTAGATTTAATAATTCTGGCATTAATTTAACATTCATGCGGAGAGTATTTATATAATTTTCACTCTTCATATTAATATTAACATCAACATAGTATGCAAACTTTAAACTTCTAGTATTTATATATCAACACCAATATAGTTTAAAATTTATGATGTTAAATATTGACATTAATAACACCAACAGAAATATATAAACAGTTATATACTATTAGAGTCTTATTAAACTTGAAATATTATTATAGATATTTGATTAAATAATCCTAAATTACAAATTTTTCGAAAGTCTTTCTAAATTTTTGATCCAGAATGTAGCTTGCGAATATTCATTTATATTTAATATGTACATATGAAAAAACATAGAATTATATCTATGAGGTAACTGTGGGTATAATATACAAATACAAGGAATATATCACTCATTTTACTTAACATAGTTACTAATTAGTAGCGCTTGTATCAGCGTCATTGAATTATTTACAATTGTGTACTTGACAGATTGCATAAATATTATCAATTTTATATGCAATATTTCTATGTATTATTTTTAATATGAATAAATTAGACAGTGTAGTATATAAAAAACGTGCTTCTTATAACTTTCATAGTGCTTCATGTACCTATATCATTGTATTATATTAATGAAACATTACATATAATATAGTTAGCTCGATTGGCTTATTTTAATCTATTAATATAGGATAAAATGCAAAATATTCAATTTGTCGTTAATTAATTTTTTTAATAGCCGTATTATATAGGCTTGTCACAAAATAAAATAGTCTTAGGAGAATGTATCACTATTTCATATACGTATACATACAGGATGACGTACAGCATTTAAAACGAGCCACCTGAATAACTCGCTTCTTTTGATGATACGAAGAAAGTTTCAGATAAAAGTGGAGTGGTTTCTAGAGGGACATATTTTAATCATGTTGTTTTCTATCTAGGTGAGGGCATAAAAAACATGAAGATCACCTCCACTTCTTTAAATGGAAATGAATGACTTTCTTTACACAACATGAGTTAACAATTCTGCACATAAAAATATGAAAGTACGAATAAAAAAAAACACATAGTTGTTTATTTAAAAAATTATCCATTTAGTCTACATATTCTTTTTGAAGCAACTATGAGATTTCTTTACACTAATGTATTTCATTATTCTGTTCATAAAAGTATTAAGGTACGATTCTCAAAAAGTTAATAATTTATGTGATATTTAATATTTTATGTCAACGTATGCCAGATTAAAGTATAAAATATCTCATAAACTATTTTTTTTATCTACATTATATTTTATATGCAGAATTGTTAAAGAATCATATTATGTAAAAAAAGTTACGTAATTCCATTTAAAAAAATGTAGATGATTTTCATGTCTTTTTGATGTATCCACCTAGACATAAAATAACATGACCAAAATTACGTTCTTCCCTTAACCATTCCACTTTTATCTAAAATATTTTGAATCACCCTAATGCCCCAAAAATTTTATCTCAGTTACGAATACAAATGCAATCTGACATGCATATCAGACATGCATATAGGATCGATAAGCGTCACCTAATAATCGTTACCGGTGACTAATAACGATTAAATTAGCTCGTAATCGTTATGAGGCAATCGGTATTTAAAAATCATCCGATAATCGTTATCGTGAAAACCGACTTGAAAACAAAAAAAATTACCTAATCGTTATTAATATAATTAATAATCGTTATGGGAAGAGACGAGAATAACGATCAATAAATATTTGTTATTATACAATTTATTGCATAAATATCATAACGGTCCCTGTTTCAAACCGTTACTGTTACAATAATTTTGATGTATGATATTGAAAGCACTTAAGAAGCACATAATTTTACTGTACTAATTTTTTGATTTTGTATATGATTTAATAAAGGAGGTGTTAATTTAACGTTAAGCTAGCACCCTCACCTTTAATCGCAATTTCCTGCTAAACCGTTCAAGCACAAAAAGGCTCTTTGGCATTAGAGCATATAATTAGCACATAAATAGCACTTAATTCTAACATAGATGTTATTTTGATTTTTTATTGAGAGGGGTGCTAGCTTAACAGACATGATAACTCGATATTTTTGTTAACTCTATCGCTTCCCAAATATATGAATCTACTTCGTTCGTTCGTATCATATAGTCCTGTCCTTAAATAACCTCTTCGTGTCTATATTATCCTTCTCATCACTCGATAATACTGGGTATCTTGCAGTGGTTCGACATAATATTTTTCCTTGAAAATATTTTTATATTTTTCTAATTTTCTCATCGATAATTTCTTTGCCCCATTTGGTTAAATTAAAAGTTTCGACTTTGTGTCTTGGGTACAATATTAATATCAAGCAACATATCCAATTTGTTTTAGCATAGTAACATACTATTTTATCATACACTGTTTGATATGCAATCATTAGCGAATCCTTTAATACATTCCGAGTATTCTGTTATTCTAATTGCTTGGCAGTTTCTTTTATCTTATTGAGGACCATGTTGTACATCAGGATCACCACGAGAGTAGTGTAAAATATTTATCTCCTCCTATTATCATTGATACTAAAGCAAAATATTTCAAGAAAGGTGCAAATTTTTGCATGACTTCTCATTCACTTTCTATAAACTGCCATTAAGTAAAATCTGTTTCAGCACAATAAATAGCATTGAGATCGATGATTTTATACCCAAATCAGCTTTAAGCATATTATATGTCTAATTCCATCTTGTACATAACATCGACAATCGGTGAATATTTCTCTGAAAAAAAATGAAAGAAATTTCTAAACTTGATTTGTAATTGTTCGGATCGTTTTCATTTTTTAAAAATTATCCGAAGCTTGAAAATGGCAAAAGTTGCATTGCTCGACCTCATCATCGGAACTATCCATTGTTATCGTTATTTCCAAGTTCTTTATCTTCTTTCTACACCTTGAAGAGGATTATCGCACTTTGGACTGCTAGGTTTAAAACATGCGCAACACATCTAAAATGTTAATTTTGTGGATCAAATTGAAATCCATTGCTGGCCATCAAATTGGTAAACTCTTGAATAAAAGTTGAGTTTGCTGCACAATTGTCAAGTATAATACCCTGTATTTTGTGTAGAATGCCATACTCTTTCATGGAAGTAAAAAACATTTTGACAATTTCCACACTGGAATGCTTACCGTTTGAAACAACAAAGTCCAAAGCAATGGAATGGCATTTAAAGTCAGTAGGTAATAACATGTAATGCCGTAGTATGACTTTCCGTTGATATCGCCATCTATTGTCCATCAATGGTAAACGAAATAGTAGAGGTAAAATTCGCTAATGATAGCTCTTTAATTTTGCTCCACGATTACAAAAAAAAGTTGTTCGGCCAGTTTCCTCAATGTATTCCGATTCGGGATTTTTAAGTTTGGATTACTTAGTTTGAAATACTCAGTAGGAAAGCAAGGAGGATTTTAACTCACTAGTTCGTATACGTGTACGGTGCGCGCGTGCGCGTGTGTGTGTGAGAGAGAGGTCAGGAAGGAGAAGTGCATAACAGACGTTGGAATCGAGGGAGGGGGAGTGCATTATTAAAGTCGTGGTAGAGAGGAAGGGAGGTTTGATTCTTCCCTTTCTCTCGCTCGTTGCGTTCTCTCTTTTTAACCTCTCTTTTTGACCTCTCTCTCCCACTCATTGTAGGCCACAGTTCTCTCTTCAAACCATTATCTTCTCTTTCTCACTCGTTGTAGGATATAGTTCTCTCTTCAATCCGTTGTCCTCTTTCTCCCACCCATTGTAGGACGCAGTTCTCTCTGTTCTATTCGTTGCGGCCCTATATTTACCATATTATTTGCACTCCCCCTCTTCCTGTCGTTGCATTCTCTCACACATTATCTTTTCTTCATGCACGCGATTTAATTAAATAGATATGATTTTTATATTTTTACAATATTTATAATACGATTTAGCAATAGAATACGAACGCAATTGTAATAATATTTTAATAGTATAAGTTGATCAGCCGAATGCGCTTTCTTATTGATTAATTTAATACTGCGAAGATATGAAGAAGGAGGAACGGTGAAGAGATCAGGAAAAAATGTTTTTCTTTAAAAAAGAATATTTTTTAATATACATTTATCATGTAATATAACATGTACAATATAATCTAAACCATAGACTATTAATTCACATTCTATAATAGAATTTTTATCATAAATTTTGTACTCGACACATTGTTCGAGCTCAAACAAGAAGTGCACGGTTGTCGGTTTTATGTACAAGCATGTACCATACATTCACGATTTTACGTTATTTTCGTATCACATAATTTAATAAGCTTCACATTCAGATCTTGAATCAATAATGATAATGGAATTATTGTCTGCATTAATTGTTCAATATCTACTGTCTCTCGATGAACGCCTTCCATGTAGTATGATGTAAAAACATGCGATTAACTCGATTGTCGCCAATCACAATTTGCAGTAAGAAGTATAAGGTCCCCAATGCCCAAGAATTTATACGATGTTGATATCAATGCATATTTCGTCATCAAGAAACGAAGTATGTAGCGAGAGGTATGTTTCGAAGATGTATTAAATGTTTGAGAAGATGCATTGTAAAAAAAAAAAACATGTAATTAGATGTTAGAAAATTATATAACGTATAATAGAGGTACCATATAAGCAAATCTTATAAAAATTGAATAAACTCACTGTCTCTCACGCGCTTCATCCTGTCGAGTTGGAACGTAATAGTTCATAACGTGAAACGTTTTCAAGGGTAGTATACTCTGATACAGTAGTCTACTTTACGATCTGCTCTACGTAGTAGAAACGGTCCATCGTTATCCACAGAGCTGATGTAATAGTGACACCATATGTTTCTTTTAATCTGTAGACATTGAGCTTTTCATCCTATTTTCAATCAACTTTCATTCTATATTAAGATTAAGTACTTATATAAGTTTAAAAAATATAAGTTGTTATAATTAGAACCTTTAGTTATAATTGTTAATTATAATTGTTTATATATGAATATAATTGTTTATATATTGAATATATATATGTATATACACAAGGTATTTCACGAGGAAGGGTCAATATCTTTGGAAGTGATAGTATGGATCATTTTAAGTAAAAATGTCATATAAATATGTGTCCTATTTCAAACGGTTTCTGAGGGCGAATTTGGCGTGCAATTGCTTCTGTGTCTACTGCGCAAAAAATTGTTGGTAAAAAAGAAGCACTACATACTGAATTAATTAATTATACAATTTTGTAATAAGTTACGCAAATAAGTGTTCTAGCAGATAAAATCAAGAGCAACGTTGCTTGTGCAGCTTTCTTTTTGTTAAAAGAAACACAAAATGTTGTCGAGTATTATCAATGTGTCAAGTTTCATCGCGTCACAGAAAGTTTCATTACTGATTAAAAAGACATTCATCGTACTAGTATCTTTCATTATAGAAACATAAGGAAGGAGATGAGTATTTGCGACTCTATAAGAGTCCTAGATAAGTCACGTGGCGCGACGATATTTCATTTGTGAGAGAAACAAAAAAGAATCATAGAATGCAGAGAAAAAGAATATCGCAAAATGTTAATAGTGAGAAACGCATTTTTTTTTAGTGTCGCCGAAGAATGACAAAAAGTGTATAGAGGAAAACTGGAGCATATTTCAACAACGGATGCACTCATTGTCTGGGGAAATCAATTTCTTTCTCTCTCTTTCCTAATTTTTTTCTTCTTTCCTTCCTTTTACATCTCACTCTTCCTGTATCAACATATCTATCAACATTGGTTGCTCCTTTTAAGCAGAATATCTATGGTACAATTTTTTCATTTCCTTTTATTTCCTAATCTTTTTTTCCCTTTATTATTCCTTTATGTGTGTGTGTGTGTGTGTGTGTGTGTGTGTGTGCGCGTGCGTGCGTGCGTGTGTGTGTGTGTGTGTGAGAGAGAGAGAGAGAGAGAGATATGCACCAGTCGTAATCTTCGGCAACTTTGCGACTGCGGACTTGGATATATAGGTATACGCGAATTTTATCATTACGAAAAAAATGAGGTGAAGAAAAGAGAAATTACGATGATGCAAATCGACTAAATAGAGGATTTGGAAACACGGTAGTGTTTTGGCGCTAAGCCAAGCGCAACAACACTATCGTTCTTTTCTGCGAGCCAACGAGTTGCGGTAGATTGAGATTATCGGATCTTAATAACGACTAAACTGGTCAAGTTTTACAAATGCTTAATCGATAGCAACTACTTGGATTGTACGAGGGCAAGTCAATAAGTTTTTAGAAAAACAGTAAAACACATTTTTTTTAATGATTTGTTTTTATTTCTCCATATATGTATAGTCTCTTTTCAGCTCGATACACTTAATCCAACAATTCTCCAACTTTTTCAAGCCGAATGTTATGATTTGTCTAACCCTTCAGAAGCCTCTTCGGCGATGAGCTGCTTTCTGGTGGTGAATCTCTTTCCTCCGAACCATTTCTTTAGGTTTGGAAACAGGAAATAGTCGCAGGGGGCTAAATCTGGCGAATATGCTGGATGGGAAAGCAATTCGTAGTGAAATTCGTTAATTTGGCCATCGGTGCCGGGCACGTGTGAACCCGTGCATTATTATGATGGAAGAGCATTTTCTTTTTCGCCAAATGGGGACGTTTTTTCTTTAAAATGTTGTTGAAACGATCCAATAAGGCTGTGTAGTAATTGCCATTGATCGTTTGCTTCGACGAAAGGTAATCGATGAATTATACCAAGTGCATCTCAAAAAATTGTGGCCATCACCTTTCCGGCCGACTTCACGGTTTTCGCCTTCTTCGGAACTGATTCACTATTGTTTTGACTGTTCCTTTGTCTTGGGTGTGAAGTAATAGATCCATGTTTCGTCCACAGTAATGAATCGTCGCAGAAATTCATCCAAATTACGTTGAAACATCTTCAAACATTGTTTTGAAATCGTCACACGGTCACGCTTATGGTCCACAGTGAGTAAACGCGGCACCCATCTTACCGATAACTTTTTCATATCTAATTGTTCCTGCAAAATTGAAATCACTGTGCCATGTGGTATGCCTGTGGCCTCAACAAACTCGCGCACTTTCACTAATCAATCAGTCAAAACAATATCGTGGACTTTATCGATGATTTCTGGCGTGGCAGCCTTAATTGGACGTCCCGAACGAGGTGCATCACATGGTGGATGTACGACCACGTTTAAATTCATTCATCCAATTATATACAGTCGCGAACGCTGGTTCAGATGTGCTATGAACATTATCCAACTCGGCTTTGATTTCTTTCGGCATTAAACTTTTCATATGTAGATGTTTGATCACTGCACGAAACTCGTTTTTTTCCATTTTGCAAAAAATACAAAGGTTGTTCACTTTAATGGTCTACAGAGATGAAACCTCTTGATAAACTCCGCTCAAAATTTGACAGTAATCAGCTGAAAGATGCTACTTGTCAAAAAGTAATGTGACATGACACTGCGAGTGCCGTCTGACAGATTTTCTAAGAACTTATTGATTTTCCCTCGTATCATAAAATTTGATTTTTTTTCTATATGCCCTACGAGCGGAGATATAATAATATATGTAATATATAATAAATCGATATATCTGATTTATAAATTTTGAAATTTCACATGTATCATCCGTAATACAAACCAGATTGAAGATCAGGACTTCCTCTCGCGCATGAATGTTGAAGAATTCGCGGCATATCACTGAATCCACGTACCTGAAATCAGGATATATAAATAACGATTATTCAAATACGACTAAATTAATTTTTAAAGTTGAGTAACTGAATAATAAAAGTCATCTCTACTTGTAATTCTTTTTGGCGAAAACATAGAATATTTCTTATTCAAGTTATCAATATAATATAGCGAATATAATATAGCGAAACAAAAAAATAATGTAATGTACATATAAGACCATAAGAATCAACCGTAAGTTGTTTATATTACGCTAAACAATTTAACAGCAACAATACGTCACATATGATAAATCCGTATGTTTCGACTCCACTTTCAGTATTAAACTTAAAAAATAATGTGCAACAATTGAGATCTGCATCGCTGTCATAATATTTTCAAACTCTCATTCTGTATGCGATTATCATAGAATAGTTATGAGGCAGGAGTAAGTTGTCCAACACATTAGTGCGAGGTCCACAATAGTAGTCGTAGAAGACGTAGGGTCTTAAGTTGTAGAAAATTGACCAATCACAGTCGAATATAAGAAGAATATTATTGGTTAATTTTCTACGATTGAAGACCTTACGATCGCTACTACTTCTCTTGTAAACCTTGCATTACAATGCTGAGTTGTGATAAAATAACTTAAGCTGGAAATTACAAATTGTTGGAAAATTATAAAAATTGGATAACAAAGACATTTTTCGCAATGTAATTAAATTATTTACAGATTTTTAATATATCATAGATTTTAATATATTCATAGATTTTAATATGTCATTCAACATATTATTAAGATCCAAAATGCAATGAGCATAAAAAATGGTTAAATTGTTAGTCAATTTAACTCGTGATAGTACTGCGGTAGTTCATTAGTTTGTATTGTAAATCTAAAAAAATTTCGGTGCGCATTTAAAGATTTACATTGGTAATATATAAATTCAAAAAAATTATATTAGAAGCATCCAAGATCCAGTTTGACCGTAAATGGCTTATTCTCATCGGTATTTAGTTTAAAATTATGATATTATAATTCATAATAAAATTTGCATGTATCTAGCCTTATCTTGAATTATAAAGCTATATATAGCCTTAAAATATCGTAGCACACGTTAGACAAAAATAAATGATAAAACAGTTCTTGATATACGTATATTTTCTGCTAATTTTTAACGCATCAATATTTGTGAATATTCATCCCTGGGAATTAAAGAGAGAATTTAGTAACAAGTCTTTTTTCGAAACAATACTGTGAAATAATAAAAAGTAAATTGTACACATAGATTAATTTCTAAACATCGAGAATTATATGTATAATTATTTTATTTTTCTCGAAATAAAAGGATGTAAAACGTAATATTAAAAATAAATTTATTACACAGAATATAATATATTTAATTGAAAAAGTTGTCACATTTTGTATATATGTCGCAACCTTTTCGCGAAAAGGCGAATTTCTCAAAAAGACTGCGACATATACATACTTAGTAAAAAACTTGGGTCTGTAAAGTACATGAAGCAATATCTTTTATTTTTAAATAATTTAAATAGTTATTAACGAAAAAAAAGATCATGCTCGGTTAATTAACAACTCGTTCGATTTATTTGGCTTATATGTTCGTTGATCCGTTTTCTTCCTATCTCTGTTCAATTGTCTCATTATTCGGCTGTCATACATCAAATCTGTGTGCATACATTCGTCTGGGAAATTTGCTGGACACAAATCATGCTGCCCGTTTTCACGAGATTAAATTCATTTTACGCATATTACTGAGCGTATTCATTCGTTCGTTCGTTTTCATCGCGCCGCGACGCGTCGTATATCACCGACATGCGTTGCCACCCCTTCATCCTCCTTCTCGACAAGGGATGCACATTCAGTGCTATATTGTCGCTTATCGTCGGGCAGCAATAGCAATTATATAACATGAACCGTTGGATAAATTTTTATAACTCGCGCGACAAGATTAATGCCACTTTTAGTGGAATAAAAATTAAAACATTGCATATTTTTGAAACTATTGAATGCTGTACCACTGCTCGTTAGTTACATGATTATAATGGCATTGCGTGTATAATATACAATTTACAATTGTACAACGTGAACTATTTAGATAAATTTTTGATTATGTAATAGAAAAGTTTAATTAAATGAAAGACGAAATTTTACATCCCTTTTAATACTACTTAATCTTAATCAGCTTGTATTTATAATATTATAAATACATATATAAATATTTATTTATAAATAAATATTTATAATATTATAAATACAATATTTGTATTTATAATATTATAAATTTTTTTTCTCTCAACGTGTTTCATAGAAAGAATTAAGAAAGAGAAAAGAGTAATTAGAGACACGTCAATCCTGAAACATATGGCCGTATCGGAATATCTTCCCTCATGTTATACAAGACAGTTGGTGCATTGAAATCAATGTTAAATACACAGATTCATAACAAATCTCGGCTATTGCTCTTCTCGATCGTTTACATATGCGATGAAGTGACTCGTAATATTATAATATACTGTCCGCGATCATATGGACGGTTTTCTGCACCGCAAATGAGAAGGAGAACGAGTTCTTCCATAGAGCTTAAAAAGAGGATATGGGAGACAGAACGTGCCAAATATGTACACGGGTCGATAAGCATATTCCCATAGGCACTCGTGTGTAAACTGCGAATACCGTCTTCGTCATCGTCGAGATGCGATGAGGACCACTCTTCCGCGTCCCTCGGACAACAAGAGCACAGCGCTAGATGTGTAGTACGCATTTCCGAGTTTTCGAGCCCTCCCCCATCCGGAGACTGAGAGTTCATAATATGCTCTTGCAATCAAAGTTAAATGTGCAGTTCTCCTATCCCCTATCTCGATTCTCGAAAGTTCTACCACTAAAGTCCATCCTCGTCACGACAATCCTAAAACTGAGCAATCCTGCTGATGATGTATTTAACAACGTTAAAGCCCGATCTACAATTGCGTAAACATAGTTGTAGTTGTAAGAATTGACTAATCACAGTTGAATACGAGGAGAATATTCGACTGTCATTGGTCAATTCTTATAACTACAACCACTTACAACTATGTTTACGCAATTGTAGATCGGTCTTACCAGTTAAACAACGTTTCATCCTTAAATCTTTCTCCCTCTTCCTCCCCTTCTCCATCTCTCTCTCAAACATAAGAATACATTTCATCGATACACAAGTGAAACGTGGTTTCTGTACCTGCAGCAATCTGTATCTTCTAGTCTAAATGAAATTAAAACTAGATAATCAGGCGTGATTCGATGCGATTAGGCACAATTATGGTCTGTAACGACGCAGTTCATCTGCGAAATGGTAGAAAAAACTGAATATCGATTTTTGGAAAATATGACAACACAGAGCGAAAGAATTAATAACTATCAATATACAGAATTTTAAAAAATACAAGTTAGTTAATAGGTAATTGTTGAGAGATTTTAATTTTGTAATAGAATTTTATAATAGATATTCAAGAGCTAATTAATTAACCTATAAATGTCAACTAAATATAAAATAATGTTAATGTCGTATATATAATTTCGTATGCAGCGATGTAAATGTTACGTGCAATATGTATTATATTGTTATACACATTTCTATAATTACATTTAAATCATTAAATGCAAATTTTTAACATTTTACTTTTAATCAGTATATACTAGATTATTAATATTGTTCATATCAATATGCAATATCTAACAATTATCTCTATAAAATAAATTTCGAAAAATTTCAGAGATTTTTCCTAAAGTTAAAGATAAGTTTAACAAATTATTAGATAATTATTAGGTAAACATAGTTTCTGCAGTATTTTTGCTTAAAAAACTCATTTATCAAAAGCAAAAAATATATCAATCAAAGTATAACATTTGCCCTCGCTAGCTATACATTTTTCTCATCTTTCGAGCAATAAGTGGATTCCGCGACGATAGAATGATTAATCTTTTGAAGCAATCCATTCGTCGATCCATTTTCGCACATGCTCGTAATTTTTGAAGCGTGTATCCATCAAGCCGTGCTGCATCGATTGGAACAAGTAATGATCTGAAGGAAGTCTGGTGAATACGCTGTGTGCGGGAGAACTTCCCACTCGAGCTGCATCAGTGTTTCCTTGACGGCTTTTGCAACGTGTGGTCGGGCGTTGTCGTGCAAAAGCATAACTTTGCGTCGATTGGTAGCTACTACTAGCCTTTTTTCCAACAATGCTTCATTCAGACGGTTAAATTATAATTGATATCGATCCCCCGTGATACTTTCGGTCAGTTTGAGTAGCTCGTAGTAAATCACGCCTTGCATATCCCACCAAATGCAGACATTGCTTTGTGGCCATGGATATTTCGTTTTAGTGTTGAGGGTTGGCCGGGGTGCACCTATGACGTTTGGGATTGTCAAAATATATCCACTTTTCATTGCCAGTCACAATGAGCCATAAAAAACTCTTTTTTTGCTTTCTGGCGAGCAGAGAAATAGAGATGTTTAAACGATTCGCAATGACATTTTCGATTAAGTGGTACCCATTTTCCTTTCTTTTGAATCTTTCCCATTGGATGTAGACGTTTGGAAACAGCCATCGGAGTAATAATATTTAATGCTAACGTAATAACGTTTAATGCTAAAGTAATAACGTTTAATGCTACAGACAATTGTTGGAGCGTTTGAGCTGAGTTTTCGTCTAATAATGTTTGCAATTCGGTGTCTTCAAACGTTTCCGGTTGACCTGAGCGTTGTTTATTATTCACATCATAATCACCACTTTTTAATCGCTGAAATAATTCTTGACATGTTTTTTCCGATGAAGCATAATTGCCATAAGCTTCGACAAGCAATTTATGAGCTGCAGTTGCAGTTTTTTTTCAAATCAAAGTAATGAAGCAACACGTCGAAAAAACAACTTATCACGTTCTATGTTTAATAAAAAAAAAAAAAAATAGCACTGTTCGCGCTTAAATGAATCTTTTTGCACTGAATTTTGTTGACAAATGTCTAACCTCTAAAATGCAGCCAGTTTCAAAAAGTCAAAGTAAATTACATCTACTATAGCGTCATCTAAATGTGAACCGCGGAAACTAAGTTTAGCACCTAATAATACGTTGCGTATTAACGTTAATTTTCAAAAAATTGCTGCCATTAAATTGTGGCCGGCAATTTATTTCTTTTGTTTTAAAATATTTGTCTGCAACATCATTTCCGGTCTTACCGCATGAATGGGCCGATTATGTGGACGCCGTGAACGAATAGACACAATAAGAAATAATTAACTTAGCCGGATATATGTATATGTATGTGCTAGCTCACTCAGGGAATTGGCGCTATAAATAAAAGTAGCTCTATAAGTTTCATAGTTCCTGGCCAATATAATTGAACACGGTTATTACACGTGTAGCAACTATAGTTGTATATTTTTCAATTTTGCGTAATATAATAATGGCTGTTTATAATGTTTGCTTTCTTTTTAGGAAACTCAGTCAACACACGTGTCATTCTGTTTACCTTTGTGAACCTGGCATCCGACTTTAAGAAAAATTCATTTTTATACGCATTAAATTAAGCTCGTATCACTTTTCTTATCGTTTGTTCCTCAAGGATTTGAAATTAAAAAGAGTTGAAAAAAATGCCAGCACCCTATTTTGAAATAATTTTAATTCTGTAAACGGGTGCTGTTTCGGGATCGTTTGTACCACGTTTTCGTTTGTACTTTTACAGAGGTACTTGTACTGATTTTTGAAAATAAAGGTGAGAATTAACTTTGCCAATTATTAATTAAAAGAAATTCATAGAAATCAAGCAATTTCTTTAGGATATTTAAGAATAATTTCTTCCATGTGTATGAAGTAGATGTACACTATGTGTGAATCATCGTCACGTGAACATGAATGTCGTGTGCTAATTCACCTGATTACGACCTGCAACTGTGTCTACAATATCTGACCGCATTTGCATATATACATCTTTGTATGTATGTAGATTGTCCTGAGAGAATTGCGTCCATCCACTTTGGAATCTATACGTGGTTATATGTATACAGGGGAATGATGATGCTTAGGGCCTGATTGCAGACATTGGATATATGTGTACGTACAAGCAGCAATACAACATAAACAATATTGTCCAAATTAATCAATATATTATATTAAGGAAGAATATGCTTCTTGTATAAATGAATATTATGCTACAATCGAATATTAAATTAAAATAAAAAGTGTTTTTATTCATATATATATATATATATATATATATATATATATATATATATATATATATATGCAATAAAGCCCAATATTACAATTACAAAAAATTTTTTTTTATTTATTTAGAAATATTTTATTTAGAAAATAAATTTTTTATATTTGTGAATGAGTGAAATTTTTTATTCTTATTTAGTTTATAATAATTTTGAATATTCCCATAAATAAAATTTTAAAAAATAAAATTTAAATAAACAAAATTTTAAAAAATAAAATTAATCAGATGAATTTAATTCAGCTCAAGCACCTTAATTATAATAGTTTTAATATCAACAGTGTATATACATTTAATAAATATTAATACATTATTAATGCATTCAATAAATAAACTAAATTTCATTGCTTTAATTAAATTAATGACATGTTGAATAAAAGCAGGATGCGACCTATAGATAACTCAAATTGTAGGTACAATTTAACATTATAGGAATAACATTAACATATAGAAAATGCAATATGCAGAGAATGGCTTCGACATTTCCAAAACCATGCATCATTAGCGCTTCTTGCCTAGTGACTCTATAGGGACACACTGTTTTTGCCTTAATACGCGCGTAGTCTCATGTCCAACAGTATATTCTGGCTGGACAGCACACACTTATATCAAAATATGTAATAGAGTACATTATAGCTGGACGATGAACATAATAATAATCACGACAATAACGATGAGATATCTTAAAAAGTAACAGATGTTATACATACTTTGCATCACAATATCTTCGCTCATAGAACACGTAGACAAAAAATAATAAAAAATAATTTTACCGTTTCTTCGAATTTTACTAGTAACAGAATTATTTCAGCACTAAAGATATCGCTTGATCGTTTAAAGTCTTTATTTCCTAATTATTGTGTTGTTTTATAACGATCTTATAGAAAACTTTTTATTGAATAATAGATGTATTTTTTAAATAAAGGTAAAACATGATCAAACAATAGTCAGATAACTGTTATTATCAAAATTATTAATTAACGTGTATACAAGTTGGTTAGCATAAAAGATTAAAAGCACGTGACGAATTAAGAGACTGTGAGCTAATTAAGCTAATTAAAAGAAGAGAATAAATTAATTGATGGAGCTGACAACAACGATAATTATAACGTTAAAATTGATTAAGCTCTCATCGAAGAAAATATTTGCGTGACTTGCCTGCGTTCAATGAGAGTAGTATGCAATATGACGTTTTCGATAGAATGCGAGGCGGTGCATCCTACCGCGGCGTACAAGGGCGAATAAACATTTGGCTAATAATAATGAATCTATAATTGGACAATGCGAGACGGAAAACCATAAAATCGACGCGTGTGACAGCCAATGAAAACATGAAATCAAAATACCAAATACAAAATTAAATGATGCGATCTAGACTTTGCATTGAAACTTATCAAAAATAACAAGGAAAAAAATAACGCACGTATGAAAAATATTCAAAAACTTCAACACATTCCTATAAAAATTACAAAGGTTAATAGCTAAAATATAAAATAAATTCAACTAATATAGGAGTATATGATAAGATTTTGCAGGAAAGGGGAGCAATCGCTAATGACATTGACCTAGACATATATTCTATGAGGTTATAATCCTGTTATTCGTTAAAAGAATATTAACAAAAAAAATTTTTTAAATAACATCATTTCTGTTATATACATATACTGTAGGGGAAAAAAACATACATTTTAAAATTAAAATAAGTTGAGATTTTTGCGTTGTATTAATAAAATATAGAAAAAGCTGCTAATGTTGCAATGTCACGAAAACTCAAAATCGTCATTTTTTGTCTCTTTGAGACCATTTTTCTTGCGATGAAACTTTTTTAAAAATTTTGTTCTGCAGTAGTGTTAGTATAGATAATTTATACAGTAGAATTAAATTTTCACGCTTCTACTGCTTTGTTGTTCCTATAATATCAATTTTTGTTGTTACTCGAAACACTGGGATCTGATTCCTACAATTATTCAAGATAGAATTCAATTGAATTCATTGGTTGGAATATTCTGTTCGATCCTAATCGCAAGCATCTAGCGATGCAGAGTCAACTGTGGGAAAACCGTAAATGAGGCCTTCGTGCTAAAAAAAAAAAGCTAATTAAAGATGAAGATTTTCAAGGAATAATCGTACAAAGACGATGGGAATATTGATTCATTAACGAAGCTCGCTCCAATTATTTTCTCAACGATCGCATCGAGCGCGCGCGTCTACTCTGATTATAGCCAAGTCGTTCACCTCTATCTCGTCGCAGAGATGTTAAATTCCGTTTCTTTTCAACCAAAGCTGGAGCAAGAGCTGGACCGGGATCTACCGCAAATGACTTGTGCCGCCGTTAATTCACAGTAGGTACACGAGTTTTCTTGCTTCTGCGACACCGAGCACGTCCAGAAATCTCCCCCGCGCAAACTACGCAATGTCTTCATTTCTTTTCTCAACCCCCATCGCCCATCCTTCCTCCCAGAATGTTCCTCGTTATGCATTCCATACGACGGCGGCGGCGCAGCGCAATCACTATTTCTCATTCCGCTCGCGATTTATCAGCGTACGGAACTAGTCATTTCTTAATAGAGCTGTGATATCAATATGTAAATAACGTGACAAGAATTTAGTTACAAGAGCGATCAATATATTACCGAAATAAATATCGTTTTCTCTAATGAAACGTTGTCTCTAATTAAACCTTGACCCTTTGATCAGTGAGTTTCCGCAATGCTAACCAGCAACCTATGATCGCAAATAGTTTCAATGTTAATAGTTTTTATGCTTGTGTATGCGTATGCTTTAAATTATTTTTATTAACAAGTTAATAATATTTTTTTTTATACAAAATTATTATAAAAACATACATGTACGTTCATACTTGAAAGAACAATTTTGCTGAAGCATCTAAAAATTTAGCCAGATATGTGTGTGGATCTAAAAATAAATCTAAAATCATCAAATTAAATATATAAGACACTCAAGCTAGTTCATAAATAAGGATAAATAGATAAGAAAAGCATTGCGAGGTATATTTGGGATGTTAAGTAAGACTTGTAAAGAATGAGAGAAACTTATTGCTTCGAAAGATTTTAAACGAAATTGTAAGCTGCAAAGGGCTGTTCAAGAGAAAGGAAAGACGCGCGTCGCGTCGCGGGGGATGATCGGTGTGTTTTTGATGGCCATACATAATCTTGTTTATTTGTCCTTACGTTACAATTAATGACGCAACGAAATTTGTGGAAATTTATTGATCATATCAGTTTGATCTTGGCAAAGCAACCCAAGGTCAAACTGATATGATCAATAAATAGATATTTTTAAATCCCATAACTTTGATCTAAACATATTTTTGATTGGATCTTATCCTGCGAAAATAAAAAGGGTGGTGGATGGGTGGTCTGACATCCTGTAAAACTGATTTTATTGGCTGAAGAAACCTGTGTAAGTCAAAATTGCCTCAAATAAATTTTATATTGTATGTTAAAATAATTATTTTAATTATTTTTCACTTATACAATCTTTTTCTGTTTATTTTAATTTTGTTGACTTTTGATTATTGTTTTGTAAAAACTAGTTGTTAATTTATACTCATTGCTAATTATTCTCCAAAAATATTGCATAAATAAAATATCGCACAATACCTGTAAGGTAATTTGTATATGTTTAGTATAGATATAGGTAAATTACTCGAGAGGTACTAATGCCTAGTAATGCCCGAGTGATTATTAATACTCGGTATCAGTTATATCGTTATCCATAATTAGTTAACATCTTTCTCTCCAACAATCGCGACCGTTAAAATCACGTACTTTAATGTTACGCTTCTTAGCTTCATTAACGAAACAGTCAATCGCGTAATTAATCATGGATGGACTATTCATGCGCAACACTACGTTACACCACATTGTGGTCACTCGAAATCACGCACTATCAAGCTACGCATTCTCGGCTATGCGAATGTGCGTACGCTTAGCATTCTGCGGTGGACTATTCAAGCGACATGTGTCGAACGCACTTACGCGTGCAATGTAGACAATTTCGGGATTAAACCGACGATGTCTCGTTGAAGCTGCACTCGCGGTGGCATGTTTGGTTAATTCTCATATATCTCTCACGCGTCGAAGTTTCTCTCTCAACTCTGTTTTATTTTACGTTTTACATAAATTTCTACACGTATATTATTAATAAAAATCAAAATTTGTAAAAATGAACAAAATTCATATGCAACGTTGACAAATCCTGAAAGCACCGAAAGACAGTTTAAGGAACTTGAAAATATAACTGATTTTACTGATATCTTATCGTTCAAACCTATTTCTACCGTTTTCTTTGTAATTATAAAATATAATTACAAAATCAATTTGTTTATTGTTATATATTCACTCTATCGGGGAGGTCCAAACAAATGTAGAACCAACAGTTTTTTGACGACGAAAGATATCGATAACATAAAACATATGCGTTATCTATTGCTAAGAACGGAGGCAATGATTTCGCAGCTGCAACGCAAAACCGAAATGATCGTTTGGTAGAGCAATTTCGATTGAAATTGGAGAGGACTGTAGTCCGGGCTGGGTTAACCATCGGCCGGATATTCTGCAATTACATTGTCAAGCGGTACCGTGTCGCATTGTTTAATCGGTTGCTCGCGAATTGCCTTTCAAATAACTGAACGCGCTCGTTAGCCCGTTAATACTTGGGACCCCGTACCATATTCTGCAATTCGAAACGCGTATCCTTCTTGTCCCTCCTTGTTCGCGCGAATATTGCGAGGATTGGGAAATTCGGTCCGCTGCCATCGATTTGCAAGCGTTAAATCGCAATAAAGCGAACCGAGCATGTCGAGACATCAGAAATTCCGTGAGTTAATTGTATACGGTAGAACGCGTAGTTCTTAAGTGCAAACGGAGTTACGATGGACGAATCATCAGCCAAAGTTAATTTGCATATTTGTAAATGTCATTTTGATCATAACTTATTGATAGAATTTGTCAGGCTTAAATGCAAATAATTCTATTATACCATTTTTATGTTGAATCAATTTATTATACATATATCGCGCGTTATAATAATCGTTAATTATTATTAATTCATCATAAATTATATTATCATAAACTTCAACCTTCAAAGTTCTGCTTTATTCGCATTAAATTACCCACTTTTCTCTTGAAAATTTTCCAATTAGTGACTACTAATTATAATTAAAATTAATTTAGCGCTACTTTTTTTAAATAAAAAAATATTATGCGCACCATGGAAAGAACAGTTTTACTTATTTTAAAAATTTATCTAACAATTTAGCTAGTGTGTATAAAAATAATTATATTAGACAAAATAATTATGTACAACACATGATAAATTTGAGGGTCTGAAATAATTATTTGCTTGTCCAACGTAATTATTTTTTGATCTGTGTGTAACTAAATTTTTAGACGTCACATCAAAACTATTCTTTCTATGCGCTACCAATCCAAACAATTTTTTAAAAACATTTAAAACTCAATTTGCAAAAGATTAACGAAACGATAGATTAAACGTATCCAATATTAAATTTTAAAAGACTGTCAATGTAACAACATAACTAATACGAATACGAAGCCTATAACAGTCTATCTAGCTAGATAAACGTATCCATTATTTAGATAGATAGTAACTCTATAAATAAATGTTTTGCTTTTCCACTCATCGGCGCCAATCGAGTGACACAACGAAGCTAATTTTCGCAAACGAATCAAATCGAGACGAGGTGATAAATACGGCAGCATGTAGCAAATAATAGCCGTTCTCAAATGTATATCACAATTCCAGTTTTAATTATTGTTAGCAAACAATTATCAATCGCTTTTGATGTCAAGGAAATTTTGGATGCGACAGAAATAAATGAAGAATTCAGCAAATAATATTTGCTTTAATATAATATTTGCTGGTTATTTGCCTGACACATTTGACAGATTTTAATTACTCGTAGATGATTTCATACATATCAGTAGTGAAAATAAATTCTTAGTTATGATAGAAGACGGACTGTCTGCAAATATTAGTATTTCGCGAGTCGTGAATATAGATATTAACTCTATAAGAGCGAAAAGAAAATATTAAACGATATATAACATAATATAAGAAACAATATTCAATACTAAAGACCGTTAATGTAAGAACATAACTAATACGAATACGAAGCCTATAACAATTTGGATCTTAGTTGCTTATATATAATTTCGCGTGAATTTATTTACTGATATATGTAATCTTTCTAAACTACGCGAACAATTGTCGGTCTTAAAACGCAACTCTAATAAACTACCGTAGTACTATCACGAATTAAATTGATTAACAATTTAGTAATTAATTGATGCTCTTTTTGGCATCTTATAATATAAGCATATAATATAATAATTGGCATTTTATAATATAAGCACTACATAATATAAGAAATGAATAAAAGATGTCACTATATTATCGAATTTGGAATTTAAAATTTGGTCCGTACTATCGACCTCGATCAATATTTGGCCGTCGCTCCAGCCCTTAAAGAGATCCTAAAGACGATTAATCATACTGGAAGTAGCACTTACACACAGACAATTACGTGTCATTGACATATCACTACATTAATATCTCACGCACGCACGTCACACATAAATTTTCGTATCGCAATTACGTTTTAATTAGACATCTAGTCTTAAAATATATGTATAATCGAACACTACGCAAATCTCGCTTTGATGTTAAAAGAAGAAATTTCTCAGTCATTCTTAATCAATTCGTAACGCTGATCCTAATCTTCCACTTTTTTTTTTCAAACGACCTAAACCGCTTGAATGAATGCCTTTCAAAGACGCGTTCCTTTCTCTACTCATCTAGTCTCATCTCGTCTCATTTCATCTTTGTGTGCTCGTCTCTCCACTTCTCTCTTCGGATACATCAACCATGAAGTGTGCGGCCTACCAACTCCTTAAGTGGTCGTAACCGCGTCACATCAATACGGAAACCACGGGAACGATCTCGCTGAGTCTGTTTTTGATAGCGCGTGCCATTCGTACTGAATCGTGCCGCTTTAATTGTAAGACATCAAGCGGCTCTCTATCGATCCGGTCCCGCTTTCGATGATTAGTGGCAGAATGCAAATTAATCGTCGGGTTTATTTTATTCGAATTATTCGTCACCGAGGACTAAGAACATAATTCATTTTCGATGAGTCAACGCATTGAAAAAAGACTGATTATTTGCTTATAAAATAGCAGAAAGGTTCAATTAATTCATTGAGAGAGAAACCTGAATATTTTACAAAGTATTTATGCAAATTATGCAAATCGCTGAATTTTTGACGAATCAGTAATGAGATACAGAAAATAAATGATATCGTGTTAAAATTGATTTTGCGTTCGAATAATTTGAGTTTTGATAAAAAATAATTTAGATAACGCATATATTTCGAAAACTAGCTGTTCATATATATGGAGTTTTTTCAGTTTTTCCATTACTCCTTTTTGGTCAGAGTCTGTTATTCGCAAGTGAAATTGCTCGCAGGTAGCAGGAAATTACGGAAAACGCTGCGCAAAGAAAAGCGAGTAGACGAAGGAGGAGATGCTCCGGCCGACGAGCCTTGCCAATTAACCCAACTCTTCCATCGACAGCTCGTTCTTACCGCGCGCCGTTTCTCTACTTCCCCGAGAAAGAAACGCATGCGCTGCCCTCCACTCATTGTTGGAGAAATCTCGATTAAAGCGAGGGTCGCTCGGCTAAAAGATGAACAGAGGAAGGATAACGCGGATACGACGCGGAAAGCCGTCGACAGCCAATTAAGATCGGACGTACAGCCGAATGACTAAGAGCTGAAAAGGAATAAAAGAAAAATGTTGCCGCAGCGATAAATGACCGATAACGATCGAAAGATTGACATTAGGAACGCAATCTTATGAACAGAATTGAGTGGCATTTTTACAAATATTAATAAGATACGCGCGATCGCGAAAGAGCCCATCAAATGATATTTATTTTATGTTGTGTTACATTTTCAACAATTTCTGTAAGGTACAGTCACTTATTATGGGATAGGCCTTTAATATATGTATAAGATAGTTACTGTAAGGTTACTGCTAAACTAATAAGCGTATATATAGTTGGTTCTATCATAAACTTTTTATTCTTAGAGTGAAACCTATTTAGTTTAAAATTCATTATTAGATCATGCGTGTAGTCGGTAAATTTCATTTTTGATACCATCAATAATAGAATCAAAAATCACTCGCAATGGATCGTCACGTAACTTATCTAATAACGAAGAATATATGGTTTATTCTTCATAGTTTACGGTACCTTTTATTTTACCGATTCTGACAGAAAAGTTTAAACAACTCAATAGAAATTATATCAAGGTCTCTTATTTCAGTTCCAACAAATATCATATATTAGGGTATATAAAGATCCCCTGGATTCTTTATCTAATTGTAAGTCAAACGTTGTATATAAAATAAATTCTAATGACTGCGATGCATCTTGTGTGGGACAAACAGGTAGGAAATTAAAAAACACGAATTTCAGAATATCAAAGACATATACGATGGAATACAAGTTCTAAATCAGTAATAACAGACCATCGATTGCATCAAGGACATGAGTTTAATTGAAAGAACATTCAAATCCTAGATGAAGAACTGTGCTATAACAAACGTCTCATCTCAGAGATGCTTAATATTAAAAAATTAATAAAGCAAAACAGTCTTAACCTCCAGACAGACACAGAGGGTCTTCATAAGTCTTATATTTTATTTTTTTTTAACAAAACCGTCATGTCACTTATCAAATTTTTGCGTTATAACATTGTATATCTGAAAAGGGCTAAAATACAAGTCCGAAATATGTAATATTTTTACAGCGTCGATTTTTTTCTTAATTTTCTTATTCTTGTAACTTTTAAATTTAAAAATGTTCTAGCGTTTTGTATATTTTGTATATTATTGCAATATTTTATCAATTCAAATAATGTTTGTTACCGTAAAACTTTTCGTTCGCATTTAAAAGTTTTCGTCCTGCGATAACGATTCAATTTATTAAATTATTATTTATCTCATTATGATGTAGATTACTCGTATCATTCTAATGTGATTATCCATCGAAGAAATATTGATTGGCCCGTGCTGAAATGAAATGCGTGCAACTATATATCTATACACACCGAATACAAACGGCGACACGATGTAAACATCATGTAATTACGCGTTACGGTGAAACGTAACAAACCGATCAATCAGCGACCAATTCTACTGACTGAGCTTTCATTACCGCTGCTCGCTCACTCATTCGCCAATAATTTGTTCGCCATTGTCCTGGCGAATCCATTTCTTTAAGTTCGAGCATGAATTTGACTGATTAGTCAGCATTGACATCGAGGGGGTAACCCACTTAATGTAATCGTGGGACAGAGTTCCTGAAATCAGTATAAGATTCATATGAAATCCTTATATATAATCTCCAATAATTACATATGCAATTACAAGGAATAATTGTATAATATCAGATATAATAATTTATTTTACTGAATAACTTCATATATATATATATATATATATATAGTGAAGAAAATTATTTTTCATCAGATAAAATCGTATGAAATCAAATAAAATCATGTAATCTGTGGGACAATATTTCAGCTAGTGGTTACCCCCTCGATTGACTTATACAAAATGCTGTGATTTTAGATATAAAATTATCTCACAGAAATTTGCAACAAATATCGCTTCGTATCAAACTTTGAAAGAAATTTGTAATCAGCTTTGCAATTAATCGTACGATACGATTTTGCGTGTATCGAGAATTCTTCACCGAAATTAATAAAATCTGACAATGAGTAAAAGCGTTGAACGGCGTGTTATAAAAATACTCGATACCCAATAACAAGGAAATTTTGTAATGAAACCGAGAAAGAATCTGAGAGAGAGTTGGGAAATTTAATATTTTTAATCTCTCTCTGCAGTATAAAACACTTAGAACGTTTTGCGAAGCGTTATATGAGATAAAAGCGCGATGTGGAAACTGCAATCGCGAGCGATATCCTGAATCGATTCAACTTTTCTTGGTTTTCTCAGTCTCTTCTTCTACGTCTTTTCGTCTCGCGGCAATCCGATGCAAGCCGAAAGATCGCGCGCTTATTGCATTCCGACATTCTCACGAGTTTTACACCTCGCCCCTCCCCCCTCTTTACAAAAGGAACGCTGCCAGGAAAATAACAGAAATTCCAGCGAGAAAGTTATGTATCTCGGCTACATATCATCCGCGCGATGTTCCAGGCTGGGATAAAACGAAGAGTTTCCGACAAAATAAAAGATGACGTCATTTTATACTTCGTCACACATGAAAACCCTAATCGTTAAGGAGATTCTAAAGTCGTCTATATTACCGACTAAATATATATTTTTGTATATCAATTACTTTTGTTTTTTTCACGAATTCGAAAATCCTTTTCTAGGATTAAAATATATGTTTTAATACGTGTGTTGAAGTTTATATCGACAACAACCAAAAATTTCGAAATTAATATCTTTTTTACCACTTCTCAGTACAATATGACACTCTCTTGTTACATCGTGACAATATTTGCTCGTATAAAAGACAATATTTTTTCATGTTAAAAGCTCTGTGCAATCTGCACTTATGAAATAGTAGTATATAGACTAGTACTTTATATGAAGAAGTAGCGTAGAGTTTTTAAAAAACGCAACTGTTATACAAAAATTTATGTATATGCATGACATGCGTCAGTGAGACATTGATGTAATAGTATGTGTCAATGATACATAAATCGTCTATGTGTAAATCTATTTACAATATGACTAATCGTCTTATAAGGATTCCCTTAAGAAAAAAGATAATAGTAAATAATTCTATATTAAATATTATCCACAGATAATTCTATCAATTGCAACAAATCGCAATTATTTTAAATGCAAATAGAAAGAAACGGTGGAAAAAAAAAAGTGTTTAAGAAACTTTAGTTTAAGAAACAAAAATACAAGTTCTTATATGAACAAATTTTGTTGTACAAACATATCGGTTTATCCACAAAATATGATAGCAGTTTTTCCATGTGTATTAATATCAATATAACATAAATAGATTTATCTATTTTGCATATAAAAATATTGAAAGAGGTTTATCGAAAAATTTATAGTTTACGCGAATATTTTATCATTCCTATTAAATTAATATTATTCGGAATGTTATCACATATGGAAAATTTCAAATATATATCTGACCACACAACAATCGCAATCAAAACACGATTTTTATAGTCGCCCTAATTTTATCTTACACCACTTTTCCAGAAAGATTTCAAGATTACAGGGAATATATATATGTATATATATCCGGTAAGGAACTTCTCTACAAAATCTCATATATATAATATGTGACGCAATATTTCTATAATAGAATTACGGTAATCCGCGAGATCTGGTAATTTATGCGAAGAACTCTTTAGCTTTCAATTCGATACCTTTATTATCATCAAAATAACTAACGAAGCAATATTCTATAAATAACCTTACAGTTTATATTATCAGGTCAAGGAGCAGATTATTTTGACTATATTCAGAATAATTAAGATCAAATGTATTTTTTGCTTAATGCTTGACACGAATAAAGATTTTAAGATTGGAAATATAAAGAGAGCAATTGAGATTGATATTGTTGTGATGACTACAAAAAAATTTTACACATTGACTGGGACGTACAATTTTACGCATATTCTAGATGTAAATGTAACTTCTGCGACTCCTCACTTTTTAAATCTTAAATGCATTAACTAATTAATTTATGTAAAATCATTGCGGCTGAAGAAGACTTTTATAAAGTCGGAACTAGTTTCACTTATTTTCAATGTATATATAGCATCAAATTATATATATAATTAATAATTTATAACATCTTAATTTATTCACTCGTCTATAGTCGGTTTCCTTGATACGGTTTCATTGACATTGTTTAAAATCAAATATTTTCCATGATGATCATGGATTCTTATCCAACATGAAAAAAGAATGAGAAATGTAAATTTCCTACACTATGTATTATAATTAGAAATTTTGTAAATGCATTATTTATTTAAAAACTTTTACTAAAAAAGACAAATTATTTTCGAAGGATGAAAATTAATCGTTATAATATTACATTGAAAAATACATTATAACTTTGAACAAAATATTTTTTGCTAATTCTTGTAGATTTAATTAAAAAATTAATTAGTCTGATAATAGCGATGTACTTACAAGTTTAAATTTTATTACATTAATCCATAATTTCACTTATTACATTTTTACTGTTGGATACTGATACGTTTGCGTTAATTGAAATTAATTTTTTGACAATTAATTACTCGTGTGATTATATTACTCGTAATAACGAGGTTCGACATGAAATAAAATCATAAACAGGGGGAAGAACTAAAAAATTTTAATTTTTATCATCATAGAATTAGTTTCTATGACTATTATATTATTATATTATGTTATAAATCATAACTGATCGATCTTTGACTGTACATTATTTGATTGTAATCCGCGTACATTTACGGCTGTTTTTTATCATTATAATTGTTTAGTTAATAGTTACATTTATTAAGTATGTATAATATATGTGTATAATTCTCAAATAACAGCGACTGATTAAGACTGTAAGCAGACTGCTTCCACTTACGATATGTTTTACAATGTATTAGAATTTTAATACACAATTTTTTAATTTATCATAACACCTCATATACATTCAGTTTTCACTTATTATTAAATAATTATATTGAACTATTTCAAAAGCTAATCATTGTAACATAATAATAAAGGTTTATTATAATTTCATAACATAAAATATTTCTTTTTACTAATTCTCGTAGGGTTCATTTAAAGTCTTTTATTGTTAATTAATATTACTGGGACTTCAGATAATCAGATAATCAGACATTCCTCTAGGTAACTTCGGTCCTTCAAGCTACAAAGATGACGGTGCTTAGCGACGCCGCGCCGCCGACACAGCGGCTTAAAGAGCCGCCCTTATTATCTTCTTACGATTCCTTCATCGCTCCCTCTTTCGCGCCTTCGGGAACGGCGAGATTACGAAGCGGCTTGCGCCCACCCCGGCATAAGATCCGATAAAAATATCTCGTTCGACGGATACGTCCTCATCCCTCTACCGTTTATTTCGCCCTCTTTATAACGAAAAGCACACGGAAGAATATCTTACGTTATAACTGGGCGCGTACACCTTCTCTTGCTATAATTGTGTGCTCCCCTAGTCTTCCACCAGCTTTTAGCTGCCGCATTAGAAATTTTACATTTAAAAAATGTAATCTCAGACTAATGAAATGACACCTTAGATTCTAATGACAACAAAACTGCCTCATATTATACACTCTCATATACAATCATTTTATTTCTTTATTTAGCTTTCTTTCAATCTCTTTACATCTTCATTGTCTTGTATTATCAAAAGTCTCAATTCTTTCACGACGAAAAAATGGATATCCATTATCTTTTATATTCTCGACGATTCATAACAGAATTAAATTTCACATTAATAATAGTAAGATTATTAACAGTATTAGTAATTTAAAAAAATTTTTCGCTATTCCATATATCGGTTCGGTATCTGAGAAATTCACCGTTCCTAACACATTGAAAAATTCTCTTGTGCGACAATTGTGATGTTAATTACGTAGGATAAACAGAAGACAGTTAAAGACAAGACTGCATGAGCATATTTCAGATATTAATAAAGGTTCAAAATCTCCATTGGTAATTTCTAATCATCGCATTGAGAAAAATCACGATTTTAAGTGGGATAAAGTGGAGATATTAGATATAGAGCCTTCATACAACAAAAGATTAATATCTGAAATGGTGCATATTAAAAAACAAATACATGGTATAAATAGATAAAAGGATACAGATTCATTATCAGAATTGTATTCTAACATCATATATTCTCTTTCCCCTTCCTAATATCTTTCTTCTATTTCCCCTCTCTTTTGCCATTTCTTCTTCCTCAGTAGCTTCCTGTTTAACATTGCATCATAAGAGCCGTTGATATCAGTTGTATCTCTCTAACGTAATTAAGTAATCGCAAAATTGTTTTAAAAAAGTAAATTGTGCCATCACGATATGGATAACCATAGACTCGCTTCTCTCTTCTTTTTATCGTTTGACTATAGAAAAGACGTTATAAATACAAGAATAACCCGAGCGAAGTCGAAACGTATGTATTTATTTATTATATTATATTAAACGTATGTGTTATTTATTTATTATATTAAACTTCTCTTTGTTACTTTATTTACATGATTGTTATTATTAATTTTTTAAATTTAAATTGAGATTACTGTTACTGTGGCTCTTTGCCCTTATTCTATATACTTTGTATTATAATTATATTCTAGAATTTTTGTATTTTAACTGTTTTCTTTATTTACATTTTAAAATTGTCGATATCTCTCGAACTGCCCTTCACTTAATCCTTTTTATTGTTTTACTGAATGATTGTATAATTTTTAATTTAATTATATATATTTACGGAAATACAGTCTATTTATAACAATAAAATTATAAACAAATTTCACCAAAATATTACCAATAAATTACTATTTTGCCGTAAGTAATTGTAAAATTGAATTTGATAGTAATTTTGCATCTCTAATCGTATATATGTATCATGCTGCCATACGCATTCGAGTAAACTGGCGTTCGAGCAATGACGCATTGTCATGAGACGTACGAATAAGGTATAAATTTAAATTTTGAGATGTGTTGATTGCAACAAACCAAGCTTTAACGATTTTCTCAGCAGCATTTTTAGAAACTTTCAAAGTTCCATGTTGTGTATCGTATAGGGAAGTTTGAAGCTCCACATTTATAGGCAGTTCATTGTGCAGATGTTACAACGAGTAGGAACACCCCATTGTTGGCAAAGTGCAGCTGCATTCGGCGTGGTCAAGCCAAGTTCGGCGTGTATATGTCCGACAAGAAAGTAGAAGGATAAATAGGACAGAACGAAGAGAGAAATAGAAACAAAAAAGAGCTCCTAAGGGATAAATTGGTACATGGAAGGACGACGCGGATTCAATGCGCGCGGAATCTCCGGAATCCAACTCGAAAACTGACAAGTGAAAAGTGTCCTTCTGTCTACCGCAGTTTTTCCCATGTTCCAACTGCCAATCAAGAGCCATACACTGTCAACTGTCTCAATTATTGCTCCGAAACAACTTACCTCTTTCGAGGCTGGACCATCACGTCGGTATACAGCGAAAATTGTTTCACATTGTTACAATTATTGATGTTTAAATAAAAAGAATCTGCACTTTGGATTAAAAATTATAAATTAGTCATTTACTACACACTTAGCCACTCGTGCACTAAAAACAAGAGCTGGTAATACATAATCAAGCCTAAATGATAATTAATCCAGTTTTGCTGAAGTAATTTTAATTAGGTTAACTTAACAAAATTGGATACATTGTATTAAGTTCTCTTTAATTTTGTTTTACTCTGCTAACTGTAAAAATAATTCATTCAGTCAGGAACCTATAGCTTGACTTAAATAGGACAAGTTAATAGGTATATATAAATCTACCTAATAAGAATTTGACTTTTGAATTGAGTTTCTAGAGTCATACGTAGAGTTTAAAGGGTTAAAATATATAAACTTTTCCTTTGAAGAACCCATTTGCCAGATTTGCAATTAAAATGCTATAATTACAATATTTGTAGGACCGTTGTTATTCAAACACAAGTAAATAAAGGTCTAATGACGGTTCTTCGACTTACTTGTGTTTAAAATGCTATACATGTGTATCAAATATTCATATGATTTCTGCAGTAGATTTCTATGTTACGATTGTTTTTTCGGACGTTATCATTACCATTAGTCTTTTTGCTTTTCCTCTTCTTCTCTTCGCTCTTATTTTGGTTTCTAAAATAAAACAAAAATCGCGATTTATTGTTGATCTTTTTTAAACCGCGATTTATATGATCTTATGCTCAATCCACAACCTTGTTTTAAGTGGACGTAAGCGTAAAACTTTAAGCGTTAGGTGACGTCATATCCGTCCTTAAACTTATTTAATCCGTAAAACACAAGTTGTAACAAAATCGGCAATTCCCATTTCTTAACGCTAAATAAGCCTGCTTGATTTAACATGTTAAGTTTTATATCTTACTTCTTAGTGCTTATAGCTTAAAATCTAATGATTAAAGCAAGGTTGTGGACCAGGTATGTTCTGGCAGCGTGTTATTTAGTATCTTAAAAATAAAAGTACGTACATTATAATATAATAGTCTCTGTTTTATGGACATAAACAATGCTTGCAGCATGTGTTCTACTTTGGTGTATCTGTTGCATTATAACTCTCACAGTGCTATTCTATCTTTTAAAAAAACCCGTTTTTCTCCCTATTTTCTTTATCGTGTAGTCACAGTGCAAACTGCAACTTATTTAATAAGTATATATGTAAAAATTTTTGGAAAGGGTAAACTCGTACATACCTAAGTTTTATGATTAAATTAACTAGATCCATAATTTGTAAGGTCTCTTTTAAATGTGAAGATGTATCTAATATTTTGTGTCATAAAAAGTAGTGTTCCAAAAATTATTTAGAATCTATAAGAAATCTTCTTTTCAACCTATGTAAATCTTCCACCCTCGAAATTAAGAAAAACAATTTTTCAATGCACATTAAATTAAACTTGGTTTATATTTATTTGTATTATCTTCTTATACTTTAATGGATTCAAAATTATAAAAAATGCCCCCCCCCAAAATGCGGTCACTTTGAGGTATTTTAAATCCGCAAATGCTGTTTTGAAATTGTTTGTACCCATTTGTACCATCATTGATTTCGTTGTTGCTCTTAAGAGGGTGATTGTATCGAAATTTTAAAATGGAGTTGAGAGCTAACTTCGCGAATTTTTATAATATTTTATATCAGCAAGCGGATGTTGTTTAAAAAGTGACGAAGCTCTTAACATTATTTTGGAATTTTGATACAATCACCCTATTAAAAATACAAACGGAATTGATAGTAGCACAAACAGGTACAAACGATTTCGAAACAGCATCCGCTTGTAGATTTATGAAGTAGTTTGGAAATTTTTTATTCTTTTGGCACTCTTACAGCCTTTGTTCAACATCGAGTCTCGAAATAATGGCAAATGTGACGTGCCATATTTCGTTCCAAGGGACACGCGGTGTCAGATATGATAAACCGGAATTGCTAGCGTATGTGTTGCGTAGAAAAAAATCGTTGTTTTACACAGCTCGTGATCGTTCAAAACCAACCAGTGATTTATCAGTCCCGTAGCAACCGGTGGTGCGCACGAATTTCCCAAACAGGGAAAAAGGGTGGAAAAACGTGAGGGGCATAGAAATTGCGACGACGGGATGTGAGAGAGAGAGAGAGAGAGAGAGAGAGAGAGAGAGAGAGAGAGAGAGAGAGAGAGAGAGAGAGAGAGTATAAATGAATGATCTTCATTAGCTTTTTCAGCTATTTCAAGAGTACACTAAAATAATACTTATAATCTTAAGTCTAAGTAACATTTAATATTATGTGTATATTCTTTTAACAATATTAATCTCTTAAATGGCTCAAGTCTCTTACATTACTTTATTTCATACGGTAAGGCGTTATACATTTTTATTCCTTTTTAAAACATACACTTTTGCGCACTTTTTACGGAATTTTATTGCAATATCCTCGATTTGCCTTATTTGTCTTTCACTTTCAATATCTAAAATTTCTAACTTATATTTGAATTGTTCTGGCAGCATGTTGTGTTTAGTATCTTAAAAATAAAAGTACATATATATTATAATATAGCCTCTGTTTTATGGACATAAACAATGCTTGCAGTATGTGTTGGTGCAATTTAAATTCATTTCATTTTTTGTATACTGTAATAATACATGTAACAGTTTTTGTGAGGCGAACACGCACATTTAGCGCCTTTTTCCTTTTTTTTAAAAAGGTAATTTTGTTGAGATATTACTCATTTTGTAACGTTAAATATCTCTTATAAATCTAATATATACCATTATACATACATATTATATTATATGTAACATATATGTTATTCTTATTACATATATTCTTTTTAAAGACGTATTTTTGAGATAATTTTATGATGAAAATTTTAATATAAAAATGTCGAGGTTACAATAGTTTTAAATTAATCGCAATTAAATTTCGCTAATCACAGAGCTGTCATTTCGCGCGCTCAGACATGACGATATGACAAATGGTGAATGTATCACAAGGGCCCCTTTAACATGCAATATTTTTCAGAAAGTTTGAAAAAAATATTTGTACATTTTTAATTTTTTATTATATACACATGTGCATAATTAATATGCATAATTAATATCGGAATAGTAAATCGTAAAATATTTTTTGTTTCGAAACGCCAAAAATTACGTGATATTCTTCGCAATATAGAATATTAGAATAAATTATTAGATTCAGATTTTAAATTGTAATTTAACTCTTATTCGCCATTTTTAACGTATTAATTATTGTTATATAAAAGAGTCCTTTATTTCTTCAATTATGAATAAATTACTTTTCCATTATCATTTCCTTGTTTAGTTAACAATACCAGTCTGTAATTTCAACAATTCTATCTATTTTGAATATACGTGCGTGTCACAGCCGTCATGTGTGGTCACGTGCCACATACAATGCTGCCAACTCTGATCTGCTGGTTAAGTTAAATTGATAGCGCCTAAATAACGCCGAGACACTACCGTGCGAGGGGGTAATCACTTAATGTAATCGTGGGACGGAAGAGTTCCTGAAATCATAAAATTTATATGAAATTCCGACATATAACCCGATAATTACGTATGCAACTACAAGAAATAATTGTGTAATATTAGATAAAATCGTTTATTTTACCAATTGATCGCATATATAATGAGGAAAATTATTTGTTATCAAATAAAATTATATAAAATCAAATGAAATCATGTAATCTGTGAGATAATATGTCAGACAGTGGTTACCCCCTCGTTACCGTGTCTCTAGATTAGATGTATTGCTAGCGCCACATTTGCCTTTTGTGCAAAATATCAAAAAGGACACCAAAGAACTTTGACACGTCTTCTTTTTTAAGCGAACAAGAGAGAGAGAGAGAGAGAGAAAGTATCGAATTTCGCGTTTACTATATTTTTTTGACATTTTGCCAACGAACTTTCGATTGGTCATTCTATCCGAGCGATATTTACTTGTCACCCTTCAGTACAAATTATCGTGGTTGTTCGCATGCATTGAATAACCTTCGTTATTCAATCACCAGGAAAAAAAAAATCGAGAGATGAAACGATCTCTCGCGCAATGATATAAAACAGAATTGATACTCCTATCACTATATTTCTTAATTTACCATACAATCGTCAAATTACGTAGGTATTAAAAATCTTTCAACAAAATAAAGATTTTGTTATTTCCGTTATATATATTATATTATTGATAAATTGATATCGTTACTTTTTAGCATTTTTATCGTAATGTTATAACATGGCTGATGATACCAAATAGAACAAAAGTGTCGACAATTTTCTTGCAATAATCCTGTATTGCAAAGAAAAGTAATAGAAGAAAATAAGAGAAAGGAAGCGAAAGAGAAATAGAGATTTCATTTTAAGAGAATTATTTTAGAATTCCACAGATTTTCCATTAGGATAAGTTCTGTTGAATCTTGATTTGGTTGTGTCAGCCGCAAGTTCTGCTATGAGTAGGTCGAGGTGGCTGTAATTTGAAAACTGCAGCCAAGTCGAAAGCGAATTTTCAACTAAGGTTCCATGTCGGAAAGATGGAGGTCAACTTTTGAAGTCGCTAGGATAAGTTTACCGTTAAGTTGCCATTACTCTTCGCGGTACACGAGTATAAAGTTTAGTTTTAACAAACAATAAATCGAAACGGTAGTAATAAGCAGTAGAATATACAATAACAAGCTAAAAAGATGTGCAATTCTATTTTGTTTATATAATTGTTGTCCACATTATTCTCAAGGTATAATATCATAGTTTTTATTGTAATTTTTTTGTATCATGTCCTTTATAATTAAATTTTAGTATGTATAGATTATGTTTCTGAGTAACGTATCCACAGTATTGATATCTTTACTAGAATTAAATATAAATATATTATAAAAAATTAAATATAAGCATATGATGCAAATATATAAAATCGCCCATTTTTTTCTTGCTCCTTATTATATGTAAAAAATTCCAAAATTTTTTACAAGATACTTCGGCTTGATTTCTTCTAAATAAAACAACTTTGTTTAAGAGAATCAAACATATCTCCATAAGAGTAAAGTGACGAATTATAAAAGTTAATTATAGTTCTAAAAATTTTTAAAGCTGCAGTCAGAACATCACGAATGCTGAAATAATAGCGAAAGACTTGCACAAAAGCGAGATAATTTTCAGATTCAGTATTTTCTTTTTGGCACATTTCAACAAGCCTGATCCCTCATCGCGTTTTACGCAACGATTTACTTTCGATCGTTTACGCATACGAGAATCAAGCTAATGCCATTACACGGAAATCACGCAACAAAGTATTCTCGATACATCCCATGAACAGAGCGCACACGAGAGACTCGATCCTTCTGATCTGATTACATCACCACTCGAGGATACGACGATGCAGCGTATACGCACACCCGCACGTGCAGATGTACGCATGCATGCACGCAGAAATGCGCGGCGCAGCCACGGCACGACAGCACGGGAATGTTAACGCGATTACAACGTAATTCATAAACTATGCCGTTAAGTCTGACGGGGGCAAGGATCGAAGGCACTTTCAGAGTTCCGTGTAGAAACCGCCGCACTCGAAGCGCACGTATATACTATGCGATCCGATTAGCGTGCGTCTCTATCTCTCCTCTCCAGCCTGAATATCGCAAAGCTCTCCCCTCTCTTTCCCCTTTCTCCCCCCTCTCTCCCTCCTGCCTTTCCCCTCATCTCCTCTCTCTCTCTCTCTCTCTCTCTCTCTCTCTCTCTCTCTCTCTCTCTCTCTCTCTCT